>NC_041390.1:271514544-271520828 GCF_002162155.2 Triticum dicoccoides | reverse complement strand
ACTAATCACATCGCGCATATATAGGGGAGCGACGAGATGCTGCCGAGATTTAGAGCAACCCGACTGGCCCACCTTGCACCTCCCGAACGGCCCATAACATGCTCCACGAAGTTCTTCTCCCCAGACTCGACCAAACAGAAAACGCCGCCGCCGCGGCCAACTTCCCTCCCGCCGCCGCACCCAGGCTCCCACGCGACGCCTCCTACCTCTGCGCACGGCCGCCCACCTCCCGCGCGTCGCCGCCTGCCTCCACGCGCTGCCGTCCCACATCCCGCACGCCGCCGTCCCACATCCCGCGCGCCACCGTCCCACATCCGCGCATCGCCACCTCTCCTCCGTTGGCCGATGCCTGCCTCCGCGCACCGCCACTTCCTCTCTAGCGCTCTGCTAGCCTCCCACTGCCTCCTTCCACTACGGCAGCGGCTTCCCTCCCCTGCGCGCTGCTGGCAAACCACCGGCAGCAGGCTCCTCCGCCGGCCGTCGACCTTACCAGCGCCGCTGCCCAACCACCGCTCTCTGTCGACCAGGCTTCTGCGCGCGCCCTCCTCTCCCAGGCCCCCTCCCATAGGTATTGGAGCCTCCCTTCCCTGATCTCGACCCTGATTTTTCTCTCCCTCCCTCTCCCTAATCTCTCTCTCTACACTAATCTCTTTCTCTTCTCCTTAGTCCCTAGCCCATCGCTGAATGCATACGCTGCACCACAGGTTCCTACTCCACCGTGCCTCGTCTCTTCTTCTTCACTCTTCACTTCTCTAGTGTGTGCACACAAATTTTTCGCTAAAATGTCTATGTGCACTAGTACCGGTGTATGTACATTCTAGGTCTTGGTACTGTAATATGGCAATACACCTTTGATGTATTTGTCATGCTTTCTATATCGCATTGAAACTGGCTGCAGTTCAGTAAGTAGATTCTGAAATGGAGAGTCTAGGTATTTGCTTATTTTTGTTCAATACAAGTATTAGCTCACCTATCGTCAATGTAGGTTCCGGATGAACTTCTTGTTGAAAGGGTGGTTGGCAGACGGCTGCATCCTGAAACGGGGAAAATATACCATCTAAAGTATTCTCCGCCTGAGAATGAAGAAATTGCATCCAGGCTTACACAAAGATTTGATGATACAGAAGAAAAGGTTAAGCTGAGGTCGCAGACGCATTATCAAAATATCAAGTCCTTGGTTTCGATATATGAAGATGTTATAGTCAAGGTAGGCGATTTATCTCCTTCGTACTTAGAACGCTCTGTCTTATTTCTCTGCTCAAGACTGATATGCTATTCTACTTCCCGATGTCTATATTCTGTCGAGTTACCTTACCACATCACATATTAGTTTGAAGTCGGGGGAAAAAGTATATGAATCGACAGTCACGAACATATTTATGTTCTGCTACTTAGATGGAGTAGCTCTTGTTATTGTTAAATTCCTTGTTCCTCCATGGCATTCTTTATTCTATTGTTTTTGTCAAGGTTGTGTATCGCTGCACCTTCAACTAAAGATTTATTTATTTTCCTTTTATCTATTATACGCTTGTACTAGTATGGTATTCACTACTACTAATGCAAGATATAGAGCAACAACAACAAAACTCACTGAGCAAATATTTCATAATCATGATATATCTAGTTACCTGTAACTTACATGTATCTCTTTCACTGTCATCTGTGATTTAGGTAAAAAGGAAATACCACGGTGGAAGATGTGTTATGTGAGATCGACAAGCTGCTCACTTCCAGGCTTGATAAGAAAATAGAAATGGTGGCTAGCTAACTCATAAGCAGAGAAAGCTGTGCGAACCACACATTTGGTTGAAGCATGGTTTTATTTTATTTTTTCAAGACATGCAGGTGACAAAGCATTGGTAGGATGATATTTAGAAAGCCCTTTGTTATTCATGGATGTAAATGCGTCACTGTTTTGTAATGATCTTTACTAGGACTACATTGATATAACATGCAATTGGAAGGATTGCCTTGAGTTTGTACTTTACAAAAATAGTACCAGTTTAGTGCATTCGTTTTCCCTTCTAGCTTAGTCCTTGCCTGCTAACTGATATAGCTTGGATTACTGAGAGTATTTTCCCTGTGTGTTCTGCACTTTAGGTTCAAGTTCATCGTGCATCCTCGACGTAGCGCAGCTCCGGCTCCTCCCCTGCTTGCTGCCAGGTCTGTCTCTCCTTCCTCCCCTGCTCACTGTCTTGTACGACAGTGGATGCGGCTACATGATGGAACGAAAGCCGTCCTCCCAGCACCGGCGGTTGTACTACACCCTACAGAAAAGAACAATCGCTAGTTCAGAATCAGAAAAAAGAGAAGTTCAAGAAGAACAAAGGTACTGCCTTCACTCACATATGTTGTTTGCAACTATCTTCAATTTCTTCGGTAGCTCGTATACATTTTGCCAAAAGCTAGTACTTTCAGAATTGTAAAGTTGATAGTTGGGCTGCAGGGACAACTATGATGATGGCGATTGAAAAAGGATTCTGAAATAATATTATTGAGACTGAAGGCCTTTGATGCATGATGTCGGAGAATTCCAGGGCTTTTTTCCAAGGCGGCCGATGGCTTTCGAGAGATGTGTTCATATCTCACAAGTTTCTACGGGTTCAAGTTCATATATATAAAGAAGAAATGCCAATTTTGTTGCACATATGTGTGTGAAGGAGGCACTGAAAGTTGATGTACTTGTTATTTCTTTTCTTGTAACCCCTACATACCTGATTGAGACTATTCAGTCACAATTATTTTTGCTTGCCATGCCCCGACGCCTCCTCCATCTCGGTGTCGCGGTCACGAACCAACATCAATTTGCTGGTCACTGCTAGCTGTTATTGTGGTTTGTCAAAGAAAGTTTTGGAAACACCTTTCAGCAAAGACAAAATAATGAAAATACCAGTTATCAAAATTATGGGTGAAACAAATAGGTACGGAAACTCTAAGCCAAAAATGGCAATCTAACATGTATGACATATCCAAGAAGTTCAAAATGAAACATAAGGGAGTGTGAAAAGAGAAAGAAACTAAAAAAGAAATAAAACATAGAAAGTTCACAAGTTCGTGGAAAAATTTCACATAAAAATACAGAAGGTGGATCACTTATATAAAAATGAGAAAATTCAGATTACAAACAAATGTATATTACAAAACACAGCAGGTCAAACTGAAAAACAAAGCAGTTCAAATTTTTATTATAAAAATTGATTTTCCAAGTTTCTAAGAAAAAAATTAGAAGTTGAAATTTAAGTAACGGAGCGGTTCGATATATATTCGAAAAACTCAGATTTCCATTACTAAACATTGAAACAAAGAAGTTAAAATTAAAATGTAAGAGCAATTCGATACTTATAAAAAACTTAGATTACACATTGCCAAAGTAATAAAAAACAAGAAGCTCAAATAAAGAATAACGGGGTTGTTCAATGTATACAAAAAAAATCAAATTCTTTCGGTATCTAGGAAAAATAAAAGAATGAAGTCAAATGTTTTCAAAAATGTTTGATATTCACTTAAAATGATTTATTTTCAACTAAGAATAATATAAGAAGTTTAAATTTTAAAAACAAAGAAGTGTGAAGTTCATAAAAAACGTAGATTTTTCTCGTTAGAAAAGAATAAAATGGAGAAGTTCGAACTAAAATAATGGGACCATTCAAAAATGTTTATCAAAAATGGTTTTCCCCATTTAGAAAATCGCATAAGTTCAAACGAAAATAACGAAGCGGTTTGATGTTCATTAGAAGCTAGGATATTTTTTGTTACTAAAAGATATAAAACTAGGAAGTCCAAATTAAAAAAATGAAGAAGTTTGGTGTTTACAAAGAACCTAGATTTACCTCACCTCATTGCTAAAAAATAATAAAATCAGGAAGTTTCAAATTTAAATCACGGAGTAGTTCGATGTATAATAAAATCTCATATTCTTCCAATTTATTGGAAAAAAATTGAAGTTCATTTAAAAAAGGGTTTCAGTGCTTATTTCAAAAGGTTTTTTATTTTCTAAGAATAGAAGAAAGAAGTTCAATCAAAAACTTATAGATGTTCGAAGTTAATAAAATAACTCAGATTTTTTTCATTGTTAAAGAATAAAATGGGGAAGTTCAAATTAAAAATTGAAAGTTCTAAAAACAGATTTATCCATGCCTGAAAAGTAAAAGCCAAGAAGTTTAATTTGTTAAACAAGATCAGGACAAACATTAGATTAAAAATGGATTTATCAAGTTTCTAAGTAAAAACAAGAAGTCCAAATTTAAAAAATAGAGAAGTTCATTTTTTAACTCAAGAAACTCAAATTAAAAAAATTGGATAGTTTGATTTATACAAAAAACTCAAATTCTTCTTGTTTGTAGGTAAAAAAAGAATGAAGTTCAATTTGAAAAAAAGTTGTTCGATGTTTACTTACAAATCATTTTTTTCTTTCACAAAAATAAAACGAAGAAGTTCAAATAAAAAAGCAGAGAGGTTTCAGAGTTCATAAAAAAACTAGGATTTACATGCTCAATTTTGATGAGTGCTCTAGAAGTTAGGGCAAAAAAGAGTAGAGATGTGACGCCCCCGATTCAATCGTACACTAATCATGCACGCAAATGTGTACGATCAAGATCAGGGACTCACGGGAAGATATCACAACACAACTCTACAAATAAAATAAGTCATACAAGCATCATAATACAAGCCAGGGGCCTCGAGGGCTCGAATACAAGTGCTCGATCATAGACGAGTCAGCGGAAGCAACAATATCTGAGTACAGACATAAGTTAAACAAGTTTGCCTTAAGAAGGCTAGCACCAACTGGGATACAGATCGAAAGAGGCGCAGGCCTCCTGCCTGGGATCCTCCTAACTACTCCTGGTCGTCGTCAGCGGGCTGCACGTAGTAGTAGGCACCTCCGGTGTAGTAGGAATCATCGTCGACGGTGGCGTCTGGCTCCAGGGCTCCAGCATCTGGTTGCGACAACCAGGAAGATAGAAAAGGGGGAAAGGGGGGAGAAAGCAACCGTGAGTACTCATCCAAAGTACCCGCAAGCAAGGAGCTACACTACATATGCATGGATATATGTGTAAAGGGCCATATCGGTGGACTGAACTGCAGAATGCCAGAATAAGAGGGGGATAGCTAATCCTGTCGAAGACTACGCTTCTGGCAGCCTCCGTCTTGCAGCATGTAGAAGAGAGTAGATTGAAGTCCTCCAAGTAGCATCTCCAAGTAGCATCTCCAAGTAGCATCTCCAAGTAGCATCTTCAAGTAGCATCTCCAATAGCATCGCATAGCATAACCCTACCCGGCGATCCTCCCCTCGTCGCCCTGTGGAAAAGCGATCACCGGGTTTTCTATGGAACTTGGAAGGGTGTGTTTTATTAAGTATCCGGTTCTAGTTGTCATAAGGTCAAGGTACAACTCCAAGTCGTCCTGTTACCGAAGATCACGGCTATTCGAATAGATTAACTTCCCTGCAGGGGTGCACCAACTTACCCAGCATGCTTGATCCCATTTGGCCGGACACACTTTCCTGGGTCATGCCCGGCCGCGGAAGATCAACACGTCGCAGCCCCACCTAGGCACAACAGAGAGGCCAGCACGCCGGTCTAAACCTAAGCGCGCAGGGGTCTGGGCCCATCGCCCTGAGCACACCTGCACGTTGCGTGGGCGGCCGGAAGCAGACCTATCCTAGTGGCGTTCCAGTCCAATCCGGCGTGCGCCGCTCCGTCGCTGACGTCTGAAGTGCTTCGGCTGATACCACGACGTCGGGATACCCATAACTACTCCTGTGTAGATGGTTAGTGCGTATAAGCTCGTAGCCAACTCAGATCAAATACCAAGATCTCGTTAAGCGTGTTAAGTATCCGCGAACGCCGAACAGGGCCAGGCCCACCTGTCTCCTAGGTGGTCTCAACCTGCCCTGTCGCTCCGCCACAAAGTAACAGTCGGGGGTCGTCGGGAACCCAGGCCCACCTCTACCGGGATGGAGCCACCTGCCTCTTCAGCCCCCGTCTCCGATCAGTATCACAGGTAATGTAACTGTGTAAAGTATATAGTATATGCCCGTGATCACCTCCCGAAGTGATCACGGCCCAGTAGTATAGCATGGCAGACGGACAAGAGTGTAGGGCCATTGATGGAACACTAGCATCCTATACTAATCAGTAGGAAAGCAGATAAAGGTAACAACAGTAGTAGCAAGGACAGGCTATGCAGCAATATAGGACTAACTGAAAGCAGTAACGTACTACACTACTCTAATGCAAGCAGTATAGAGAAGAGTAGGCGATATCTGGTGATCAAAGGGGGGG
>NC_041390.1:271512579-271514534 GCF_002162155.2 Triticum dicoccoides | reverse complement strand
GCCGAACAGGGCCAGGCCCACCTCTCTCCTAGGTGGTCTCAACCTGCCCTGTCGCTCCGCCTCAAAGATCCACTCGCGGGTGCTCCACCAGCCGACCCGACTTTAGCCTCCACATGTATCATGTATAAAGTATAGTATATACCCGTGATCACCTCCCGAGTGATCACGGCCCGATAGTATAGCACGGCAGACGGACAAGAATGTAGGGCCACAGATGGAATACTAGCACCCTATACTAAGCATATAGGATTGCAGGTAAAGGTAACAACAGTAGTAGCAAGGACAGGCTATGCAGCAGTATAGGATTAACTGAAAGCAGTAACATACTACACTACTCTAATGCAAGCAGTATAGAGAAGAGTAGGCGATATCTGGTGATCAAAGGGGGGGGCTTGCCTGGTTGCTCTGGCTAGAGAGAGGGGTCGTCGGTGACGTAGTTGATCACAGTGGCATCAGCGGCAGTCTCAGAGTCTACTGGAGAGAAGAGGGGGGAAGAAACAGTAAATACATAGCAAGCAAGAGCATAACAGGACAACAAACAGAGCTAGACGTGTTCTAACGCGATGCTACACGTTACCGGCGAAGGGGGATAACATCCGGGAATGTTTCCCCAGGTTTAGCATTTTCGGACAGACGAATCGGAGGGGAAAAGTTCCATGTTCGCTATGCTAGGAGTGTGTGGCGGACGAACGGAGGGTGTAGCCGGATTCGTCTCGTCGTTCTGAGCAACTTTCATGTACAAACTTTTTCCATCCGAGCCACGGTTTATTTTATATGATTTTCTAAAGTTTTAAATTATTTTTAGAATTTATTCAATTAATTTAATTCGACATTATTTAGAACAGTGCATGCTGACGTCAGCATGACATCAGCAGTCAACTGTGACTGTTGACCGGTCAAACTGACAGGTGGGGCCCGTTCGTCATTGTCTTAGACTAACTGAGCAAGTTTAATTAGTTTAATTAAGTCATTAGGTTAATTTAACCGGTTTAATTAAGTTAATTAATTATCTAATTAATTAATCAATATTTTTCTAATTAATTTTCTAATTCTTTTTTTAATGGGGGCATGGGGCCTAGTTGTCAATGGCAGAGGGGGTTAAACGGGTGGGCTATCGGGTGTGGGTGCACGGGCGCCTGGACCCGGGGACGCGGGGGCGCGAGCGCCCGGACTGGGCGCGACCAGTCAGTGCCACGGTGAGGGGAGGACGCCGGCGCGACGCCGGCGCGGCAGCGGCGAGGCCACGGCGGGGCAACAGGCACTAGGTGAGGCCGTGGCCGGAGAGAGCAGCAGCAAGGGAGCTGGGGCGCGGGAGCGAGATGGCGCGAGGGGCCGAGCAGGGTCACGGCGGCAAGGGCATTCGGCCGGCCGGCCGCGGTAGGCGCAGGCGGGCACCGTAGCTGGGAAGGCCGGTGCGTGCGGTGATGGGCACGGCTTCAGGCAGGGCGAACGCGAGCAACGACGGGAGGAGGGCAAAGCCCTGGTGCGTCCGGGAAGGGCGCAGACAGCGCCGGCGAGGACGCCACGGGCGCGGGGTCAGAGAGGGGAGAGAGAGAAGGAGGGGGTTTCCTCACCCCACGTTGCAGGGGAACAAGCGGCGAGGCTCGATGTCGTTCGGCGGGGAGGAGGACGGGGACGGTTCGGCGACGTAGGGGACGCAGGCCGGCGGGGAGGAGGACGGGGACGCGTCGATGACGGAGAGGCGAGCGGCGTGGTTCCGGTGACGGGATCCGGGGAGGCACGGCGTCGGGCGTGCGGTGAGGGGCGCCGTTGCCCTGGGTCGCTGGTCGGGGAGGAGGTGAGGACGGGCGGCGTCGGTGTGGCGGCGGGGCAGCACCGGGGCGTCGAGCCCGAGCCCGATTGGATCGGGGGAGAGGCGAGTCAGCGAGCGAGAGAGGTGGGGAGGTCGCGCGCGGGGCTCTCCGCTGGCGGCGCTGGAGGAGAGGGGGGAGATC
>NC_041390.1:271504087-271511949 GCF_002162155.2 Triticum dicoccoides | reverse complement strand
GGGGTGTGCGGTCAGGTTGGTTTGGGTTTCGGTGCCCGGGGGGATAAGGCAGTGCGGGGGGGCGGCTGGGCCGGCCCGTTCGGGCGGCGGAGGCCAGCTGGGCCACTTGGCCCAGCGGGGTAGGGGGTTTCTGTTGTTTTATTTTTACTTTTTTATTTATTCTAGCTTTTCTGTTTTATTTCATTTTAAATCATTTAGGCATTTTATAAAAATGTGTTTGCTTTATTATAATTACCCTTGTAGTATTCGGCACCCACCGAACATTTTTGTTTCAACTTTTGAAAACTTTTATTGTTGACACTAATTTAAATTTGAATTTTTAAAACGGTTTCGAATCAACCCGAGATTAGTAACAGTAACTGTGGTGACGTGGCATCATTAGCGGAGGATCACTGTAGCTTAATTACCCGGGCGTCACAATTCTCCTCCACTACAAGAAATCTCGTCCCGAGATTTAGGAGCGGTTATAAGGGGGGAAGGGATTTGGTTACGAAATTTCTAACGAATCTTCTCGTCTTTGGTTGCTCTTCTCGAAGAGGTGGATCCATTACGTTGAAGTCTTCATTTCTCTGCTCCAGGTCATCATGATAGAGTCGTCATCCTTTATTCAGGATCTCCAATGTAGTAACGAATCAATAAGGGCAGCTCGGCTACGACAAAAATGCTTATGAGGGAACAAGCTGGGGTTAACCCAAGAATGAGCATAAGAGTATCTCTCTAGTTGAACATATAAAATACATCGAGAGTAAGGTACGAAGGTACAATAAGAGGTTCCAAGCAGATAGATAGTTGCTCGAGGTCTGAACCAGGGTGAGAAAGGGGTTCAGAGCAACGAGAGTAAGGATTGCATCTGATACCAGAATAGAACACTAGGAAGGTGGCCCGTGAATTAAATACGAAGCCAAGCGTGAGGAATAACCATTGGAAACAGGGTTGTACAGGAGAGTCAGGTTTCGATCCTGTGGAACTGTGGGTTATGGGCCCACCATGTGGTTTAAAAGCGGGAAGGCGCTAATATTTGCACGGTCAAGATAACAAGGTATGTCAGAGGATAGCCTGTCGGTTTTGTTGTCAACAATGTCGGTACCAAGGGCGAGGGACGAAGAGAACCATTTTCCTGCTCGTTGAACGAGGCGGACCAATAGGCAAAGTTCTCGTCCCTCGGCGGTTACCGGAAGTCATCAACAATAGAAACAGGGTTACACCAGACAGGAAGGTACACCGAGGTGTTTACCTAAGCAGGGGATTACCACTGCTCGGTTAAGTAGTTTACAAGTAAGTTTGAACAAAACAACGCGAAGGAAAATGTGCTTAAACACGTATATCAGGGGTATATCCTTCCCAAGGACAAGCAGAGCATGATATCCATGACAGGATATTATGTAGAAAACTCCTTAGGTAGGGGAGAGAAATTTCATGATATTACCCATACAACGGTGTTTGGATAATTGAGTAGGAAACATTTATCATTGGGCTTCAAATGTTCTTGTTGAAAATTGGAGTACCATAGACATGCTTCGAGATAGCATTGACATGGTCTTCAGGTGAAGATCAGACTTTAGAAACACGAAGGATCCATCAGGAATAACTTGTAGAATAAGTCTTACAATTTCCTCATGGATGAATGGGTAACCTTGCTGAAAAGGAATCTATAATGATAGGTCCTCCAGCCAGGGGGGGGGTGCTAGGCATGACATCATGTTACCGGGTCATCAAAGGACAAACAACATAACTCCTGGAAAGTTGTCCCAACCATCATATCTGACCGAGATTCAGATCCAATTGGTGTCATGATGCCTCAGACTCAGGATGTCCGAGAAGAAAAGGCGCAACACAAATCGTTGAAATGGCATTGCAAGATTCTCGGGAAATGAACTATGGGAGAGGGTTCCTGAAACAATAGTTCATCATTAAACCAAGGAGAGGTGAGGAGGTGGCTGATTGACTCAGCGACAATTCATTGAGATTTTCAAATGATTGATTTCCACAATAATGTGAACAAGAAGATGACATTTGTCAGATCAAATGGTATAATGATGTATGCTCGAGGAAAACATACACAATTAAACATTGGTTGAAAGGTGCACCCGAAATATGGGTTGGGTTGCACGACCAATGTCAGAATGGTGATTCAATAGTCAATAGCCTAAGAATGAACTTTCGACCATTAACTTAAAAAAATAGGGTTGCTAGAAGGAAAGAATCCAAACAACACCGTTCCCTTGTTGGAATTAACACGGGGACCAAGAAAGAATGGTGATGGTGAGAAGTATTTCTATGTCAAGAATTCTCAAGAGGTGGAACAAATCTCAGAACATTCTTGACATAAAGGATGGTAATACTCCAAGGTAAAGAAGAACAATTGCTGAATAGCAAGGAACTCAAGGTATAACACCAAACATGAACAAGCTTGTGTTGGTGGGAGGGCAATAAAGTGGTCGACTATAATACAATTCATCGAGGGCAAGGATGGTATTTCTCATCATGAATCCAATTGATATCCTGGATGAGCTCAGAATGTTGATGATCACGACACCTTTGTCGCGAGAGTTCATGAAGATGTAATCGATCGGTAACGACATCAAGTCAAGTAATGATGAAGTGAAAGGTTATTGGAACCAAGGGTACGGCACAAACTTGAAACCAAGCTTGTTGTTCAAGGCGAAATGATATGACGATGAGGATCGACGTAAGGTTAGTTCACCGTCGAAAATTGGTGCTCCGAGAATAAGGACCAGGTAGCACAGTTAGAATCGTCACGACAATGATATAGCCAAACAGGCTAGGAATGGCGTGATCGGGTACAAACTCGTACTTATAGAAGCTTACTGAAGAGTTGTTGAACCGCAGAGCGGACTCGGTTCAGTTATCGGTGCCTTTGAGTGTTCAATAACTCAGAGCCCGCGAAAAATTGGAATCAGTGGGAAGGTAGCACTTGATGAAGAACTCATAAAAAGTTATGCAGTTCCATGATAATCTCGAGATACCAGGGGGGTAATACTCGACACAAGATCAAAGTAAAGGTTGGACTGGTGTATTGATCCATAGAAGACAATTGTTTTAACTTGTCCGAGAAATGAGATCAAAGAAGAACAATCATGGTCGGAACCACGGTTGAAAAAGGCCAGATCCTAGATATAAGATGAACTTATACCAAAGGAATAATTTATTTAAGAGAAGCTTTAATGATAAGATCTACATCGTGTCCATGGGCATGAACACAAGTTCAAGGTCGACTCCCACTACCCCAATGCATAACCTTTCATTTACTTCTCACGTTCGATGAAGTTGCAGTGTTGAAATTTTATCTGGTGAAGCACCAGAAGAGTATGACTCGTGAAAACTTTCGGGTTCACACGGTTTAGAGAAGGCATATGTTCAACCCATAGGGGCTTCTTAGAAACATATACCACAAGTTTCAAGAGTAAATAACACAAGCCCGAAAGCAGAGCATGGTTGGCCAAGCAGAGGATACAACTTAACAAAGGCATTATGTATCAGGGGAAGAACTCACAAGGTGATCAAATGTGAAGGACACTGTCGGATAACAATCCAACAAAGGACTTGATGGTCCACAAAGGATCTGATACGAGTATCGGTACTCAACTAGAGGAAGAAGAATGCAAGGAGATCAGATTATAGAAACAACTGACTAACTCAATTGTCAAATGCAAAGGAATTATGATTTCCAAATCAAGGGATCAAAAGCAATGCTCTGATTAGGGATGGATAAGTTGAATAGCCTTAGGGTACAATCAACAACAATTGGATTGGTTGAGAACCAATTCCAGTTAAAAGAATGGAAGCTCAGCCGGAAAGGTAATTTATAAGGATCAATGATGATTGCGTGTATTCGCAGCATATTGAGTCAACAGACTCAAAATGATAATGACAAGGAATGTCAATAAGATTTCTATACTTATGGGATTAATCATAATGAAAGCAAACAAGAAATTCCAGAGCAATAGGTTGCTGAGGATTTTCGGAATATCGGGTGGTATTTCAAAGACTTTTGTGTAACACATGAACAACTGGGGGATGAGCGGATACTCGATAAGTGCGAGAATTTATTTGAAGGGGGTATTCATGTGGCAAAGAACTGCTAGGCAGTAGGCACAAAGTATTCTCGGAACAATGGAGAAAACTTCGGGGTATCTTGTAATAACAAGATCAATGGGGAATGATCATATGAATGGCAAGTGTAAGTAGTTATCCATACGGATTTATCGGTGGTCAGGAATAGCAAAAGTGATGGGCACAAAGTCTCGAGAGAATATCAAAGAGTATCTCCGAAATCTTCTGGTGCAATCGGTGACCATCTGGACTGAAGGGGCTCTCCAGGAGAAAGTATTTTCGAGAACCTAAAGTTAGTTTTCAGTAAAAATCGTTTAACCCGAATAGAAGAGGGTTCAGAATCCCAGAGTAAAGGTCGAGGAATAAAAGATCCTAATACCTCCTGATGGCGACATGGGCCCATGGGCCACACAGCCATGTTAGTAAAAGTTTTTCAACGACTAGACTCGACTTCGGCCAAGGAGTGTGGAAGGGGGATTCCTACAGGCAGTCGGCTCTGATACCAACTTGTGACGCCCCGATTCAATCGTACACTAATCATGCACGCAAATGTGTACGATCAAGATCAGACTCACGGGAAGATATCACAACACAACTCTACAAATAAAATAAGTCATACAAGCATCATAATACAAGCCAGGGGCCTCGAGGGCTCGAATACAAGTGCTCGATCATAGACGAGTCAGCGGAAGCAACAATATCTGAGTACAGACATAAGTTAAACAAGTTTGCCTTAAGAAGGCTAGCACCAACTGGGATACAGATCGAAAGAGGCGCAGGCCTCCTGCCTGGGATCCTCCTAACTACTCCTGGTCGTCGTCAGCGGGCTGCACGTAGTAGTAGGCACCTCCGGTGTAGTAGGAATCATCGTCGACGGTGGCGTCTGGCTCCAGGGCTCCAGCATCTGGTTGCGACAACCAGGAAGATAGAAAAGGGGGAAAGGGGGGAGAAAGCAACCGTGAGTATTCATCCAAAGTACTCGCAAGCAAGGAGCTACACTACATATGCATGGATATATGTGTAAAGGGCCATATCGGTGGACTGAACTGCAGAATGCCAGAATAAGAGGGGGATAGCTAATCCTGTCGAAGACTACGCTTCTGGCAGCCTCCGTCTTGCAGCATGTAGAAGAGAGTAGATTGAAGTCCTCCAAGTAGCATCTCCAAGTAGCATCTCCAAGTAGCATCTTCAAGTAGCATCTCCAATAGCATCGCGTAGCATAACCCTACCCGGCGATCCTCCCCTCATCGCCCTGTGGAAAAGCGATCACCGGGTTTTCTGTGGAACTTGGAAGGGTGTGTTTTATTAAGTATCCGGTTCTAGTTGTCATAAGGTCAAGGTACAACTCCAAGTCATCCTGTTACCGAAGATCACGGCTATTCGAATAGATTAACTTCCTTGCAGGGGTGCACCAACTTACCCAGCACACTTGATCCCATTTGGCCGGACACACTTTCCTGGGTCATGCCCGGCCGCGGAAGATCAACACGTCGCAGCCCCACCTAGGCACAATAGAGAGGCCAGCACGCCGGTCTAAACCTAAGCACGCAGGGGTCTGGGCCCATCGCCCTGAGCACACCTGCACGTTGCGTGGGCGGCCGGAAGCAGACCTAGCCTAGTGGCGTTCCAGTCCAATCCGGCGCGCGCCGCTCCGTCGCTGACGTCTGAAGTGCTTCGGCTGATACCACGATGTCGGGATACCCATAAATACTCCCGCGTAGATGGTTAGTGCGTATAAGCTCGTAGCCAACTCAGATCAAATACCAAGATCTCGTTAAGCGTGTTAAGTATCCGCGAACGCCGAACAGGGCCAGGCCCACCTGTCTCCTAGGTGGTCTCAACCTGCCCTGTCGCTCCGCCACAAAGTAACAGTCGGGGGCCGTCGGGAACCCAGGCCCACCTCTACCGGGATGGAGCCACCTGCCCCTTCAGCCCCCGTCTCCGATCAGTATCATAGGTAATGTAACTGTGTAAAGTATATAGTATATGCCTGTGATCACCTCCCGAAGTGATCACGGCCCAGTAGTATAGCATGGCAGACGGACAAGAGTGTAGGGCCACTGATGGAACACTAGCATCCTATACTAATCAGTAGGAAAGCAGATAAAGGTAACAACAGTAGTAGCAAGGACAGGCTATGCAGCAGTATAGGATTAACTGAAAGCAGTAACGTACTACACTACTCTAATGCAAGCAGTATAGAGAAGAGTAGGCGATATCTGGTGATCAAAGGGGGGGGGGCTTGCCTGGTTGCTCTGGCTAGAGAGAGGGGTCGTCGGTGACGTAGTTGATCACAGTGGCATCAGCGGCAGTCTCAGAGTCTACCGGAGAGAAGAGGGGGGGAAGAAACAGTAAATACATAGCAAGCAAGAGCATAACAGGACAACAAACAGAGCTCGATGTGTTCTAACGCGATGCTACACGTTACCGGCGAAAGGGGATAACATCCGGGAATGTTTCCCCAGGTTTAGCATTTTTGGACAGACGAATCGGAGGGGAAAAGTTCCATGTTCGCTATGCTAGGAGTGTGTGGCGGACGAACGGAGGGTGTAGCCGGATTCGTCTCGTCGTTCTGAGCAACTTTCATGTACAAACTTTTTCCATCCGAGCCACGGTTTATTTTATATGATTTTCTAAAGTTTTAAATTATTTTTAGAATTTATTCAATTAATTTAATTCGACATTATTTAGAACAGTGCATGCTGATGTCAGCATGACATCAGCATGACATCAGCGGTCAACTGTGACTGTTGACCGGTCAAACTGACAGGTGGGGCCCGTTCGTCATTGTCTTAGACTAACTGAGCAAGTTTAATTAGTTTAATTAAGTCATTAGGTTAATTTAACCGGTTTAATTAAGTTAATTAATTATCTAATTAATTAATCAATATTTTTATAATTAATTTCTAATTCTTTTTTTAATGGGGGCATGGGGCCCAGTTGTCAATGGCAAAGGGGGTTAAACGGGTGGGCTATCGGGTGTGGGTGCACGGGCGCCTGGACCCGGGGACGCGGGGGCGCGAGCGCCCGGACTGGGCGCGGCCAGTCAGTGCCACGGTGAGGGGAGGACGCCGGCGCGGCGCCGGCGTGGCAGCGGCGAGGCCACGACGGGGCAACAGGCACTAGGTGAGGCCGTGGCCGGAGAGAGCAGCAGCAAGGGAGCTGGGGCGCGGGAGCGAGATGACGCGAGAGGCCGAGCAGGGTCACGGCGGCAACGGCGTTCGGCCGGCCGGCCGCGGTAGGCGCAGGCGGGCACCGTAGCTGGGAAGGCCGGTGCGTGCGGTGATGGGCATGGCTTCAGGCAGGGCGAACGCGAGCAACGACGGGAGGAGGGCAAAGCCCTGGTGCGTCCGGGAAGGGCGCAGACAGCGCCGGCGAGGACGCCACGGGCGCGGGGTCAGAGAGGGGAGAGAGAGAAGGAGGGGGTTTCCTCACCCCACGTTGCAGGGGAACAAGCGGCGAGGCTCGATGTGGTTCGGCGGGGAGAAGGACGGGGACGGTTTGGCGACATAGGGGACGCAGGCCGGCGGGGAGGAGGACGGGGACGCGTCGATGACGGAGAGGCGAGCGGCGTGGTTCCGGTGACGGGATCCGGGGAGGCACGGCGTCGGGCGTGCGGTGAGGGGCGCCGTTGCCCTGGGTCGCTGGTCGGGAAGGAGGTGAGGACGGGCGGCGTCGGTGTGGCGGCGGGGCAGCACCGGGGCGTCGAGCCCGAGCCCGATTGGATCGGGGGAGAGGCGAGTCAGCGAGCGAGAGAGGTGGGGAGGTCGCGCGTGGGGCTCTCCCCT
>NC_041390.1:271431203-271503642 GCF_002162155.2 Triticum dicoccoides | reverse complement strand
GGGTTTCGGTGCCCGGGGGGATAAGGCAGTGCGGGGGGGGCGGCTGGGCCGGCCCGTTCGGGCGGCGGAGGCCAGCTGGGCCACTTGGCCCAGCGGGGTAGGGGGTTTCTGTTGTTTTATTTTTACTTTTTTATTTATTCTAGCTTTTCTGTTTTATTTCATTTTAAATCATTTAGGCATTTTATAAAAATGTGTTTGCTTTATTATAATTACCCTTGTAGTATTCGGCACCCACCGAACATTTTTGTTTCAACTTTTGAAAACTTTTATTGTTGACACTAATTTAAATTTGAATTTTTAAAACGGTTTCGAATCAACCCGAGATTAGTAACAGTAACTGTGGTGACGTGGCATCATTAGCGGAGGATCACTATAGCTTAATTACCCGGGCGTCACAAGAGAGCAGTTCAAATAGATAACAGCCAGACGTTCACGTACTACATAGTGTGTGTTTCTTATGAGAAAATGTTGAATGAAAAGGCAAAGCCTAAAAAATTTGTTGCGAGAAGTTCAAGTGCTTGGCGAGGGGAAGTTCAAAAATAATTGTGAGAGAGGTTCTCCTATTCAACAACTTTTATTTTTCCTAGAAACGTAATCTCAAATGGCAAAAAAACAAAACAAAAATTTTGCTTTAAAAAAGTAAAATCCTAGAAGTTCAATTTAGAAAAACGATCATTTGATTTTCATGGTTTCAAAAAACCCCGAGAAGTTCAGTTTAAGGAACCTAAGAAGTGCGAATTTAAAAACTCAAATTTTCCTTGGTGCTAAACAAATAAAAATTGAGAAGTTCAAAATAAAAAACAGAGTAGTTCGATGTATACGGAAAATTCAAATTATTTTCATTTCTAGGAAAAATAAAAGTATGAAAGTTCAATTTTAAAAAAATTGTTTGATGCTTATTTGAAAACATATTTTTTCTAAGAATAAGACTAAGAAATTGAAATTAAAAAATTGAGAAGTTCGACGTATATAAAAAGCTCTGATTTTTTCTCGTTACTAAAGAATAAAATGAAGAACTTCAAATTAAAATAAAAGGAACAACTAAAAAAGGTTTACAAAGTGTTGATGTTTATTCAAAAATCCAGGATTTTCATAGATATCCGTTTTTGTTGAATTATCACCGATGAAGTTCACATATATCCATTTTTGTTGAGAAGGTAGTCAAATTTGATAGTTATTTAAAAATCAAAAACAATTCTTTACTCAAAAATATAAAAAGGTGAAGTTCAAATTGAAATAACAGAGAAGTTCAGAGTTTATTAAAACCTAGGATTTTCCTGTTCAAAAAATAAAAAACACAACGCCATTTTTTGCACTTTTAAAACAATTCATAAACGAAAAAATGGTTGCTAGAAGTTCAAGTGCTCGGCGAGGAAAAGTTCAAAAAGTCTTATGAGAGAGGTTCACCGTGTATTTAGATATCCAAAATACATAATAAGGATGTTGTTTTTTGTGTTTTAAAATAATTCTTTCAAACCAGAGAGAAGTTCAGAGTGATAACAACCGGAAGTTCATGTACTGCATGGTTTGTGTTTAATTTAAGAAAAATACAATAAAGTGAAACAAAGTGAAGCTCAAACAGACATGCCCCTGAAGTTCAACTACTTCAATCAGTGCAAAAAATAGCACGTAAAAAACAAAGTGAAGTTCAAACAGACATGCCCGAGAAGTTCAACTACTTCATGCAGTGCTTTTCCATTCACGATGAAGGCACAAATCACGATCTCGTCATTTTATAATTTACTTCAAAATGGCGGGAATATTATTTGTCTAAGTTCAAGTCCTTGGCCGGAGAAAGTTAAAAAAATTATTGTGAGACTGATTTGTACAAAAGGAATATCATTTGTGTAACACTGGCGAATGGAAGAGAAAATTACAAATGAAAATACGTCACAGAAGTTCAACGTGAAAACAGCAGGAAGTTCAACTACTACGTAGAATGAATTTGAGATAAAATACTTTTAAAATCGTCACGAGTATGAAAAAATGATGAACGCGGGAAAGTTGCGTGTTTACAGCAGCTTTCGATCGGTATATCACTTGCTCAATTCCGGTGAGTGGATGGAGAGCTACGAGCATTGGATCGAGAGCTATGAGCAAAAAAGCACATGAAAAACAGAGTGAAGTTCAAGTAAACATGCCGAGAAGTTCAAGTTCTTCACACGGTGCATTTTTGAAGAATATGTTTCGCGATAAAGGCAGAACGAATGATCCCGTCGTTTCTGAAATTAGTTGAAAATGGCTAGGAATCAGAGAAAACCATCAACATGAAAAAGTTTCGCATTTTCCGTAGCTTTTCAACGGTATATTATTAGCCTCATTCCGATAAAATTTGTAAAAATTACAGCGAAAATACGTTTTAGCCATTTTCAAAATTAACATAAAACCGTAATGAATTGGGAGAAATAATATATACCAAAAAGTTTCGCATTTCCCCAAGTTTTCCAGCGCCATATTATTTGCTGCATTTGGATGTAAGGTTAAAAAATTAGCTTGAAAATACGAACTCGGTGGAACTTGTATCGTTTTTGAAATTACTTTTAAACCGTTCAAAATTAGAAAAAACTTTCAATAAGAGAAAGTAGCGCATTTTCATAAGCTTTCCAACGCCATATCATTTGCCTCAATTGGATTAGCCATTTAGAAATGGCGCCGAAAATACCAACTCGGCTGTTTGGTTTGCGAAAGTCTACGATTTTCCATATTACTCTTTAACTATACTGAATTAGAGAAAACTTTCAGCATGTGGAAGGAGCGGTTTTACAGCAGTTTTCCAACACCATATTATTTGCCGCATTCCGATAAACGGTTTAGAAATGCGATCAAAAATACCATTCACATTTTTTGTATGAAGAAAAAATGGTGTTCAAAACTGCTCTTAAACCGCTTACATTTTGCCAAAAATTTAACTTGGGTCATGATACTGGTGTCCATAGCTTTCCAACGGTATATCGCAAGCCCCATTTGGTCAATGTTGGCGGAAGTTCAACCTAGCACTTGGAGAAGTTCAGGTCGAACAACTCAGGCAGTAAAATTACAAAAAAAACGCAATTTCATCACGACCCGAGAGCAAAATCCGCCAACAAGCGAGATTCCTATTTAAAACCAGTATTTACTTGCTAAAAAATGTTTCTAGATTACACTAACATCATATAGAACATGACTAACCAGAATAATTTGCGGGGAAAGCCATGGTTGCGAAGATAGCCCAAAGGTCGGGTTCGTATAGAGGGAAGTTCAGGCGCGTTACTCAAGTAGTTCAGGTTGTGATCAGAATATTATTCTGATCCCGTGATCAAAATAGTGTTTATGTATATTCTAACAATATATATACAGCCGGTCTATTCTAACAATATTAGCAGAATAACTATTCTGACAACACTTACTCACTGCATGCTTAACGTAAATGCATGTCATTGTTTGAACCAAGTGTGTTGCAGTACTTACGCAAGTGAACTTCCCGTCGCAAAAAAACTGCACGCCGTGTTTTTCCGGTACTGTTTTCGCTCTAGTTTGTTAACCGTTTATCAGAACGAGGCGTATAATATACCATTGGAAAGCTATGGATTAGGCGCAACTTCGCCATGTTGAACACTTTTCAAGATTCCACACGGTTTAAGAGAAGTTTTGAAAATGGTGCGTCCCATGACGAGTGGCAGCGATCGTTTTTTCACGATTTCTCCTAAACCGCTCGTCGGAATGAAGCAAATGATACACCGTTGGAAAGATATCGTTGAGGTGCACCTTTTTCATATTAATTATTTTTCTCTAATTCATTATGGTTTAAGAGCAGTTTCAAAATTACTAAATCACGGAATTCTGTTTTTCAGTTTTTTTGAAATTTTCGGTACCGTTTCGAGTTTTCTAACCGTTTGTCGAAACGAGACATATGATACACCATTGGAAAGCTACGGACAAGGCGCACCTTTCATATGGTGAAATGTTTTTGAGATTCCTTACGGTTTTTAGTTAATTTTGAAAATCGTACGGCTGGCATCGAGAGGCAGTGGCTGTTTTTTCGTGAAATTTTTATGAACCGCTGGTCAGAATAATTCAAATCATACGCCGTTGGAAAATTATCGACAAGACACAACTTTTTCATGTAGAATACTCTCTCTAATTCCTTACGTTTTAAAAGCAGTTTTGATTACCGAAAAGCGGACACTCTGTTCTTCACGAGAGCAAAATCGTCGTATGTACTACATCGGACAGAACAACGCACTACTTCAGACGAAATACCGCACTGCATCAGATGGGCAAGTGCACTGCATGGTTTCTTTTTGTTTATACATATTTTTTCTCAGACGTGGAAAGAAGAACGCACTACTTCAGACGAAATACCGCACTTCATTAGATGGGCAAGTGCACTGCATGGTTTCTTTTTTATTTAGATGTATTTTTTCTCGGACGGGGAAAGAAGAACGCACTGCTTCAGACGAAATGCCGCACTTCATTGGACAGACAAGTGCACTGCATGATTTTTTTTGTGGGACGTAAATTTTCCTAAACGAGGTGGAGTGCACTTCATGTCGAGTGTTGGTGAACCGCAATACTTTATGAAAAGTGAACCTCGAGACTACCGTAAACGGGCTGTACTGCATCAGACAGAAAACCGCACTTATTTAGACTAAAAACCACACTTCATTTGACAGAAAAGTGCACTGCATGATTTCTTTTTTGTGGGACGTAAATTTTCTTTTTTTGTGGGACGTAAATTTTCGAAAACGAGGTGGAGTGCACTTCATGTCAAGCGTTGGTGAACCGCAATACTATGAAAAGTGAACCTCAAGACTACCGTAAACGGGTCGTGACACTACCGAGAGTGAACCGTTTGAGTTTTTTTCCAAACTCAATCTTTTTTTACATGCGTAGATTGAGCGAGTGGACCGGGGGACTGAACGAGTGAACTACATATAATGAAAAGCGAGCTTCTTTGAGATATATATTTTTCCTTTTTACCAAGCAAACCACGGAGGAGTATTATATGAACTGCATGAGACAACAAAGTGAGCTTCAAAGCCACATCTAAAGTGCTGCACCATTGTCGTCGGAGAGCAGAAACTAAATAATTTGACGAGTACTACACCACTTTTTCCTAGTGCACTGCATGACTAAGCATAAAACTAACAACGATTTTGTGAGTACCACACCACTTTTTAAGAGTGCACTGCATGACTAAGTATAAAAACTAATGACCGGATAGCGTCATGCAATTTTTCTGAAAATGGAAAAATAATCAACTGCACAACAGCCATCGGCAACCCATGCGTCCTGTGTTGCACACACACACACGCTGTTCTGCATGGACGTGCCAGCAGACTGCACGGAGGGAGGCTCGCTATCCAAACTGCACGATAAATAGAAAAAATGCAACGCTGCATCAAACCGCACAACACCACCTTTCTTCCTGCAAGAACAAGTAAATTGAACCTCAAGAGCAAACAACAGTGGACTACATTTTACACTTTATAAGAAAAACACCAAAACAACGATCTGCAATAGGATCGGAGAGCCCTGCACCAACGATCCACGAGCAATAGGTTGGGTCGTGGTGCCATGTGTGGAAGATGGTGGGGGAGAGGGGGGTCGGTCGTGGGTGGAAGAAGGTGGAGGTTGGGTGGGAGGGCGCCACATTTGGGTGGGGTGGGGTAGGAGGTGGAAGAAGGTGGAGGTAGATTGGGTTCATGTGGGAGCTGGGCGGTGGTTGCGTCCGATCGGGAGGTGGGGTGGGGTGTTAGCAGAATAAGACTAGGTTGTTAGAATAAGGTCTTAAGGGGTGTTGTTAGAATATACTCACCCTATACATATATCCACTCGAATGTTGGTTATCATAAATTATTATTGTTGACATTACCCTTGAGGAAAAAGGTTGGGAGGCGAAACTATAAGCCCCTATCTTTCTCTATGTCTGATTAAAACTTTGAACCATTAAGTATCGTGTGAGTGTTAGCAATTGTGAAAGACTAAACGACAGTTGAGTATGTGGACTTGCTGAAAAGCTCTTGAATTGGCTCTTCCCGATGTTATGATAAATTGCAATTGCTTCAATGACTGAGATCATAGTTTGTTAGTTTTCAATGAAGTTTCTGATTCATACTTTACCTTGTGAACGAATTGTTACTTTGGCATAAGAAATTATATGACAATATATGTTTCTATCCTAAAGATAATCATGATGCCCTCATGTCCGTATTTTATTTATTGACACCTCTATCTCTAAACATGTGGACATATTTTTCGATATCGGCTTTCGCTTGAGGACAAGCAAGGTCTAAGCTTGTGGGAGTTGATACGTCCATTTTGCTCATGCTTTTATGTTGATATTTATTGCATTATGGGCTGTTATTACCTATTTAGGTACAATAATTATGGCTTTTCTCTCTTATTTTACAAGGTTTACAGGAAGAGGGAGAATGCCGGCATCTGGAATTCTGGACTAGAAAAGGACCAAATATTAGAGACCTATCCTGCGCAACTCCAAAAGTCGTGAAACTTCACGGAGAATATTTTTGGAATAAAAAAATATTGGGCGAAGAAAGTACCAGAGGGGGGGCACCTGCCATCCACAAGGGTGGAGGGCGCGCCCTACCCCCCTCGGCGCGCCCTCCGGTCTTGTTGGCCACATGGCAGGCCCCCGACTCCCATCTTATGCTATATGGTGTGTTTTGACCTGGAAAAAAAATTAGAAGGAAGCTTTCGGGACGAAGCGCCGCCGTCTCGAGGCGGAACTTGGGCAGAACCAATCTATGGCTCCGACGGAGCTGTTCTGCCGGGGAAACTTCCCTCCAGGAGGGGGAAATCGAAGCCATCGCCGTCACCAATGATCCTCTCATCGAGATGGGGCCAATCTCCGTCAACATCTTCACCCGAACCATGTCCTCTCAAACCCTAGTTCATCTCTTGCATCCGATCTTTGTCTCAAAACCTCAGATTGGTACCTATGGGTTGCTAGTAGTGTTGATTACTACTTGTAGTTGATGCTAGTTGGTTTATTCGGTGGAAGATCATATGTTCACATCCTTAATGATAATTAATACTCCTCTGATTATGAAAATGAATATGCTTTGTGAGTAGTTACGTTTGTTCCCGAGGACAAGGGAGAAGTCTTGTTATAAGTAATCATGTGAATTTGGTATTCTTTCGATATTTTGATGAGATGTATGTTGTCTTTCCTCTAGTGGTGTTATGTGAACGTCGACTACATGACACTTCACCATGATTTGGGCCTAGGGGAACGCATTGGGAAGTAATAAGTAGACGATGGGTTGCTAGAGTGACAGAAGCTTAAACCCTAGTTTATGCGTTTCTTTGTAAGGGGCTGATTTGGATCCATATGTTTCATGCTATGGTTAGATTTATCTTAATTCTTATTTCGTAGTTGCGGATGCTTGTAGAGTGGTTAATCATAAGTGGGAGGCTTGTCCAAGCAAGGGAAGCACCCAAGCACCAGTCCACACACATATCAAATTATCAAAGTAACGAACGCGAATCATATGAGCATGATGAAAACTATATTGACAACAATTCCCATGTGTCATCGGGAGCGCTTTGCTTTATATAAGAGTTTGTGCAGGCTTGTCCTTTGCTACAAAAAGGATTGGGCCACCTTGCTGCACCTTGTTTACTTTTGTTACTTGTTACCTGTTACGAATTATCTTATCGCACAACTATCCGTTACCGATAATTTCAGTGCTTGCAAAGAATCCCTTGCTGAAAACCGCCTGTCATTTCCTTCTGCTCCTCGTTGGGTTCGACACTCTTACTTATTGAAAGGACTATGATAGATCCCCTATACTTGTGGGTCATAGGGGGGCGCCTTGGCAGGCGCCCTAGGGCAGCCGCCGCCCCCCTTGGGGCGCGCCCTAGGGTGCCTCCCCTCCACCTATATATATGAGAGTACGGGAGGGGTGCGACAGACCACAATTCACCAAGCCATGTGACGGTGCCCCCTCTCCCTCTAGTTCATCCTCTGCTCTAAATCCGTTGTGCTTGGCGAAGCCCTGCGGAAATAGTTTCACTACCACCGTCACCACGCCATTGTGCTGCCAGAACTCATCTACTACTTCACCCCTCTTGTTGGATCAAGAAGGCAAGGACATCATCGAGATGAATGTGTGCTGAATGCGAAGGTGTCGTCCATTCGGTGCTTGATGGAACGGGTCGTGAAGGTGTACGACTACAACAACCGCGTTGATAAACGCTTCTTCTTAGCAATATACAAGGGTATGTACATGCTCTCCCCTATCGTAGATATGGATCTCCATGGATATATCTTGCGTGTGTGTATAATTTTTTTGTTTTCCATGCAACGTTTCCCAACACTTCAATGTCCATGAGAGATACTCCTCGGGGTTGTTGCTTCTGGAGAACTTGGGCATGTTGGACTTGAGCATGTCATAGCATTGTTCTTCATCATGTTGAAAATGGTGGTGTCACACGTGGCGCGGAGGAGGGTCTTCAATGTCATGATCCTCTCAATGGCCTTGCCGATTAGGACGCAACATGTGTGCCTGGTTCCTTCTTTCTTGTTGCTCCTCGCGGCAAGCGGCTTCATCTTGTCGTTCTTGGCGAAGTGCTTCTTATTGTTTGCGCACTTGATGGCTACATGCAGCGACGACTCTAGTGGCCTCGTGGAGTGCGCGTTGTGCTTCGAGGGCTTGTTCATCACTATGTCTTTGTTCATGTCGAATTGCGTCGCCGTCTTGAGGGGCTTGACGTTGCGGTTGTGGAGGTTGTTCTTGGTCCTCGACATCTTGTTCTTGGCATCGCGATCTTTCACGTGCTCGGACTCGGTCTTGGAAACCATTGCCATGAATGGATTTTCTTGAGCTTGGTGATCTTGAGTGTCGGTGTGGCGAGGAGAACGAGCTCGATGAGGACTTGCATCCGAGGAGGAGTAAGCCGAAGAGTGGCGACTTGAGTGGCGCCGACATGAGGAAGATTTTAGGGAAGACGCGTGGCCCATGATCATGTTGCGGAATTCTTCCATTCATGTGGTGAGCTTGGCGTTGAGGTAGTCCCGGTTTCTTGCTTCCGATTGGCATAGGTCGATGGCGAGTTGTTCTATGTGGTCGCCCAAAGCTTTACTTTCTTGATGGAGGGCTTGTTGGGCGATGAAGAAGTGATTCTTTACGTTTGTCATCTTGATCCTCGAAGATTCGGTCCGCTGAAGAAGTGGGCCTATCCATCATAACCAACCGGTGTTGAGTAGGAAATGAGAGAACAATACCTAAGTTACCTTTTCCAAAGATTGAGGATGTATCAAATATCACTCAATGGAATGCTATCATAGGAGAATTGGTACTGGGTGTTGTTTCTCACACCTACAAGTAAAAGGCTTATGGAGGAGCTCGGTTACCATGAGTGTCACAAAATTCAAGCAAGTGTTAGCCAAGATATTGATAATGTTGAAAAGATGCACAAATTGCAAGCAAGACAAATAGATCAAACCCAAGGATATCACTAGGAACACACACATGGGAGATAGATGGGATCCGCACAACCAAGGAATGAGCTCAAAATGTGTAACCACGGGAAATGCTCTTGTTGTACAGATACTAGAGGGACGCTAGCTTGATTTATCAAATGGGCTAGCTACCCTTCTGCACCAACCTATTAGAGAAACATGTTCTCTACTATCCCAAGTATGCTTATGTATGTATGAACCTAGATGATGAAACTAGGCAAAAAGGCTCAATGCTAATGCTTACAAGCTCTTTGTTTCTCTTTTCTTTTGCTTAAAAGATTTTTTGACTATGCCACAATGCTTGATATTCAAGCCGGAGCATGAGCTAACAAGTGTGATATGCGCGGGAGAGACATAACAGTAAAGGTGCACAAATAGCATGGACCGACAATTCTCAACTTGCTGGTCTCGATAAGTGCCGCAAAATGGCTCGAGGCTATCAAATGTAATGGCAAGGTAGGATGTTAGGATGTCATTGAGGTTACCATCATTGCTTATCGTAGTATGATGTTGAAGTGGTCAAAGATGATGTGGAGTCCGAGTTGATGACGAGTGGCGGTGATGACGAAGTTGAACCGTGCCTAAGTAGCCGAAACACCTTAGGAAACGGTGGAACCGCAACTCCTAAACTCACAAACCAACAGGAAGTATTGTGGAAAGCGAATGTTGGTGAAAGAATGGCACAAGGGGGCAAAATTGGTTGTGGTCGAACAGGTCTGTAGGTGTCGTGTGCACGGGGTAAGTCGAGCTCGTGTGCCCGGGGTCCCGATGGCCCGTGCGCACGAGGTGCTCTGCTGTGCAAGAAAACCTTCACATCCATGGTAAATTTCAAAAATCCATCCAAATTCGACGGTGGCATGTTTGGGGAAGGTGGGTAAGGGGTAGATCCAGTTACCAAACACGAAATTCATGGACCAAATCAACAAAATCTCACAAGATCCAACAATTTGCAAGAAAATTTTTGGGTTATTTTTGTGGGGATTTTCGAATTGGGATATAAAGCAACAAATTTAGGCTAGAATATGAGGGGTAGGGACTCCAAGATGTGACCCAACCATGGCTCATGATACCAAGATGATGTAGGGTGGAACCCTAGATGAAGATGTTTTCACATTTGGAGGGGGAAAAGGATGAACACAAGTACACAAAAAGGAAATTTACTCAAACAAAGACCCAATCACACATCCACTATAATAACAAACACATGAGATCCACAAGAATACAAGATCAATCCAAGGAAACAAGCACAAAGGTAAGGTTCCTCACACTCCTAAGGAGGTGAGGTCTTGATGATAGTCTTCTCCAAATGGTGGTCTTGAAATCCACTTGGGGATCCTCTCCTAAGAGGCCTTGATCTCCAAGAGGATTGGTAGAAGAAGCAAAGCTCTATCAATGTCTCACATATACTTTGCTAACTCTAACAAATGTGTTAGACCCGAAATATATAGATAGTGGGAGGAAGGGGACGACTTGGGAGTCAAGAAAGGGCATCCACGGCCGAAACCTGGGGCCCGTGCGCATGGGGTAAGTTGGGCCCATGCACACGGGCATGTACTGTGCCCATGCACACGGGGTGCTAGAGTGGCGGGGCCCATGCGCACGGGGTCTGGAGGCCATGCGCACATGGCCGTGCGTCTAGTTTCCAGTAGCTCATTGGGTGGTCCATGGGCACGGGGTCTGGAGGGCCCATGCACACAAGGTTTCCTGGAAGGTGCTGTTTTCATCTTGTTCAGCTCCTTCTCCTTCCTCGAAGCCTTAGAGTGCTTCTCATCCTCCTTTGGGGTGTCCTTTGACCACTTGGTGGCCTTGGTGTTCCTACCTAATGACACATAACATGTTTTTTTGCGAGGTAGCATCCAAGTTCCATTTGTGTCCATATTGATCTAGAGTAGGAGTGAGTACACCTTGGTTTCAATGGCGCATTCTCGAGCTCTTGTCATGGGTACATGTGGTACTTGATGTGTTGGTGTAGGGTCCATTGGGATGATGGAAGGATACGCCGCATCAGGAAAGTTCATCTCAAACCCATGGAGGAGATGAGGTCTTGTCAATACTATGATGGGGATTCTTCTCCACAAGAAGAGGTCTTGATGATCCACTAGGGATTCTTCTCCAAAGGAGGTCTTAATATCCCAAGGAGAGGGATATATAGGAGAAAAGCCTTCTCTAGTTCTTCTAATATGTTTTTCTAACTCTAAAAGAGAGTGCTGCGAATTATATATGTGGCTAGAGGTGAGGAATGAAGTGAGGGGTAAAGGGACATTTCCCAGCGTTGTTGTAGGCATGGCCATGTGCACGGGCTAAAGTGCCCGTGTGCTCGGGGGTCCCATGCACACCAGCCCGTGTGCATGGGGTGGTCAGCAGCTATATTGGTGGGCCGTGCGCATGGGGGTCCAAGGCCCCATGTGCACGGGTGTTGAGAGAGTTTCTGCATAGCTCACGTGCGTGGGATCATGCAAGTCATGCGCAGGGGGTGTCCTGGTGGCTTGCTCCTTTTTCAGATGCTGGTCACTGTCGGATTGCGGGTTCTGACAAACCCTTAAGGTTCGAACTCTGGGGTGCGTGCGAAGATTATGTCTTCTACCTCTCCGTCTCGCAAGGACCCTAACTACTGAAAGAACTGCGCAAGAGACACAAGGTTTATACTGGTTCGGGCCACCGTTGTGGTGTAATACCCTACTCCAGTGTGTGGTGGGTGGATTGCCTCTTGGGGCTGATGATGATGAACAATACAAGGAAGAACAGCCTCGCGAGGGTCTGCTCTTGGCTGGGGCAATGTACTGCTGGGAGGAGTTCATCCACCTTTCTCTCTCTCTCTCTCTATGCTTCCAACCTCTCTATCGAGCCTCCCCTTCCTTTTTTTCCAACCCTTTACTCTGTGGGCGGCTGGTCCTATTTATAGAGGCCCTAGTCCTCTTCCCAAATATTGAGTGGGAAGGGAGCCAACAATGGCGGGCTAATTTGAAGGGGGACAGCAAGTATCAGCTATCCTGACAAAAGTAGTCTTCGCCTACGCAAAGCTCTGGTGATGACGCCATCTTGGGCTCCATGGTGACCTCCATCTCGTAGTCCTCCTGGTCTTGGTCTCGTTGCACCAAAATGGCAACCTTTGCCTGATGCCTCGGTACTCCGCGGCTGCGCTTGCTCCCTTTGCACCAAAGAGGAAAGGAGGACGCTGCGCGGGCTGGCACCCGCCTGGCGCCCTGAGTCGTCATGGCTTGCGTCATGGGCACCTCGCGAGGTACCCCGCCTTGATTTCTCCGCCTCCTCGTGATCCAGCCTGACGAGGCCGCGCCTGAGGAAGCTCCACGTCGTCCGCCCCGCGAGGCTTGGCCCCTCGCGAGGGTCTTGAGTCTTGTGTTGATGAAGATGGGCCATGCCGGGCCCCCTTTGAGCCACGCCGCAGGCCGCAGGCAGGCAAGTCTGGGGACCCCCGTTCCCAGAACGCCGACAGTAGCCCCCGGGCCCAAGGCGCGCCCGGACTTGGCCGTGCTGAGAGGCGAAAGGGCAAGGGCGAAGCGCCGCGGGCCCTAACAGCCTGCGGCCTTGGGCGCCGCGTGGCAGTTGATTGGACGCAAGTGCTTCAGCAACCGCGCATGTTGATAAAGGAGCGGCATCTGCCCAGACTTTGCCTTTTGCTTTCTCCGGTTGTTGCTCAAATCCCCTTTCTTCCTCCAAATTTCCAGATCTACTCCGGCCGCGTGACCTAGGAAGCCATGGCGCCTCGTCACCCTCCGACCGAAGCTTGGTACTCTCCTGCTCTGGACTTGCCGAGCGTGTCCGAGGCGGGCCTCGCTCGGCTGCGCCGGATGGCGGCGGCGCAGGGCATCGACGGGGTGCAGGTGTTCAAGGCCGGCTCCGCCACTCCTGAGGGCCGAGGGAGCACCTTTTACCCTCTCTTTGTAAGCTCCATTGCTGCGGTCCTGGTGCCTCCCTTCTCCGAGTTTTTCTTCTCTGTCCTCCGCCATTACAACTTGCAGGCTCTGCATCTCCACCCCAACTCCATCCTTCTCCTGGCGATCTTTGCTTATTACTGCGAGGCTCACGTAGGGGTGCAGCCCTCAGTGGCCTTGCTGTGCCACTACTTCTCCCTCCGGGTCTCTCGCGGTTCTCCTTCCGCGTGCGCAAGCTTCGTCGCGTATGGAGGCACCATTGCCATCTCCAATCCCGGGAAGAGGATCGAGGGCTTCAGGAGCAAGTGGGTCTTGGTAGATGCCGGGCGCATCCACCCTCGGCTGATCCTGCCCGCGGAGCAGCCCGCGAGCTCCAGCGACTGGTGCCGGGCGGAGCTCACGAACCCCCGCGCGAAACTGGTGTTGGAGAAGATGGACGCGGACCTGAGGCCGGTCAGCACGGTGGCGGCGAAGTTGTCCGGTGCGTTGCTGTTGAGGGAGTTCCTGGAGCACCAGCTGGCTCCACTCCGGCAGTACTCACCTCCGATGTGGAGGCCTCATCCGAGCCCCGCGGCCTTGGGTGACGAAGATTTGGCCGCGGTCCTCCAATCTCTGGTCAGGGGCGAGGTGGCAAGGTTGGAGGGCGCTATCAAGCCCTTGTTCCTTCGCGACGACTGGGAGCAGGTGGTGGAGTCCATGCCCGTTTTCAACGGGGACGGGCCCGTGCCCGTGGAGGCTTCCGAGGGACTGGTGAACGTGTCCTCCGGCGACTCCAGCAAAGAGGAGGACGAGGAGGAGCGGGAAAAGGGGCCTGACTCCGAGGCAACCGACGGAGAGTCGAGGGCTCCCCTCCCCCGGCGCAGGCCCCGCGATCTCCGCTTTTCTTCGAGCGACGGTGACGAGGAAGGAGATGCGCAGGTTGGCGGGAGCTTGCCCCTGATCCCGAAGAAGGACAGGTCTGGGCTGACCCCCCGCGGGTCTGCCCCTGCCCCGAGGCAGTCTGCAGACGCGTCTTCTGTTTTCGAGGTTGACCCTTCCAGCCGGCTGTCAGGCTTCAAGTTTGGCCGGAGGCTGCCCGAGCTCACCGGCGATGACCCGTAAGTGCTTGACCCTTGTCTTTATTTCTTGTTCTGCTGCCGAGGCTTGACGTTCGCATCTCTTGAATAGGCTGGCGCCCGTGGCGAAGAAGCCGAAGGGGGCTCCCGAGGCTCCATCCGCGGCAGCGCCTCCACCTGTGGAGGGGGGCGACCGTGGCACGCGGGCTTCTCCTTCCCGGTCGTCCTCGCGAGGCCTGGCTGAGCTGGCTGGGGCGAGCTCAGCCCCCATGGCCCAAGTGACTCTTGTGGTGCCTTTGCCCACTGCCGCCACCACAGCCGCTGGGGCGCAGCAGGCTCCACCTCAGGACGCTGTGGTCTTGCCGTTGCCGCCTTCTTCCCCCATTCCACCGACTGTTGTTTCTCCGACTCCTCCTGCCGTCCTGGAGCGTGCTGTTGCTGGACTGGACCGGCTGCGGCAGGATCTTCTTGCCGACCCTCGTCTGGTGGCTGGGCGCTTGGAGCTAGCTTCAGGATGGATTCGCTCCGATGCCTCGATCCGGGAGGCGCTGGTTCAAGCCTCGACGGCCTGCGACGAGGAGAGGCAGGCCATCCTTGAGACGAAGGCTGCTCGTGACGCAACCCTGGGGGAGGTGGTTGAAGTCCGCGATCGCTGCAAGGCGCTGGAGGACGAGCTGCAAGGCCTGCGGGACCAACTCGCGAAAGAGGTTCGTCTTCGCCAGGAGCAAGAAGAAGGCATGAAGGCTCGCGAGGTGGCCATCGAGGGCCGGGAGGCCAAGCTCAAGAAGCATCGCGATCGCCTGGGTGCGCTGGGGAAGGAGTTGGAGGCGACGAAGGTCGAGCTGGACAGCAAGGCCCAGGTTCTTGCCGAGGATCGCGTGGCCTTCACAGACATGGAGAAGAAGGCTCGTGCTTTGCTGAAGATGCTCTACGCCAGTGGCCTGGAGAGCCCACTGGCCGGCGCCGAGGACGGCCCCGCCAAGCTACTTCCCTTCCTGGTTCGTGCTCTTGAGAATGTCACCCTTGGCCTTGGCCCCATGGCCGAGGCCGAGGCGCGCGTCCTGTCTTCTGCTGCGCTGACGCGGGTCTTCACCCACATCTACCTTCACGACCCCAGCGCCGACCTCGACAGCCTGTTGGAGCCAGTAAGCGGCGAGGGTGCTGCCGCCGCTGCCGAGGCCGTGAAGGGTTGCGCGGAGGCTCTGCTGGGGAAGTTCCGGGCCTTCAGTACCAAGTCGAAGCAGGATGCTGCCGGTCCTGCTGCTCCATGAGGCGGGGCCACCCGCGCTGCTCTACCGCCGCCGAGTGACTCCGCTAATGCTCCTGTCCTGCTTTTAATTCTTGCACATGCATCATGCCTCGGGGAGGCGTTTAAACTCGCGTTTTGTATTGAGACGACAGTATGGACTGTAATATTTGCTTTTAAATTCCTTGAATTTTATGCTTTTCTTCGCTACTTGCTTGTGTTCTACGCCGGCAGAGCCCGGCCCCGCGCGTACCTCACCCAGCATTAGCCCCGACCGGAAATCGGGACGGGACCAAAGGAGTGAGGGGCTACGGAGACAGTTAGGCTCCTGAGTCGCGATGCTCAGGAGTCCCCCTTGGCGCACGAACAACAAGTAGGGAGGTGTGATGTAGGTGGATCTTCCGTTTTACGTCTGCAGAGCCCGACTCTGGGCGTACCTCACCCAGCATTAGCCCCGACCGGAAACTAGGATGGGACCAAAGGAGTGAGGGGCTACGGAGCCAGTTAGGCTCCTGAGTCGCGATGCTCAGGAGTCCCCCTTGACGCGCAAACAACAAGTGATGAGGTGAGATGCAAGTGGGACCATCGTTCTACGTCTGCAGAGCCCGGCCCCGCGCGTGCCTCACCCAGCGCTAGCCTTTCGGAACTAAGGAGTGAGGGGCTACGGGACCAGTTAGGCCCCTGAGTCGCGATGCTCAGGGGTCCCCTTTGACGCTCAAACGGCCTTCATACCTTGGCTCCGCTCGGGGAGAGACGCGTGGCGAACCAGGCCCGAGGGGCCTGGCTGGGTGGCGTACGTCTGGGCATGACCCAGGCGCAGCCCCCGTGCCCAGCCCCCTCGCGCGGCGCTCCCGAGGGGAGGCGTTGCGATGAGGCTAGACACTGAGCTCTGGGCTCCCTGAGGTTGATGCGGCCCGGGGGCCACCCTCAGTTTTTTATCACCAGCGCGGAGCATAGCGCTTCCGCATGTGTACGGGCATACCCGCTCCTCGACAGTGTCGTCAGCGAGCGCAGAGCATGGTGCTTCCACTGGTACGTGGGAGGGGGCTCCCTTCCAGGAGGAGCCCCCGGGGCGTGTACAGCCCCGCTCTGACACGTGGCCGACACGGTAGGGCTAGGTGAGGTGTATCTGGGCACCCGTGAGCCAGCGCGGGACTCACGGGGCCCTACCTCTAGGCGGGTTGCGCCTGGCACTGGGCCTTATCTTGTGCTGTGTTCCTGCAAATTTGGTTAGATGCCGGCACTCTACATCCTCGGGTCCCGGCCCTCGAGCTTGTCTCAGCCGTCGCTGGTATGCCAGGCCGCGATGCCGTGGACATGGCCAGAGGGTGAGGGCTGGAGAGCCAGTAAGATCCCTGAGTCGCGATGCTCAGGTACCCCCCCTTTAACGTGCAAGTGGTCGACATGGAGAAGAAGAGGTGCCGTGGACAGGCATCAAGTAATCAAGCATGACGGGCGAATGCATAGCCGGAAATAAACGCAAGGGAGATACATGCCGCTGGGCCTGGCCTGAGCGACTTGGGAATGATGCAGCCCGAGGGGCGCCCCCAACAAAGCAAGCTAACGACATGAAATAAAAGGGATACATACCACAGGGACGGACCCACGCGGCCTGGGAACGATGCAGCCCTGGGAGGGCGCTCCTAGCTGGAAATGAAACTTGTAAGATGTCACCTGAAGGTGTCGAGGGCAAAGGGGTGTTGGTGCAGCAGACTCGGTGGGCTGCGGAAGCCGATCCTCATGAGCCCCCAGGCCCAGGGGCCTCGGGTGGCTCCGGAGGCACTGGTAGCTCTTCGTGAATTATCTCCATCTCTGCCAAGGCTGCGGATCGCCTGTCTTCTTGAGCCTCCATGATGCCCCTCATGAGGCGCTGGCACGTTGCAACCGCGCTCGGCAAGCCGTAAGGCATGCGAACGTAGCTGTGGGGCGGACCCCCGCAGCGCCCCACTCGCGAGGGCCAGAGGCGCTCCATCGTAGCGACTTGGTTGAGCCCTGGTACGTCGATGCAGACGCGCAGCCTACCATCCCCGCCTGGATGGGGAGCCACAGCCGGTAGACGGTGGCAACCTCTCATGATTCTTGATTCCTGTAGTTCTTGAATGGCCTTGTCGACGAACTCCTGCGGGTCTGACCTTCCTTGCCCTGCTCCTTCTTGAGGGAAACGTGCTTCGTAACACGCCTCCATGTGGTGCCCAAGCGCCTCCCTCGTGACCTTGGCCAGGTCGGTGGCCCTCCAGGGGAGAGCCCACGAGCCCTGCCTGAGGAGGGCGCCGGGCGCACTTTCCTATGCGATGGAAGGAGGTTCCCCCTGGGCAGATGCGGGCCCTGAGGGGCCCGCCTCCCGAGGTGCTGGTCCAGACGATGTCTTCTTCTTCCTGGGGGTGGTCTCGGGAAGCCTCCTGCTTCCGCGATCCGGGTCTTCTAGTGATGCGGCCTGAAAGGCTCGCTCCAGGGAACACACTTCATCCTTCTCTTCACAGGGCACCGTGATGACTCCGCCACTTCCTGGCATCTTGAGGACGTTGTAGCCATGGTGAGTTACGGCCATGAACTTGGCCAGCGCTGGGTACCCGAGGATGGCGTTGTACGGTAGGCGGATGTGGGCGACGTCGAAGTCGATGAGCTCGGTGCGGTAGTTGTTGCGTGCCCCGAAGGTGACAGGGAGGCGGACCTGCCCAATCGGGACCGTGGAGCCGTCGGTGACTCCGGAGAAGGGCTTGGTTGGCTGAAGCTGGTCGTAGGGCACTTGGAGATTGTTGAATGTTTCCACGGACAGGACGTTGAGCCCTGCCCCACCGTCGATGAGGGTCCTGGTGACCAGTACATTGCTGATGACTGGGGAGCAAAGCATCGGGAGGACCCCGACTGTGGCCACACACTTGAGTTGATCCGCTGAGCTGAATGTGATGGAGCAGGCCGACCACCTGAGAGGGCGTGTTGCTTCAAGCCTGGGGAGGACTGCATTCACTTCGCGGGCAAACTGCTTGAAGATGCATTGTGAGGCTGGGGCTTGAGCTCCGCCCAGGATGTAGGCGATTGCGCGTGGCTCCTGGAAGCCCCCAGCCCCTTCGTCTCGATGGTGGTCCTCGTTTCTCCTTGGCTGAGGTGGCAGTGGAGGGAGGCCTGCGTTGCCCTGTGGGCGATCCTCACAAGGCTGATCCCTCCAGTCCCCCTCGCGAGGCAGGTCTCGCCAGCGATCCTCGCGAGGTTGATCGCGCCACCCTTGGCGCGGGCCGCGGTCTTCCCAGCGTCCTGCGTTTCTTCCTCCTCCTCGGCCGTAGCCCCGATCGCCGCGTTCGGGACGACGGCCGATCCTTCCTTCTTGCACGATGCGGAGTTCTTGGCATTCATTGGTGTTGTGGGTGTGGAGGTCGTGGTACACACAGTACCGGCTGCCCCCGGAGGACTCGGGCAGATCTTTGCCCCGCTTGGTGTCTGGTTCTGCCGTGAGCACGGCAGCCCCCTTGCGCTTCACGTCCTTGGCCTTGGGCTTCTTCTCTTCTGGGTCTGCGGCAGGCAGCTCGAGGAGGGAGAGGCGTCCCTCCTCAGCCCTGGCGCACTTGGTCGCCAAGTTGAACAGCTCCAGGGAGGTGCACAGGTCTTCATGCATCGCCTGCTCCTCCTTCATCTTGACGTCGCGCACACCATCAGAGAAGGCCGAGATGATGGCCTCCTCGGACACCTTGGGGATCTTGAGGCGCGCGCTGTTGAAGCGCTGGATGTACTTTTGCAGGGTCTCTCCGGGTTGTTGCTTGATGTGGCGCATGTCGCTCACGGTGGGTGTCCGGTCGCGAGTACCTTGGAAGTTGGCGATGAAGCAGGTGCGCATCTGGTCCCAGGAAGAGATCGTGCCTGGAGCCAGATTCAGGAGCCAGGTGCGAGCTCCTTCCTTGAGCGCCATGGGGAACCAGTTCGCCATGACCTTCTCGTCCCCGCTGGCAGCTTCGATGCCCAGCTCATAGAGCTGAAGGAACTCTGCAGGGTCAGTCGTGCTGTCGTAACGAGGAGGCAGGTCTGGCTTGAACTTGTCGGGCCACGCAACGCTACGCAGCTCGGTGGTGTAGGCACGGCAGCCTGCGGTGGCCACGAAAGGCTTCGGTTGGTGGAGAGCTCGGTCTTGAGGGTCCCCACGCGCTGCGGCTAGGAGCAGCACGGGGTCTTGGCGTGCCGGAGCCGGAGCAGGGTCGCGGCATGCCGGAACAGGGAGCGCCCGGGCAGCTCCTTGCGGGCGAGGGACTTCTTGGCAGCTCTGTTCTTGCTGCGCTGGCACCTGACGGAGCGGGTTCCGCCCAGGGGCCACGCGCCTTGGAGCCATGGCGTCTTCTTGGAGAGGAGGCGGCTGGTACGCCCCCGGAGCTTCGTTGCCCGCGCGGGGCGGGGTGCGGCGCAGCGGAACGGACGACGCGGGAGAGCCCCCCGCGGCGCGAAGGAGCTCGGCGACGCGGTCGAGCCACTCTTCATAGACGCCGTCGATGGGACGGTAGCGTAGGAGCTCGTTTGCCGCGATGAGCACAACTTGAGCCTCCAAGGGTGCGCGGAGCGCGCGCAACGAAGAACCAGCTGGTGTGAGCGATGGAGTAGCGGTGTGGCCGTCTTGCCGCACGGACGGATGCTGAGACGACGCTTGCTGCTCGCCCCTCGCCGGGCCGGTGGCGGCGTTGATGGCAGGTGACGGGGAACGATGAGGACGTCCGCCGACGGGCGCCGTCTGGGCGACGCGGGAAGCGATGGCGGCCCGGCGCTCGGCGCGGGCCCGACGAGCGTCGGACATGGACGCGACGGTCGGAGGAGAACGGTGCGGTGGAAGACGAACTCCGGCGCACCCCTACCTGGCGCGCCAAATGTTGGATTTCGGGTTCCGGCAGACCCTTAAGGTTCGAACTCTGGGGTGCGCATGAAGATTACGTCTTCTACCTCTCCGTCTCGCAAGGACCCTAACTACTGAAAGAACTGTGCAAGAGACACAAGGTTTATACTGGTTCGGGCCACCATTGTGGTGTAATACCCTACTCCAGTGTGTGGTGGGTGGATTGCCTCTTGGGGCTGATGATGATGAACAATACAAGGAAGAACAGCCTCGCGAGGGTCTGCTCTTGGCTGGGGCAATGAACTGCTGGGAGGAGTTCCGCCACCTTTCTCTCTCTCTCTCTCTCTATGCTTCCAACCTCTCTATCGAGCCTCCCCTTCCTTTTTGCCCAACCCTTTGCTCTATGGGTGGCTGGTCCTATTTATAGAGGCCCTGGTCCTCTTCCCAAATATTAAGCGGGAAGGGAGCCAACAATGGCGGGCTAATTTGAAGGGGGACAGCAAGTATCAGCTATCCTGACAAAAGTAGTCTTCGCCTGTGCAAAGCTCTGGTGATGACGCCGTCTTGGGGTCCATGGCGACCTCCGTCTCGTAGTCCTCATGGTCTTGGTCTCGTTGCACCTAAATGGCAACCTTTGCCTGATGCCTCGGTACTTCGCGGCTGCGCTTGCTCCCTTTGCATCAAAGAGGAAAGGAGGACGCTGCGCGGGCTGGCACCTGCCTGGCGCCCTGAGTCGTCATGGCTTGCGTCATGGGCACCTCGCGAGGTACCCCGCCTTGATTTCTCCGCCTCCTCGTGAGCCAGCCTGACGAGGCCGCGCCTGAGGAAGCTCCACGTCGTCCGCCCCGCAAGGCTTGGCCCCTCGCGAGGGTCTTGAGTCTTGTGTTGATGAAGATGGGCCGTGTCGGGCCCCCTTTGAGCCACGCCGCAGGCAGGCAAGTCTGGGGACCCCCGTTCCCAGAACGTCGACAGTCACCACTCTTCTCGTTCCTCTTCTTGGACTTGTTGAGGCTTCCTCACACAGGACGATATTGGACTTTCTAATTAACCCAATGAAGGATGTGGACTGACCAAAAGGGCGATGCAAACAAAAGTAGCCAGGAACACGAGACAAGTCGAGCAACGGAAACAAATTGTCACTCTCTTCTCATCTTATCCCTCCTTGGTAGTACTTTTTGTACTATTCTTTAGTAATATGAATAGATTAAACCAATGAAAGGTTAAGAAACAGAAGGCCTTAATTGTGAAGTGCTTGATTATGGTAATTAGAGCATGCATGGCTAATACTATATACGGTTGACATGCCATCGAGCCCTGTCATTAGTAATCGTAATCATGTAATAAATCTTACTATAAGGCTGGCCATTAGAGTAGTCATGGTTTTATTTTCTTTTTTGTCACATTCATCTGTAGGTACTATTGTTGTCATCTAGAGGTTGTCTTCTGCATGAGAGTCCACTCATTTAATTTTTTCCTTCTCTCTCTCATCTTCACTGTCAAAAAACACATTTTAGCCCTTATTATACTTACTCTAAGGAGAGGGGTCGGTGACTTCCTGATAGGCCTTTTTCTCTTTTACAACTTGAAGGAAAATTTAAGAGGAACACACAAATCACAAGGGGAAACACTCAAAGAAAAGTCCAATCACACATTCAATAGATAAGGAAACACAAGAAATCCACAATTATACAAAATCAACCAAACGAAAACTAGCAACTAGGGTAAGTTCATCTCACACCCATGGAGGAGATGAGGTCTTGTCAATCCTATAATGGGGATCTTCTCCACAAGAGGTGGTCTTGATGATTCACTAGGGATTCTTCTCCAAAGGAGGTCCTAATCTCCAAAGGAGAGGGATACATAGGAGCAAAGCCTTCTCTAGTTCTTCTAATATGTTTTGCTAACTCTTATAAAAGAGAGAGGTGCGAATTATATAGGTGGCTGGAGGTGAGGAAAGAAGTGAGGGCTATCGAGACATTTCCTAGTGTTGTTGTAGGCATGGCCATGTGCATGGGCCCATGTGCACGGGGTCCTGTGCGCACAGTACCATCCCTTGTGCACGTGGTGTGATGGTGTCCTGGACTAAGGGGTAGCAACCTAGTTGGCCCATAGTCCACGAGCTGAGCTTACGGCCCACTGATCTCATAAGGAATGGACTCCGGAAGCCTTGAACCTTGGCGTAACAAAGATGGACTTTGTCGAAGACTTGGCGTATACTTCAAGGACTACTCCACCTATCAGGATGTTTATCCCTTGTTGGCAACTGACCATGTGTAACCCTAGATACCCTTGGTACCTGTATAAGCCGAAGGGTTTGGTCCATAGAGACACAATCACAATTACCAGCCTTAGGGTTTAGAACATGATACTCCTCCAATGTATCTATATATTTTTATTGCTTCATGCTGTTATAGTATCAATCTTGAATGTTTGATATTCATTTACTAGCAACTTTATATCATTTTTTGGGACTAACCTATTGACATAGTGCCCAGTGGCAGTTGTTGTTTTTTTTGCTTGTTTTTACTTTACAAAATGTCAATACCAAACAGAGTCCAAATGCCACGAAACTTTTGGGAGATTTTGTTCTAACCAGAAGACACCCAGCGAGCCAAATATGTGCACGGGAGGAGGCCTATGGGGCCCACTAGGCACCATGGTGCGCTAGAGGCCCCTCGTGCGCCATGGTGGGTAGTGGAGCCCAGGGGAAGCTTCTCCACCAGCATCCACCTCTATAAATACTCTAAAATTTCCAAAAGCCTAGGGGAGTCGAGGAAATACAGTTTCTGCCGCTGCAAGTTCCAGAACCACGAGATCTATTATAGAGGCCTTTTTCGGCACTCTGCCAGAGAGGGAAACAATCACAGAGGGGTTCTTCATGATGCAGAGCATCCCAAGGTCATCCCCATGGACCTACCATCGACTCACCAAGTGCCTAGCGGACCCATGACACGAGCACGTGCAAGAGCTATCAAAACCGAGGTGACATCTCTCCTCTCACACTTCCACTTCGATACACATGAGACATGGCTACTACCTCAAACGGAGACATTGTGCATACTCAGGTATCTAGGAGTTGGCCATGAAGAAGCTAAGGAGCAAGGAGAAGAAGAAGAGGAAGATGGACATGAAGATGGAGAAGAAGGAGAGCTGGAGAAGAAGTCCCAGCCACCGGACGACCGGCCAAGACCGGACATCCGGAGCCTGAAGCCCCATCCGAGCTACAACGAGCGGACGTCCGGCTCAGACCGGACGACCGGCGCCACCGCAGCCGAGCCAAACGAGCGGATGTCCGACGCCACCGGACGTCCGGAGACCGGACGACTGGCCCCTTCCGAAAATCCGCAACTTCCACATCCGAGCTAGAACCAGTAGATGACCGGCTTCTACCGGACGTCCGGCAGCCCGTGAGCCACCGGACGACCGGTCCCCAGCGGACGTCCGGTACCTGTCTGTGCATAGGATTCGGACCCGGGTCCATGTACCTTCCATCTCGCCCCCTTTTCCCCTAAGATTATAAATAGACCTTCTATTCATCCTAGCTAGGGTTAGCAAAGGTTTAGCTCATATTTCGTGTGAGAGCTTTGCTCATCCACTTGGTTACCTTCTCCTCGGAGATAGTGCCTCCTCGGAGAAGATCCCCCAAGCGAATTCAAGACCCCTTTACGGGAAGAACCTCAAGACCTGCTCACAGAGAAGACCGGCTACCTTTTGTATCGTGCCTAGTTGATCGTGTACTATGTGATCTCCTATGTACTCGACGATCTAGCACATGTGTGACTATTTCTTGTTGGTTTAGTGTTTATCTTGTGTTTCCCCGTATTTTCCCTCGCCCTCCTTGTGTTCTTTGTGTTCTTCGCGGGATCCGCTCCTTTCATGAAATATCTCCTGATTAGGGTTCCTACCCTACATCATCTTGGTATCAAGAGCCAAGTTGATCATGATTTCGAAGCCTCCCCATTGTGTTGCTAGCCTAGTTTTTGTTGTTTTTGTCCCTAATTCGAAAATTCCCCACAAAAATAGTCCTAATTTTTTTGTGATTTGTTGGTGTGTTGAAATTTTGTTGGATTTGATCCGTGGATTTGCTTTGTTTTGAGTGGATCTAGCTTTCCCCCCCTTTCCCCCCTTTTCCATCCACAGATCTGCTCGGATTCGACGAATTTCGACCCCTCCATCACGAACACCATCAGTTCATCCCGTGCCCGATTTTCGCCCAGGCACGGGACGTCCACTCGCCACCGGACGTCCGACGACCGGATGACCGCTCACCACCGACGTCCGGAGTACCCTGACAAAACTGATTTTTTTTTCCAGTTTAGTCACCACCACCGCCCCATATTTCCGCATACGCACTCCTACCACCTATACACCATCACCACTTCCGCATACCACCACCATTGCTTACCCGTTTTACACTACGACACGTGTTGCCACTTGGAGCTTTCAGAATTTGAGTTGCGGTTCCATATCCTTTTGTGTTTCGGCTATCTAGGTACAGTTCCACATCAACATCACTGCTGCTCATCTTTGCCACGGACGCATCATCAACAATGACCACGTCGACTACATCTTGGTATTCGTGCCACCCATTTGATCACCGTCATCCGTTCTTGCTTACAGACGAGGAACCAAAGAACGGTAACCTCACCTTGGTATTGGACATATAACTCTTGCCATTACATTGATAGCCATCATAGCCTTACTCTTTTGCGTGGCTTACCCATCGAGACTAGCCATTGAGTATTGCCGGCAACGGGACTTGTGCACATTAGTGATCATGCTTCCCATAGCATACATACATCATTATTGCATATCTTGGTATCATCTCTTGTGTCACAAGGTTATCATCGCATACACAATTACTATCTTTGTTCATGAAGCATTGCATGAGAAAAGAGCTCAAACATCAAAGAGCCAAACAAGCTTTTAAGAAAAGGGGAAAGATAAGCAAAGAGCTTTTAAGCAAGAACCATAGCATCATACAACATTAAGATTGTCATATTAGATCATCTTGGATCATATCATAAAAACACCTTGCATAGAGCATACTTGGGATATAAGTCGTTGCATTTTTGCTTAGTAGGTTGTGCACAAGTCTTTGTATCCCCCTATTGTGCAATCATGCTAGCGTCTCTCTAGTGTTGTGCAACACGAGCATTTTTGGTGGATTCCACATTTTGGCTCATCCTTGGTTTCCCAAACCCATTTATCTTTTTGCATGTGTGTTTCCGTGTACATTATATTGCTTGGTCTACTTGTTCCATTGCAATTTTGCAAATCTTTTCCAACATTATTAAAGCTCACTTACAATTGCATCAAATTTTGTGCCACCATCCTAACCAAGCTCCACCATAAGCTTTTACTTGTGTAGGTGTGATAAGCCGACAAGAATTGGTACCAATTGTGCTATTTCCTTGTCCACATTGGAGTGCTCATTGATCCACTTTCAACTTCGGTCAAGGTACATTTGGTATTCGTTCTTCTCTTTCTACCACTCACATTTTTATCTTGGAATGATGGATATGCCAAGTACTTCTACCAATCCACTCTTCATTGAGCACGGCGACGACATGAACTCTTACGTCACCAAGAGCCACCTCTTTGGTGCACAACGTGCTTTACATCAAGAGCAACAAGCAATGAGTGAACCCATTGACAACCTCGCCACCGACTTGCGACTCTTTGAGCAATGTACAAGGGACTATTCGGCAACAAGCTCGATGATCACAAGCAAGAGAACGGCGCAAGAATGGACGAGATTCACGCTTTGTTGCTCAACCACTCTTCTTCCACTTCGTCTTCATCTAGAAGGAGCCACTCAAGTTGACACTCCGACTTCACCCTCTCGGGCTCAAGTACACCGACATCAAACACTCTTTGACGTGCCGCGCGCAACGATCGTCAAGAAAGCCTCAATCCTCTACGCGACACCAACTCTCAAGAGCACCGACAACGTCTAACCCAAGAGGCTTTTGCGCTAGCACGAGCATGGTAACGACAACGACAACATGAAGATGAAGAGTGCACGTGTCTACACCAAGATGCACAAGATGCCGAGGCACAGTGCCAAGAACAACAACTCCGTGAATCTCAAGCACTTGCGGCGCAATGTGCCCTTCAACATTAATGTCACGCCGCCGCCACACGTAATCGCCATCAGCGTGAACAAGAGGAAGCACTTCACGAAGAGGTTCAAGAAAGAAGATTTCAAGCTCGCGTGCATCGTCAAGTTCCTCAAGTTCCTCCTCGAGCTCGACAAGCTCCTCCACAAGCTCGCCAAGAACATCATGTTCATCAAGAGCATGAAGACAATGGAAATCCTCCACGACAAGAGAAACATGAGGTTGACAACCCTCATCACCAAGAGCAACACGAGTTGGACAATCATCAACAACATAGGCGTCATCATCCCTGACCCCAACACAATGAAGAGCAACGCTACGACAAGCTCAAGTTCACCATGCCCAAGTTCAACAAAAGCAACAATCCCGAAGAGTACCTTTCATGGGCATTGAAGGTTGACAAAATCTTCCATTTGCACAACTATGAAGAAGAGAAGAAGATCGCGATGGCATCCCTTGAGTTCCAAGACTATGTCCTCATTTGGTGGGAACAAGTTATCGAGCGCCGAGAGGTAATAGGTGAACCACCCATCACTACTTGGGCACAAATGAAGGATGTCATGAGAGCATGCTTCGTGCCTACCTACTACAACCGCGACCTCTTCAAGAAACTCCAACTACTCAAGCAAGGAACCAAGAGCGTTGAAGAGTACTACAAGGAGATGGAGATTGCCATGATAAGAGCCAATGTCACAGAAGATGATGAGCAAACTATGGCACGTTTCTTGAATGGACTCAACCATCCTATCAAGAAGATCGCCGACTTCCAACCATACCCGAACCTCATCGAGCTAGTGCATCAAGCTACAAAAGCAGAACGTCAAGTGCAAGACGATTTCAAGTATGCCAAGTTCTCATCCAAGTCATATGGCTTCTCCAACACCCAAGCTTCGACGACTCCAACATCATCTACCAAGCCTTCTACAAGGAATGTCGACAAGTCGAGTTCCAAGAAAGCTTCGTCAACTCCAAGTCATCCTCCTACTACAAGCAACTTCAAGCCGGGAGCTTCATCATCATCCACTCCAACCAATGAGACCGTCAAGACGAGTTCCTTCAAATGCTTCACATGCGGAGGCCACGGCTACAAGTCCTATGAATGCACCGACAAGCGGACCATGATCCTCAACGACGACGGCACCTGCGACTCGATGAGTGAAGGAGAAATGGACGCTCTTGAGGAAGTCGCCATGCACCGGCAAGTGAACGATGAAGATGAACAAGTCTTTTGCGATGAAGATTCAAGTCTCGCTCTTGTTGTCTCCAAGGTCTTGACTCTCCAACATCACCAAGAAGAAGACCAAAGATGCCACATATTCCAAACCAAGGCCGGCATCAATGGAAGATCCATCAAGGTCATCATCGATGGAGGGAGTTGTCATAACCTCGCAACTGAAGAACTTTGCTCTAAGGTCCAATTGCCCAAGATGAAGCACCCACATCCATACAAAGTCCAATGGCTTAGCGACTCCGGCACTATCCAAGTCGAGCATCAAGTACAAGTCTCTTTCAAAATTGGCGCCTACGAGGACACCTTGGAGTGCGACGTCGTTCCAATGACCGTTTGCCACCTTCTCCTTGGACGCCCATGGAAATTTGATAGAGGAGTCATCCACAATGGTCAAACGAACCACTACATCTTCAAGATGAAGGGAAAGGAGCACATACTTCGTCCTATGTCTCCAAGCCAAGTGGTCGCCGACAAGCAAGCCACCCATCGTGGAGAGCATAGTGAGAGAGCGAGCCACCAAAAAGAGAGTGAGCACCACAAGCCAAAACCAAGCGCCTCCATGATGAGCGAAAAGAAGAACTTAGTCCTATTTTCCACCAAAAGTGAGATAAGAGGAGTGTGTGAGAACCCATCTAGTGTGATACACTATGTCCTTTTGTGCAAGGACAATGAAACACAAGCTAATACCTCTCACACTCTTCCTCTAGTGTTGTCTTCTCTTTTGCAGGAATTTCACGATGTTTTCCCCGACGAGCTACCTCTGGGACTACCTCCACTATGAGGCATCGAGCACCGCATCGACCTCATCCCCGGAGCACAGCTTCTGAACAAAGCTCCCTACCACGTCAACCCCGAAGAAACCAAAGAAATACAAAGGCAAGTAAAGCATCTCATAGACCATGGACATGTGCGTGAAATTTTGAGCCCTTGTGCCATCCCAGTCATTCTCGTGCCAAAACGAGGCGGTAGCTTTAGCATGTGCTCCGATTATAGACCTATCAATGCTATCACCGTTCGTTATAGGTATCCCATTCCACACCTTGACGATATGCTTGATGAACTTAGTGGTGCCACTATCTTTTCAAAAATTGATCTTAAGAGTGGTTACTATCAAATCCGCATACAAGAGGGTGATGAATGGAAAACCGCTTTCAAAACCAAGTTTGGGTTGTATGAGTGGTTGGTCATGCCTATGGGTCTATCGGAAGCACCGGGTACTTTTATGCATCTTATGAATCATGTTTTTAGCCCTTACATTGTTGTGTTTGTTGTGGTCTATTTCGATGACATCCTTGTTTTTAGCAAGTCTCTCAAAGAACATGTCACCCATGTCCGAACCGTTTTACAAACTCTTCGAAAAGAGGATCTCTATGCTAATATGGAGGACGCCTTTTTGGCGTTGACAAGCTCGTTTTCTTGGGTTTTGTTGTATCTTCTAAGGGTGTTCATGTAGATGAGTCCAAGATCAATGCTATTAAGACATGGCCCCAACCAACCAACTTGCAACAAGTGCATAGGTTTCTTGGCCTTGCGGGTTTCTATCGTCGCTTTGTGAAAGATTTTAGCACCATTGCTTCGCCTTTGCATGCTTTGAGCAAGAAGAATGTGCCTTTTGTTTGGGGACCATCCCAATATACCGCTTTCAATGAGCCTAAGAATTTTCCTACTCATGCTCCCGTGCTTGCATTACCCAACTTTGACAAACCCTTTGAGATTCATTGTGATGCTAGCGGTAATGGCATAGGAGGTGTGTTAACGCAAGAGAAGCGCCCCATAGCTTACTTTAGTGAGAAACTCTCCGGAGCGCAACTCAATTACCCCATATATGACAAAGAGCTATATGCTTTAGTCCGTGTTTTGCATGAATGGGAACACTATCTTCGCCCTCATGAATTCATCATTCATACCGATCATGAAATGCTCAAGTATCTTAAGGGCCAAACCAAGTTGAACAAGCGTCATGCTAAATGGAGTGAATTTATTGAGTCTTTTCCTTATGTCATCAAGTACATTAAAGGTAAGGAAAACATTGTGGCGGATGCCCTTTCCCACATATGCATGCTTGTTACTCAACTTGAATTGGATGTCATTGGCTTTGAGCATATAAAAGACTTGCATGAGCATGATCCTACTTTTGCTACTCCTTATGCCAAGTGTTTGACGCACACCTCTTGGGGATGCTATTACATCAAAGATGGATATCTTATGCGAGCTAACAAGCTTTGCATCCACGAGTCTTCTCTTCGTTTGTTGCTTTTGCAGGAATCTCATGGAGGAGGTTTAATGGGACATTTTGGATGTGACAAGACTTCTGCCACGTTCTCCAAAAACTATTTTTGGCCCAAGATGTTTCGCGATGTTAACCGCTTCACCAACCGATGCTCTACATGTCGCAAAGCTAAGTCCGAAGCTCAATACCATGGCCTTTACATGCCTCTCCCAATTCCATATCAACCATGGGAAGACATTAGCATGGATTTCGTACTTGGATTGCCTAGGACTAGAAATGGAAAGGATTCGGTATTTGTCGTTATGGACCATTTCTCTAAGATGGCACATTTTATTCCTTGCAACAAGATAGACGATGCTTCACATGTTGCTAATCTGTTTTGTAGGGAAATATTGCGTCTACATGGAGTGCCAAAGACTATCGTCTCGGACCGCAACATCAAGTTCCTTAGCTGCTTTTGGAAGACCCTATGCGCCAAGCTCGGAATCAAGCTACTCTTCTCCATGGCGTATCATCCACAAAACGATGGCCAAACGGAGGTGACCAACCGCACACTCTCCGCTCTACTTCACGTACTCATCAAGAAGAACATCAAGGAGTGGGAGGAGTGCCTACCTATTGCTGAGTTCACCTACAACCGAGCAAAACACTCAACAACCGGAAAGTCCCCCATCGAGGTCGTCTACAGATTCAACCCATTGTCACCATTGGACATTCTTCCTCTTCCACTCCAAGAGCGCATCAATTTGGAAGCAAGTGCATGTGTGACTCATCTCAAGAAGGTGCATGAAGATACAAGACATACTATCGAGCACCAAATACAACGACTTGCGACCAAGCTCAACATCAACAAGCGCCCCATGGTCTTCAACATTGGTGATCTTGTGTGGCTACACCTTTGCAAGGACCGCTTTCCCCAAGAACGCAAGTCCAAACTTCGACCACGAGAGGACGGCACCTTCAAGGTGCTTGCACGCTATAACGACAATGCTTACAAGATCGACCTCCCCCATGGCAAGTACAACATGGGCGATATATTCAATGTCAAGGATCTCTCTCCCTTCCATGGTTATGAAGAATTTGATCCGAGGACGAATCTTCCCCAAGGGAGGGGAGATGACGCGCAACATCCCAAGGTCATGCCCATGGACCTACCATCGCCTCACCAAGTGCCTAGCGGACCCATGACACAAGCACGTGCAAGAGCTCTCGAAACCGAGGTGACATCTCTCCTCTCACACTACACATGAGACATGGCTACTACATCAAATGGAGACATTGTGCATACTCAGGTATCTAGGAGTTGGCCATGAAGAAGCTAAGGAGCAAGGAGAAGAAGAAGAGGAAGATGGACGTGAAGATGGAGAAGAAGGAAAGCTGGAGAAGAAGTCCCAACCACCGTACGACTGGCCGGGACCGGACGTTCGGAGCCTGAAGCCCCAGCCGAGCTACAGCGAGCGGACGTTCGGCCTAGACCGGACGACCGGCGACACCGCACCCGAGCCAAACGAGCGGATGTCCGACGCCACTGGACGTCCGGTGACCAGATGACTGGCCCCTTTCGGAAATCCGCAACTTCCACATCCGAGCCAGAACCAGCGGACGACCGGCTTCTATGGGACGTCCGGCCGCCCGTGAGCCATCGGACGACCGGTCCCCAGTGGACGTCCGGTACCTGTCTGTGCGCAGGATTCGGACCCGAGGTCCATGTACCCTCCACCTCACCCCCTTTTGCACTAAGACTATAAATAGACCTCCTATTCATCCTAGCTAGGTTTAGCAAAGTTTTAGTTCATATTTCGTGTGAGAGCTTTGCACATCCACTTGGTTACCTTCTCCTCGGAGATAGCGCCTCCTTGGAGAAGATCCCCCAAGCGGTTTCAAGACCCCTTTACGGGAAGAACCTCAAGACCTACACACGGAGAAGACCGGCTACCTTTTGTATCGTCCCTAGTTGATCGTGTACCGTGTGATCTCCTATGTACTCAAGGATCTAGCACATGTGTGACTATTTCTTGTTGGTTTAGTGTTTCTCTTGTGTTTCCCCGTATTTTCCCTCGTATCCCTCCTCGTGTTCTTCGTGTTCTTCGTAGGATCCGCTCCTTTCATGAAAGATCGGCCGATTAGGGTTCCTGCCCTACATCACTTCATAATCCTTGTTACCCCTCCGATGATGTGTGAGTAGTTTACCACAATCCTACGGGTCCTTATCTAGTAGCTAGATGGATTCTTCTCTCCTTTTGATCTTCAATATAGTGTTCTCCTCAATGTTGTTGGAGATCTACTTGATGTAATGACTTTTTGCGGTGTGTTTTTTGGGATCTAATGAATTATGGGTTTATGATCAGTTCTATCCATGAATATTATTTGAGTCTTTGTTGAACTATTTTATGCATGATTTTTACAGCCTTACATTTCTTCTCAAAATTTTGGTTTGGTTTGGCCAACTAGATTGATTTTTCTTGCCATGGGAAGAGGTGCTTTGTGATGGGTTCGATCTTGCGGTGCTTAATCTCAGTGATAGAAATATACATGAAACGCATGTATCGTTGCTATTAAGGATAAAAATATGGGGTCTATTCCTACATGAATAGATCTTTTCTACATCATGTCACGTTCTTATTGCATTACTCCATTTTTCCATGAACTTGATACACTAGATGCATGCTGGATAGCGGTCAAAGTGTGGAGTAAGAGTAGTAGATGCAGAATCATTTTGGTCTACTAATCTTGGACGTGGTTGCCATATACATGATCATTGCCTTGGATATCATCATGATTATTCACATTTCTATCAATTGCCCAACAGTTACCCACCATATGCTATTTTCTCGAGAGAAGCCTCTAGTGAAAACTATGGCCTCGGGTCTATTTTCCTATCATATAAAACCAAAAATACCTTGCTGTGATTTTTCTTTCTTTATTTTATTTTGCGTTTTATTTAGATCTATTTATCAAATCTCATACAATTTAATATATCTCAATACCGAGGAGGGATTGACAACCCCTCTTACGTGTTGGGTTGCAAGTTTTTGTCATTTGTGTGCAGGTGTTGTTTACATAGCGTTGCTTGGTTCTCCTACTGGATTGACACTGGTACGCGTCGGTGATATACAAACGGTTTTTAACCCCTTTCCACGACGGCATTTGGAACCGTCGCCTAGTGAGTAACGGCGATAGGTAGGTTGATAGAGGCGAAGCTGTCCCGATGTTTCAATGAGATAGATACCGTTTTGTATGGGAGTCGACTTTGACGATCCGACTACAAACGTGCTAAGACGTCGCGCTTTAGCAATCGCTAAACCAAATTCCGAGGGTTATTGACCACGCCGGAGCACGATCAACCTGACCACGAGGGTCTATTTCCTGCGAGCAAACAAAGAACAAGCAAGAAACTGAGATTGCAATCTAGATATTGTGAATAAAAGAGTAAAGCTTTATTAATGAAGGTGGGGTTCTGTGACGTCTTGGTCTGGTCGTTGGACACAAATGAAGTACGCGAAGTTGTAGCTATGGCGAACTTTTAATCTAAACAAAAACCAAAGTCTAAACGACGCCCTAAGGGCTGTATATATGGAGGAAGAGGTGGGAATTTCATGGCCCTTGGAGGAGGGGTCCGAAACCAACCCTAACTCTTGTTTCCCCACACATACAGACTCTAAAAACAGCCTATACTTAAGTATTTCGAAAATACATGGGCCTGGCCCAATAATAAGGTGACGCAGCACCTAGAATAGCCTCTGGACGAAATTTATGAAGTGGCATCTTGTATATTTTGTCCAAGGCTTCATGCACTCCTTATGGTGGCTTCAAAGTCCTGAAATCATCACTTGTAACTCCGTTCTTGATCCCCTTGCGCATGCCATCATCTCCATGCTTGGTCTTGCTTCAGCGTTCATCCCTCTTATCCATGCCAGGCCCTTCATTTGTAAGCAAAACAAATATATCCAATTTAGGCAGCATCATATTCTCATTAAAATTAGAATCATTACCAAGAAACAAAAGTACCTGGTAATTCAATTGGCATGCACGAGCTCTAGTAATTGGTCAAGTATGTATAGCAGTAGGTGATGTAGGGTAGAACCCTAGTGGCCCGATCTTTCACGAAAGAAGCGGATCCCGCGAAGAATGCGAAGAACACGAGGAGGGAAACGAGGGGAAAATCATGAGGGGAACACAAGAGAACACTCAAACCAACAAGTATGATCACACATGTGCTAGATCCTCGAAACATGGAGAGAGATACAAGATCCAAATTCAACAAGGGACGATACAAGAGGTAACCGGTTCTTCTCCGTGAGGAGGTATTGAATCCACAAGGGGATCTTCCCGTGAGGGGTCTTGAATCCAAGGTGGATCTTCTCTGTAGAGGGGCCGAGGTCTCTCTCGTGGAGTAGATCCGATATGGATGAGCGAAGCTCTATCTCTCAAATGAGCTATCACAACGCTAACCCTAGAAAGTTGGACGAGGTGGAGTATATATAGTCTAGGGGGGAGAAGGGGTACACGGGCCTCGGCCCTTCACTGTGCGCAGACAGGGGAGGCCGGATGTCCGGGCTGGAGTGGTGGCACCTGTTGCTCTCGGGTTCGGAGGGGCCGGATTTCCGGGCTAGGAGCCGGATGTCCGGGGGCTTGGGAACGGCCGGATGTCCGGGCCGGCGAGGCCGGATGTCCGGGGCCTGGGAGCTGTTCTTCGTCTTCTTCCGTCGCCGCTTCCATGCTTTCCTCACAGATGGTGTAGTTGTTCCTTGGCGCTTGCACTCCTCCTCAACATCCGTGAAGCTCCGACAATACCTATGCATGCACACGGGAGAAGTGTCAAGTAGTATACCATCCTAGAAGGGGTCAAGTGAGCACGTGTAAAGGAGATGATTCACCTTTATGTATTTGAAGTAGATGTCACACGTGTCACTTGCCAAATGGACTCTTGACATGGTGATGCCCATAGGATGCTCCGCATCATCTCCCCTCCCTCGGGAAAGATCCGACCTCGGATCGAAATCCAAATCACCATGGGAAAGAGATGGCGTCGCCTTGTAGGAGTGGTCGATCACCAAGTTCTCGTCATCTTGAAGCTCAAAATGGGCACTCTCCAATGGCGCACCATCTTGGGATTCCTTCAAAAGTAGCAAAGACAAGAAACACTTGGAAAAACAAATGTGGTTAGCATTAGTGCAAAACCAAGCATTCAAGAGGTGATTCACCAAACAAGTGTCATCATCATGCAAAGCATATGGTTTGACAAAGGATTGTGACATGGCATATAAGCATATAAATTGAGCACAATCAAAGATATCATGGGGACAAGCATGTAAATGTGAGGTAGTGATGCTAATATGTGTAACAAGAGAATACGCATCCACCTCAAGATCATAGCAAGCATTCACAAATTTCTCAATGAAAGGTCTATGGTAGGCATAGGAATCATTCACAACACCAAATAAAATGAAGTGTCTAAACACATGGATCAAGTGCAAGACAATCCAAGCATAATGTGCATGGGGTGTATTGAATATCATGCGGCACTCAACACAATAGAAAGAGCAATTGTTCATCATGTGTGAGGCAAGCAAGGCAAGCATGTAGTAATCAATGGGACATGGCATATGTGAAGTGATGACATTGTTGCAACCAAACATGTGATAGGAGCAAGTAATCCAAGAATTGGATGCAACACACAAGGCATATATATCATGATGCATGGAATTGTGAAAATCAGAAGTGGAAGCAAGATCTCTAACATGTGAGCAAGAAAGGGGTCCAAGACAACAAATAAGTCGCATGGTGCAAGCAACACAAGTAGTATGATCCACAATATGCATGCTCATGGTTTGGGGGTTCTCAAAAGAGAAGGATATCACCTTGAAAGCATGTTCTTGTGCGTCATTCACAATGCTGAAGTACAAGCAAGTGCGATGTAGAATCGTCGTGGTAGAAGGTGGTTCACTCTCAAGAGCTCGGATTGTCAACTCACATGACATGGAAGTTGACACGAAGTGCATGTATCCTACACATGCACACAACAAAAAAAAGAACACATGCGCATGGTAGATAAACACATCATCCATCATGATTGTTCTCTTCTCTGCACATAACCATTAGAAGCACAAGTGCGTGAAGAATATGATGCAACAATGGCAATATTCATGGCACTAGGTATATGGTGCAAAGAGGTAAGACAAGCATGCTTCATAAGGAATATGTCAAAATCTCCAATTATATGTGAGAATGCTATGGGGGCAAACTCATTATCAAGACTAAATGCAGAATTTCACTCAATACATGGCAAATCATCTAGCATGAGAGAGGCAACAAATGGAGAGATATGACAAGAAGCAATAACAATCATGTCGTGCAAACTAGTGGAGCGAAGATGCAACACACTAGAGGAAATCATGGCAATGATGTCATGTGAGTAAATAATAGGCATAGGCAATGCACATGACATATCGCAAGCACGAACACAAAGCAAGATCATAGTATAATCATAGGCATGGGGCACAAAGCAAACATGGCAATAATAAGTGATATCTCCACCAAGCTTGCAAATACACATAGAAGTATTAGAATCAATCATCATGTGTAATGCAAATCATGGGTCACAAATGCATGGCAAAGGCATAGGAATGAGCATATCATGCAAAGTGAACATGGAAAGATTGGCATATAATATGTAATGGACAGTAACCCATAGCCAAGTGAGGGCCAAGTAGAAGAAATGCGCGAAGTATTTGCGCGAAGAGAGCGGTGGGAAAGGCAATCCATGGGATTCCAAGTCATCATTGCTCTCTAGAGCTCATTTTGTCAACTCGTGGGATTGCGAGGTTGACAAGTATTCAAGGGTACCTACACAAAAGAAACACAAACGAAAGAAATTGTGCATGTGAAATGTACACATCATCCGTCATGATTTGTATGTGCATGTGTGAGTTAGCACAAGATAAACATCGCTCAAAGAAATTTGATGCATGGTATAACAACATGTCATCCATCATGAAAGAATAGTTGTTATGTATAACACGATGGGGATGCAAATTGAGCATACAAGTATAGCAAGTGTGTGGCACAACAATAGCATTTTTATTCATGGGGAGCATATGGTGCACACAAGTATTGGGATCATGCAATGAAAGGGATGAATCAAAATCTCCTAAAATGTATGAGGAAACTATGGGGGTCTCCTCATGAGCAATATTGGAAACATCATATGGAGAAAATGGACAACATCCAAAACAATGCATATCCGAAGCTAGGTGGTCATGGCATGGCATATCAATACCATCACAAGAAAAACAAATGCGAATAACCATGGGCTTGTCATCTAGGCCATATGTGCAAATTGGGTTTATTTGCATGGCATATGCATAGTCACTAAGATGTGATTGCAAATATGACATATGATTGATCTCATGCATAGCATATGACAAGTCAAGAGGATTGTCAAACATTATGTGACCAAGAGAATTAGCACAAGAAATCCTATGTAACATGGCATCACAACTAATAGACTCCACATGGCAATCATCATACTCATCATAAATGGGTAAATCATCGCATTGGGAAGTCACACTAGCATGAAGCATGGAAATAGGTTGATCAACATCATGCAAGCAATCAATGTCAAGAATGCCCACTAGTGGGACTAGAGCATCACCGTCACCTATGTTACCGTTTTCATTCCACTCAAGTGATGTAGGTGAGGTGGGAAATACCAAATGGTGGTCATCTTCATCTTGATGGAACCATGTGGGGGGTGCATCATATTCCACCATGGCCATCGTCTTGTCCAAGGGTAGGACGAAGTCGTCAAGAATCGACGCGTCATCATATAAGGGACCTAGCACCAAATGAGAAGACACAATAGAGGTAGAGGTTAAGTCGTTAGAAATCAAAGTGGCCTCACATGCCCTATCAACTATCTCACTCTCTCTATGTGGTGGTTCACTCACTCCCTCAATGTAGGTGCACTCAATCTCACGTATGGTGGAGTCACTCATCTCACTCAAGTGGTGGGGGTTGTGGCTCTCCTCACATGGGAATTGTGGTAACACATCATATATGGGGCTAGTGGTGAAGTCACTCTCACTCTCAATATGGTGGCAAAAGTCACTCAAGTCATCATACGTCGCCATGGTCGAAGGGAAAATCCCATGCTCAACCATCTCGTTATCGTCATCGTGGATGAAGGCCGAAGATGGCACATCATCACTCTCGCCTCCTAAGATGAAAGCATCATCCTTGCTCGCCACCTTGTCGCTCGCCTCCAAAGCATGGTCCTTGAGGGTCTCCGTAGACGTACTCGTCGCCGCACCGTCTGGAAAAAGAGTCATGGAGGACTCGGCATCATCAATACCACAAAGAGGGATGGTGGTGAAGTCGAACTTGGGAGCATCGTCTTGGAGCTCGTCGGGCTTGGACATCTTGGTGGTACTAGCCTCATGCTCGTTCTCATGGAGCTTGGTCGTTGCGAAGTGAGCTTGGGGTAGAGAAGCTTTGGCCTTCATGAGTTCTTGTGCCGCCTTGAGAGCACCAATGTAGTTGTCGTCGAGGGACTTGTAGTTCTCGAGGAAGATCGTCTTGGAGATGTCATTGTGCAATCCCATCATGAAGTGGAACTTCATCGAAATGGGGTCATCCACGCCGGCTCGTCGCAAGGCAATACTCATCTCCTTGAAGTACTCGTCGATGGACTTGGATCCTTGGATGGTGTTCTCAAATTGGCATTGAAGTTGTTCTGTGTAGGTTGGAGCCACGAACTCATGCCGCAAAGCTCTCTTCATCTTGGGCCAACTCATGTCGTAGGTCTCCGAAGGTGCGTGAAGCCACCATGTGGACGCGTAGTCGTGGAAGTTCCTTGTGGCGCACTTCACTTGATCTTCCGGAGGAACTTGATGTAGCTTGAGGTAGTCATCCATCAAACGCTCCCACTCGAGATACTCCTCGGGTTCTAGAGTCCCATAGAAAGGAATCTCATGGTCGATGTCGAGGTCATAGTAGCTCGTGGAAGTCACGGACTTGAGCTTGGGGAGCTTCTCTTGAAGTGCTTGTGGACGAAGATGCCGTATGTCCGTACACGAAGATGCCTTGAAGTCGCTTGGTGAAGATGCCAAGGGAGATGGTGAAGTCACTGAGCGGTTGTTGGTGTTGAGCTCTTGACCATCACGTTCGTGGTGGTGATGGTGTCGATGCCGATGTGACCTTGCCGGAGATGGTAGCTCGGAGGCTTGTGCTCTTGAGAGTCTTCTCGAAGATGAGGAAGACCGCTTGTAGGACTTGATGAGGGCTTTGATCTCCTCCATTTGAGCTTGCATCTTGGCGTCGTTGGAGTTATTCGTGGCATCGAACTCGTCGTTGTTGTTGTAGACCGAAGATGAAATGCCTTGCTTATCCATCACTCCAATAGAAAAATGTGAGTGGTAGAAAGAGAAGAACGAATATCAAATGTACCTTGACCGAAGTTGAAAGTGGATCAATGATCACTCCAATGTGGACAAGGAAATAACACAATTGGTACCAATTCTTGTCGGTTTCTCACACCTACACAAGTAAGGCTTATGGTGGAGCTCGGTGAGGATAGTGGCACAAAAATTTAATGCAAAATGTCAGCAAGAGTCAATAATGTTGAAAAAGATTCACAAATTCGCAAGTGAAACAAGTAGACCAATAGCAATATGTGGCACACGGAAACACACACACGGATAGATAAATGGGGTCGCGCAACCAAGGATGAGCTCAAAATGTGGAATCCACGAAAAACGCTTGTGTTGCACAACTCAAGAGAGACGCTAGCACGATTGCTCTATAGGCGGATACGACACTTGTGCACAACCTAGAAGATGCAAAATAGATAAACTTTCTATCCCAAGTATGCTATGTGTATGATGTTCTGATGGTATGATCCAAGATGATCGGATATGACAATGTGGTATGATGCTATGGCTATTGCTTACAAGCTTCTTTGCTCTTTCTCTTTTGCTTAAAAGCTTATTCTCCTTTCTTTTTTTGTATGGACACTATGCGAAATGCACAAACCAAGATAGCAATTGGGTATATACGGGAACAATCTTGTGACACAAGGGATGATATGATACCAATATGATATGGTATGTTTGCAATGTATGGTGTAGATCACTAATGTGCACAAGTAACGTTGCCGGCAATACTCAAAGGCTAGTTTCGATAGGTAAGTAACGCAAAATGGGCTAGGGGTTAACAATGCAATGGCAAGGGAATGTACATTGGAGGGATACCATGATACCAAGATGATATGGAGGTTACCGTCCGTGTCGATGATGAGTGGCGGTGATCTTGATGGAGATACCAAGATGATGGAGATTCGTCCCTAAGTAGCCGAAACACCTTAGGAAATGGAAAACCCGTGAACTCAAAATCTCAAACGTCAAATGTCAAAATGGTGGTAGTGGGGTGTGATGGTGGTTGCGGAAGCTCAATGGGTTTTGCGAGTAGGCAATGCGAAAGTGGAGGGTAAGGTGGTGTACTATACACGGTTTCGGCGTTGAAAGCACTGTCCCTAAGTAGCCGAAACACCTTAGGAGACACAACTCACAACACAAACAAAATTGGGTTAAGTTGGGGTTGTGGAAGTGTATGGTGGTCAAGCCTATGCAGAAGTTATGGTGGTGGTGGTTGATGATGAAGAAGCAACCGTCCCTAAGTAGCCTAAACACCTTACGAGACTCAAATCACTCCTCAAGCAACCACTAATGCGATGGGGAACAAAATTGGTTAGGTTGCGGAAGTCGGTGGTGGTTATGAGGAGGTCGTGGTGGAAGCCCTAGGCAAAGATGCCAACGTTCCAAAAATTTTATGGAGTCAAATGATGATGGTAGTATTTTTGTGGGAAGGGGGATGTCAAGAGCTTTTCAACGAGCTAAAGAACGTCAAAAACGGACTCCGGATGAATTAGTTATGGATAAAACGGTGAAACGGGGGAGGCTGAAATCCCAGGGGCGGGACATCCGGGGGTGGGGCCGGATATCCGGGGGCTGATGTCCAGAACTGTGCGGGTTTTATGCTCCAGGAGCCGGATGTCCGGCTTGGGGCCCGGATGTCCGGCCCGACGATTCCAGATCTCGATTGGGACAGAAATTTTTGAATTGGGGACGGAAATTGATGATTTTAGAGGGCAAAATTTGATGGGATTTCGTGGATGGAAAGTGGGGACACTTGGGGATATGCTAGATCCACTCGAAACCAAGCAAATCCATGGATCAAATCCAACAAAACTTTGTCAAACTAACAAATCACAAAAAAAATTGGGGCTATTTTTGGTGGGGATTTTCGAAATTGGGGAAGAACACAACAAAATTAGGCTAGAAAACAAAGAGGGGAGGCTCCGAAATCGTGATCAACGTGGCCCATGATACCAAGATGATATCCTGAGACAAGCAGGCTCTGATACCAAGATGATGTAGGGTAGAACGCTAGTGGCCTGATCTTTCACGAAAGGAGCGGATCCCGTGAAGAACACGAAGAACACGAGGAGGGAAACGAGGGGAAAATCACGAGGGGAACACAAGAGAACACTCAAACCAACAAGTATGATCACAAATGTGCTAGATCCTTGAAACACAAAGAGAGATACAAGATCCAAAGTCAACAACGGACGATACAATAGGTAACCGGTTCTTCTCCGTGAGGAGGTCTTGAATCCACAAGGGGATCTTCCCGTGAGGGGTCTTGAATCCAAGGTGGATCTTCTCCGTAGAGGGGCCGCGATCTCTCTCGTGGAGTAGATCCGATATGGATGAGTGAAGCTCTATCTCTCAAATGAGCTATCACAACGCTAACCCTAGAAAGTTGGACGAGGTGGAGTATATATAGTCTAGGGGGAGAAGGGGTACACGGGCCTCGGCCCTTCACTATGCGCAGACAGGGGATGCCGGATGTCCGGGCTGGGGAGGCCGAATGTCCGGGCTGGAGTGGTGGCACTTGTTGCTCTCGGGTTCAGAGGGGCCGGATTTTCGGGCTGGGAGCCGGATGTCCGAGGGCTCGGGAACGGCCGGATGTTCGGGCTGGCGAGGCCGGATGTCCGGGGCCTGGGAGTTGTTCTCCGTCTTCTTCCGTCGCCACTTCCATGCTTCCCTCGCAGATGGTGTAGTTGTTCCTTGGCACTTGCACTGCTCCTCAACATCCGTGAAGCTCCGACAATACCTATGCATGCACACGGGACAAGTTTCAAGTAGTATACCATCCTCGAAGAGGTCAAGTGAGCATGTGTAAAGGAGATGATTCACCTTTATGTATGTGAAGTAGATGTCGCACGTGTCACTTGCCAAACGGACTATTGACATGGTGATGCCCATAGGATGCTCCACATCAGTAGGGGCTGTGGATGTAACAATGGTATTGATGTCCTCGTCATCCTCCCCTTCTTGAAATGAAGTCGTCCTCGACAGAAGCTCATCTTCCTCACCCAAATAAGGCTTCAAATCTGCAATGTTAAAAGTGGGACTAACCCCAAAATCTGCAGGTAGCTCAAGTTTATATACATTACCATTTATTTTCTCTAACACCTTAAAAGGACCATCACCACGTGGCATTAGCTTTGATTTGCGCAAATTAGGAAATCTATCCTTACACAAATGTAACCAAACAAGATCTCCAGGTGCAAACACAACATGTTTTCTACCCTTATCTCCAGCAAGTTTATATTTAGCATCCATACGCTCAATGTTTTCCTTAGTTAACTAATGCATTTTTAAAATCAATTCAACACGTTCTTTAGCATCAAAATTAACCTTCTCCGAAGATGGAAGAGGCAACAAATCATGTAACATCCCAAATTTTCAATTTGGAATGTTATACATTAGGTCATCATGCATATCATATTTTATTGTGCTTTTGGTTTTGATCCTAGAAAATCCTAAGCAACTTAAGGACCCACGGAGAGAGTTGGGGATTTCGTTATTTACATATTTGAGTTTTCTCAAATTATGTAAACAAGATCATTTGATTTTATTTATTTTATCATCAATTATTTCTATTACAAAAATATGAGAGCGGGAATAAAATGACTTTCCCAAAATATAGAAATATTGAGGATTTAATAAAAAAATCAAATAAGTTTTATTTCGGAGTTTTTCGGTATTTTTTATTTTATTTTAGGAAAAATGCGCGTTTTTCAAAGTTGTATTTTGGGGCCAGATAAATGTTCACTTTATCTGGCTTGATTTTAGGAACCCAGCAAAATTTATTTCGTGATTTTTGGAGTCCGTTTAGTATTTATTTTTATTTTTCTTCCGAGCGGAATTATTTAAAAAAAACGTGAACCGACTACAGGCCGTATTCGGCCTGGACTCCGCCGGCCTAGGCTATATAAGCCGCCGCCCCGGCCCGAGGAGAGCCCAGCCGCCGCCGCCTAACCTAACCCTAGCCGCCTCTAGCCGCCGCCCACCGCCGCCGTCGCCGGAGCATGCACCTTTCGAGGTTCGCAGCCGCCTCGTTTTCCGTGCAGTTTTTTTTTAAATTTTTTTCTGTTCGTCGTTTCTCTTTTTCGTCGGATTTTCCGCGGTTATTTTCTGATCGCGATTTCTGATCCGATTTTCGTTTTAGTATAACTTTTCGCTCGTTTATCGGAATCAGGCGATTCAAGCGCCTGGAGTTTTGTCTCGAAACCCTCTTTCCGAATAATCAACTTAAACAAGTTTTTGCTACTGTAAAATTTGCCCTAGATCCAGATTACTAGAACGAAGTTGTTTTCTTCCGCCGTTTGTTTTCTTTTGCTTCGTTCGATTTGATTCTTTTTGCCAATCGGAGTTCTTAAGTTGAATTTTCTGGTTAGATCTTCTATTTGAGTTTTGCCTGTGCATTAGATGAGTACTTATTGTATGCTTGTTGTTTGTCTGCGATAGAATACCCGGAGTGCGCCGCTTGTTACTTCGAATCTCTAGGTTTCGCGGATCATCAGCAAGGCAAGTAACACTTTGATCATACCTTTGCTACAACCCAGTTTTATTGCATTAGATCAATCCTCACACATTGCATGATTAGGATCTAATTAAATTGTGGGATGGGATGTAGATGAGGTAGTACCTATTACCTGTTTATTACCAAACCTTTGGGAGTTACTTCTACATTTGCTTATTATGCCATGCTATGCTAGTAGACGTGGATTGGGTGAGTGAAATCCATGACAGATGTGAGATTTATAATTAAGGGTTTATCTAAGGTGGCAACCTAACACACATCTGGGTGGATTGAGGCACCTGGGGTTACCAGGACTTGCCTGTTTACTTTTGGACCGCCACCCAGGCCCAAAGGGATCATGAGATTATTCATACTAGAAACTTCCGTGTGCGGCCACAAGCCATTATGGGCTCTGGCATAGTTGACTAAGTTGTGCGAACTCTTACAGTGGTGGACTAGCAGATATAGGGGATGTAGGTTGGTACGGTCTATCACGTTGTAAGGTGCTTGCGCTTCTGAAAGACTATGTCTCGGTCATCCGTTTCTCAAACACCCTGTAGTGCGAGAAACCGAACGGAGGCGATCGAGTCTTGTGGGGAAAAGTGCGCAAACCTCTGCAGAGTGTAACAAACTAATCATGATTAGCCGTGTCCCCGGTTATGGACATTTTGAGTATCTAGTACCTAGATTATCATGTGAATCTCAACATGTTACCCTAAATTAATTTTGTGGGATTTTAATGATGTTACTTAATTGGGATTGAGGATGCTGTCAACCATTCTCAATGTTTAACAAATTAATTTTATTCCTTTGCAGTAGGGAAAAATTGGCTTTACGCAAAAACTATAACCATAGAGCTTTCCACCAGCCAAACATGCATATAGTATAGCTGTTGCATTCCATTATTCTCTATGTGTTATCTTGCCAGCATATTCCATGTGCTGACCCGTTTCGGGCTGCAACGTTAATGTTGCAGACTTTTCAGACGATGATTGAGGAATTTTAGGTCGTGGTTCTATACTCAGTGATGCCGTTGGAGTTGATGGACTCACTTATCTTCCAAGCCTTCCGCTGTTATCGTTATTAGATGGCCTTAAGCCATATTTATTGTTATAAGTTCTCTTTTGAGACACTCGATGTAATAAGTGTGTGATTGCTACTCTGCTATAAATCCTCCGAGTACTGTGTGGTGTCAGCATTACTGATCCAGGGATGACACCGGAGCACAGAGATCAGACTGTATGAGGTCTGGTCGCTACAAATCAATAGGTGCACGAGGTAGGAAACCATACACAATTTCAAAAGGGCACATCTTAGTAGTAGAATGCAAAGTCCGATTATAAGAAAATTCAATATGAGGCAAGCATTCTTCCCACATTTTCTTATTATTCTTCAAAACAACCCTAAGCATACTAGACAATGTTCTATAGACTACTTCAGTTTGTCCATCAGTTTGGGGGTGACAAGTAGTACTAAAAAGCAGTTTAGTCCCAACTTAGCCCATAAACATCTCCAAAAGTGGCTAAGAAATTTAGTATCACGATCTGAAACAATAGTATTTGGCACACCATGCAAGCAAATAATTTCACGAAAGAACAAATCAGCAACATTAATAACATCATCGCTTTTATGACATGGTATAAAGTGTGCCATTTTCGAAAATCTATCCACGACAACAAATATGCTATTCCTCCCTTCTTTATTCGAGGTAAACCTAAAACAAAGTCCATAGATATTTCCTCCCAAGGAACACTAGGTACAGGCAAAGGCATATATAAACCATAAGCATTGAGTCGTGACTTAGCTTTTTGACATGTAGTGCAGCGAGCAACAAAACGCTCAAAATCCCGTCTCATCTTTGGCCAAAAGAAATGTGTAGCAAGTATGTCCTCTGTCTTCATCGTGCCAAAGTGTCCCATTAATCCTCCTCCATGCGCCTCCTGCAACAACAAAAGATGAACGGAGTGAAAGTGCGTTATATCGACTAGAGGGGCGGGGGGTGAATAGGCGATTTTTATGAAATTCTTCACTGAGGAATTTGCCGGTGAGGAAATTCCTTAGGGAAGAACTACTAGCAGCGGAATAAGTACTCAAAAGTAAACATAACAGAATACAAGCATGGTCATCATGATGAAATGAAGACAGGCACAGAGTACAGGTAGCGTAAGCACAGGATGAAGACAAACAGACTAAAGAAATTGAACTGAGGAAATTGATAAAGTCTTTAGTCAAAGTCTTCAAACACAGATATGAACAAGCACACAACACAGTTATGAGGAAATGAAAGAGGTGAGGAAATAGAACCAGTAAGCCTGGTGAAGACAATGATTTGGTAGACTAGTTCCAACTGCTGTCTCAGTTGTACGTCTGGTTGGATCGGCTGAGTATTTAAACTCGAGGACACACAGTCCCGGACACCCCGTCCTGAACACGCAATTGAGGACACCCAGTCCTCACCATATTCTCCTTGAACTAAGGTTACACAGACCTCGTCCAATAACTCATGGTAAGTCTTCAGGTGACTTCCGAACCTTCACAAACTTGGTCACTCGGCGATCCACAATTCCTCTTGGATGCTCTAGACCATGACGCCTAACTGTCCGGAAGAAGCACAGTCTTCAAAGGTAACAAGCGTCGGATCCACGCAGGATCAATCTCTTCAGTGATGATCAATCACTTGGGGTTTGTAGGTGTTTGGGTTTGGGTTTTTCCACACTTGATGATTTTCGCTCAAAGTCCTCAAAGGATGGGTTGCTCTCAAATGACAAGTGTCAGTTTCTCTCAGAGCAGCCAACCAGCTAGTGGTTGTAGGGGGCGGCTATTTATAGCCTAGGGAGCAGCCCAACATGATAAGACATAAATGCCCTTCAATGATATGACCGTTAGATGGATAGATATTTTGGGATAGCTGGCGCATTGCACAACAACGGTCGGAATTTTGAGTAGCAAAATCCTCAGGGCTGTCATGTTCCTCACTGTGTAGGAAATCCGCACTGGCGAATTCCTAACTCCCCAGTCAGAACAAATTCCTCAGAGACCAGAAGAACTTCGTCTCTGTCGCTGAAGAATATGACTGGCTGTATGATATTTCCAATGGCTTCACTCGAAGGGATTGGTAGGTGTAGGATTTTGAGTTGAGCATCACATGGAAAATTTTCCTTAGTATTTCCTCGACCCCCTTTAACAGTATGGTGTTTCCTATGACTCAAGAAAGAGAAAATGAAACTACGAAAACAAAAGTCTTCACGCTTCATGTTCCTCGAATGAATACCAAGTCTTCAAGGTCACACCAATTTCTTCACTTTCAAAGTCTTCAGAAAGTCTTCAGAAATCCAAAGTCTTCAGTCGAAGAACTTCATTTTTAGGGGTCTACTTTCTCTGTAAATATCAAACTTCTCATAGACTTATAGACCTGTGTAAACTCACAAACGCATTAGTCCCTTAACCTATAAGTCTTCAATAAACCAAAATCACTAAGGGGCACTAGATGCACTTACATGGAGCTAGCTGGAATGCATAGCTTGTTAGCACGGCACACAAATCCATCATTAACGACAAACTTGTTCCACGTTCTTCCTTCTTTACAATTATGCATTACATCTTTAAAATCAGTATCATGCACATATTGATCTTTGATGGTCTCCAAACCAAATATTTTGAAGTCAAGTTGTGAAAGCATAGTATAGTGACGAGACAATGCATCAGTAATAACATTTTCTTTACCCTTCTTGTGTTTAATGACATAAGGGAAAGTCTCAATGAATTTAGCCCATTTAGCATGTATACGATTCAGTTTAGCTTGACTTTTAATATGTTTCAATGATTCATGTTCAAAATGTATAACAAATTCTTTGGGCCATAAATAATGTTGCCATGTTTCTAAAGTCCGAACAAGAGCATATAATTCTTTATCATAAGTAGAATAATTCAGACTAGGCCCACTCAATTTTTTAGAAAAGCAACAGGTTTGCCATCTTGTAATAACACACCTCCTAATCCAATTCCACTAGCATCACATTCAAGCTCAAAAGTCTTATTAAAATCAGGAAGTTGGATTAAAGGAGCGTGTGTCAACTTATCTTTCAATACCGTGAAGGCTTCTTCCTGTGCGGTAGCTCAAAGAAAAGGTACATCTGATAACCCACAAGTATAGGGGATCGCAACAGTTTTCGACAAGTAAGAGTGTCGAACCCAACGAGGAGCTAAAGGTAGAACAAATATTCCCTCAAGTTCTATCGACCACCGATACAACTCTACGCACGCTTGACGTTCGCTTTACCTAGAACAAGTATGAAACTAGAAGTACTTTGTAGGTGTTGTTGGATAGGTTTGAAAGATAATAAAGAGTACGTAAATAAAAAGTAGGGGCTGTTTAGATAAAGAAACAATAAAGTAAATATATAGAGTGTGGAAAAGTGCTGGTAGGAGTTGCGAAATTGCCCCTTAAGCAATTGACTACTTTACTAGACCGATAGCAAGTATTATGTGGGAGAGGCCACTGCTAGCATGTCATCCCTGACTTGGAATTCTATGCACTTATGATTGGAACTATTAGCAAGCATCCACAACTACTAATGTTCATTAAGGTAAAACCCAACCATAGCATTAAGGTATATTGGTCCCCCTTCAATCCCGTATGCATCAATTTCTATGCTAGGTTGAAGCTTCTGTCACTCTTGCCCTCCAATACATAGTCCTATCAACATACAACTAACCCTAGGGTGTGATCCACACGCGTAGTCATATGATGGGCACCAAAGGACAGCAACATAACCACAAGCAAATTAAATCAATCATAGCAATTCATCAACCACCGATAGGACAACGAAAATCTACTCACACATCATAGGATGGCAACACATCATTGAATAATAATATGAAGCATAAAGCACCATGTTCAAGTAGAGGGTACAGCGGGTTGCGGGAGAGTGGACTGCTGTAGATAGAGGGGGGAAGGTGATGGAGATGTTGGTGAAGATGGCGGATGTGTTGGTGTAGATCGCGGTGATGATGACGGCCCCCGGTGGCACTCCGATGCCACCGGAAGCGAGGGGGAGAGAGCCCCCCTCCTTCTTCTTCTTCCTTGACCTCCTCCCTAGATGGGAGAAGGGTTTCCCCTCTGGTCCATGGCCTCCATGGCACGGGAGGGGCGAGAGCCCCTCCGAGATTGGATCTGTCTCTCTGTCTCTCTCTGTTTCTGCGTTCTCAGATTCTTCCCTTTCACCGTTTCTTATATTCCCGGAGATCCGTAACTCCGATTGGGCTGAAATTTTAACACGATCTCTATCCGGAAATTAGCTTTCTTGCGGCGGAAGAAGGGCTCCAACCACCTTACGTGGTGGCCACGAGGGTCAGGGGCGCGCCCCCTACCTCGTGGGCCCCTCGAGCATCGTCTCGCGTGGATTCTTCTTCCCAAAAATCATATATATTTCAAAAAAAATCTCCGTAAGTTTTTATTCTGTTTGGACTCCATTTGATATGAATATTCTGTGAAACAAAAAACATGCAACAAACAGGAACTGGTACTGGGCACTGGATCAATATGTTAGTCCCATAAACAGTATAAAAAGTTGCCAATATGAAAGTTGTAGAATATTGGCATGGAACAATCAAAAATTATAGATACGGCGGAGACGTATCAGCATCCCCAAGCTTAATTCCTGCTCGTCCTCGAGTAGGTAAATGATAAAAAAGATAATTTTTGATGTGGAATGCTACCTAGCATAATCTTGATCATATGTCTAATCATGGCATGAATATTAAGACACGAGTGATTCAAAGCAATAATCTATCCTTTGACATAAAAATAATAATACTTCAAGCATACCAACCAAGCAATTATGTCTTATTGAAATAACATAGCCAAAGAAAGCTCATCCCTACAAAATCATATAGTCTGGTTATGCTCCATCTTCACCACACAAAATATTCACATCATGCACAACCCTGATGACAAGCCAAGCAATTGTTTCATACTTTTGACGTTCTCAAACCTTTTCAACTTTCACGCAATACGTGAGCGTGAGCCATGGACATAGCACTATAGGTGGAATAGAATATGATGGTGGAGACGACAAAAAGGAGAAGATAGTCTCACATCAACTAGGCGTATCAACGGGCTATGGATATGCCCATCAATAGATATCAATGTGAGTGAGTAGGGATTGCCATGCAACGGATGCACTAGAGCTATAAGTGTATGAAAGCTCAAAAAGAAACTAAGTGGGTGTGCATCCAACTCGCTTGCCCACGAAGACCTAGGGCATTTTGAGGAAGCCCATCAAAGGAATATACAAGCCAAGTTCTATAATGAAAGATTCCCACTAGTATATGAAAGTGATAACTCAAGAGACTCTCTATATGAAGAACATGGTGCTACTTTGAAGCACAAGCGTGGAAAAAGGAATAGTAGCATTGCCCCTTCTTTTTTTATTTTTATTTGGCCTTTCTTTTTTTATTTGGCCTTTCTTTTTTTATTTGGCCTTTTTTTGGAACAATGCTCTATTGAATGATGATCATCACACTTCTATTTACTTACAACTCAAGAATTACAACTCGATACTTAGAACAAGATATGACTCTATATGAATGCCTCCGGTGGTGTACCGGGATATGCAATGAATCAAGAGTGACAAGTATGAAAGAATTATGAACGGTGGCTTTGCCACAAATACTATTTCAACTACATGATCATGCTAAGCAATATGACAATGATGAATGTGTCATGATGAATGGAACGGTGGAAAGTTGCATGGCAATATATCTCGGAATGGCTATGGAAATGCCATAATAGGTAGGTATGGTGGCTGTTTTGAAGAAGTTATATGGTGGGTTTATGGTACCGGCGAAAGTTGTGCGGTACTAGAGAGGCTAGCAATGGTGGAAGGGTGAGAGTGCGTATAATCCATGGACTCAACATTAGTCATAAAGAACTCACATACTTATTGCAAAAATCAATTAGTCATCGAAACAAAGTACTACGCGCATGCTCCTAGGGGGATAGATTGGTAGGAAAAGACCATCGCTCGTCCCCGACCGCCACTCATAAGGAAGACAATCAATAAACACCTCATGCTCCGACTTCGTTACATAACGGTTCACCATACATGCATGCTACGGGACTTGCAAACCTCAACACACGTATTTCTCAATTTCACAATTACTCGACTAGCATGAGTCTAATATCACCATCTTTATATCGCAAAACTATTGCAAGGAATCAAACATATCATATTCAGCGATCTACAAGTTTATGTAGGATTTTATGACTAACCATGTGAATGACCAGTTCCTGTCATCTCTCTAAATAGATATAAGTGAAGCACGAGAGTTTAATTCTTTCTACAAAAGATATGCCCGTGCTCTAACAAATATAAGTGAAGCAAAAGAGGATTCTACAAATGGAGGTTGTCTTTGTAAAGAGAAACAGGCAATCCAAACTTCAAATGATATAAGTAAAGCACATGAAGCATTCTATAAAGCCATACTCAAAAGATATAAGTGAAGTGCAATGAGCATTATATAAATCAACCAAGGACTATCTCATACCAGCATGGTGCATAAAAAGAAAAATAAAAACCTAAATGCAAAAGACGCTCCAAGATTGCACATATCACATGAACAAAACGAATTCGAAAACATACCGATATTTGTTGAAGAAAGAGGGGATGCCTCCCCAGCATCCCCAAGCTTAGACGCTTGAGTCTCATTGAATATTTACTTGGGGTGCCTTGGGCATCCCCAAGCTTGAGCTCTTGCCTCTCTTCCTTCTTCTCACATCGAAACCTTCTCAATCATCGAACACTTCATCCACACAAAACTTCAACAGAAAACTCGGTAAGATCCGTTAGTATAATAAAGCAAATCACTACTATAAGTACTGTTGCAAACCAATTCATATTTTGTTTTTGCATTGTGCCTACTGTAATATAACTTTTTCATGGCTTAATCCACTGATATAAATTGATAGTTTCATCAAAACAAGCAAACTATGCATCAAAAACAGAATATGTCTAAAACAGAACAGTCTGTAGCAATCTGAACATTCACCATACTTCTGATACTTGAAACATTCTACCAAAATTAGGAAAAATAAAATATTTGTATAGGAAGACAGTGCAAAAAGAATCAGAACCATTTGACGTTCCAGCTAAAAATGTAAAATCGCGCACTACAGCCAAAGTTTCTGTCCTGCACCGTATAAACCATCAAGCAAATGTAAACATCCTAAAGGCAAACCTTGGCACATTATTTTTATAATACAATGGAATTGTACAAGGGGATAATTATTTTTGTTGAAAAGTTTCTGTAATCAAGATTCACAAAGTTCCCATGGGCATGAACAAAGTTCAAGGACGTCCCCCACTTTCACAATGCTCGTCTCTCTCACTTTCACTTTTCTTTTTGAAAAAGCTTTGGGTCCCCCTCTTTATTTTTGTTGTTTTTAAACTATATGAAAGCACTCAACAGAAATAAATGACTCTCTAAAACTTCCGGGTTGTCTCCCTGGCAGCGCTTTCTTTAAAGCCGTTAAGCTAGGCATATAGTGCTCAAGTAGTGAATCCACCCGGATCCCAAGGTATATCAAAGCCAATTTTAATTAACAGTGATTTGTAATTTAGTAGTGAGCACAAAGTAACATATATCATGTAATGTCGAAGTCTAACTCTCTTCCTATGCATCGGCATGTCATAACAGAACAATTCATGCACACAAAGTAAAGGCCAATGCATAGTATAAACAGTTTCTTGCAATTTTATCGTATTGGAAACATAGAGAGGTGGAGATATAGTTCCTCTCTCATAATAATTGCAAGTAGGAGCAGCAAGCACATGCATATTATATTCATAAAAATCAGCATGTGCAACGGTAAAAGGAAACCCATCAATATAATCCTTAATAAGTGCAAACTTCTCCGATATAGTGTACTCGGGAGAATTCAAAAAGATAATAGGACTATCATGCGTGGGTGCAATAGCAATTTCATGTTTAACAAAAGGAACTATAGCAAGTTCATCTCCATAAGCATAATTCATATTGGCATCTTGGCCACAAGCATAGCAAGCATCATCAAAAAGGGATATTTCAAGAGAATCAACGGGATCATAACAGTCATCATAGCAATCATCCTTCGGTGAGCACGAAGGGAAATTAAGCAATGTATGAGTTGGAGGGTTACTCTCATTAGAAGGTGGGCACGGGTACTAACCCGCTCTTCCTCCTTTTGTTCTTCACTGTCCTCATCATCTTTTTCATCCAATGAGCTCACAGTTTCATCAATTTCTTCTTCCATAGACTCCTTCAAAATATTAGTCTCTTCTTGGACAGCGGAGTAGTACTCAATATATGGTTCAACATAGGCATTAGAAGCATAATTATCATAGCAATATTTAAATATGGCAAAAAATTTAGATTTGTGAAGAGTAGCATCATACTTTTCAATCAAAGAAGCAATTTCAAAATCACCCTTAAAAGCAACAAATTCTTCAATTTGTTGAACATCATAGTAATTATAAACACCCTTAGCATATGAAGATAAGATTCCATTATCAATAAACTCACATTGGTAGGGAAGGTGTTTCTTAGGGTTTTCAGAACAACAAGTAAAATCATATATTTCACATAAATTCCAAGCATAGCATTGCAAACGTTGAATTTGACCCCATAATAGTTTCCCTTTTTCAGATATACGGTGTCGCACATAACAAGCATGCTCATCTAAATATTTTCCCTCAACTAAGCTAGTTGGGGTTTCGGCACGAGCACAAAGGGATCGAAGATGATCCAAGTAATAAGCTTCAGCAGTGTGATAGATTTTGATTGGTTCTTCAACCATTGGTTCAGTAGGTACAACTAATTTTTTTGGTATTTTGTGTTTCCTACCCATAACTAAAGATAGAAAACAACTAAGAACAGCAAATAAAAATTACTTAGTGATAAAGCAAACAAGCACACACGAGAATATTCACCCCACGCTGTTGCTCCCCGACAACGGCGCCAAAAAAGGTCCTGATAACCCACAAGTATAGAGGATCGCAACAGTTTTCGATAAGTAAGAGTGTCGAACCCAACGAGGAGCTAAAGGTAGAACAAATATTCCCTCAAGTTTTATCGACCGCCGATACAACTCTACGCACGCTTGACGTTCGCTTTACCTAGAACAAGTATGAAACTAGAAGTACTTTGTAGGTGTTGTTGGATAGGTTTGACAGATAATAAAGAGTACGTAAATAAAAAGTAGGGGATGTTTAGATAAAGAAATAATAAAGTAAATACAGCGAGTGTGGAAAAGTGGTGGTAGGAGTTGTGAAATTGCCCCTTAAGCAATTGACTACTTTACTGGACCGATAGCAAGTATTATGTGGGAGAGGCCACTGCTAGCATGTCATCTCTGACTTGGAATTCTATGCACTTATGATTGAAACTATTAGCAAGCATCCGCAACTACTAATGTTCATTAAGGTAAAACCCAACCATAGCATTAAGGTATATTGGTCCCCCTTCAATCCCGTATGCATCAATTTCTATGCTAGGTTGAAGCTTCTGTCACTCTTGCCCTCCAATACATAGTCCTATCAACATACAACTAACCCTAGGGTGTGATCCACGCGTGCAATCATATGATGGGTACCAAAGGACAGCAACATAACCACAAGCAAATTATATCAATCATAGCAATTCATCAACCACCGATAGGACAACGAAAATCTACTCAGACATCATAGGATGGCAACACATCATTGAATAATAATATGAAGCGTAAAGCACCATGTTCAAGTCGAGGGTACAGCGGCTTGCGGGAGAGTGAACCGCTCTAGATAGAGGGGGGAAGGTGATGGAGATTTTGGTGAAGATGGCGGAGGTGTTTGTGTAGATCGCGGTGAAGATGACGGCCCCCGGTGGCACTCCGGTGCCACCGGAAGCGAGGGGGAGAGAGCCCCCCTCCTTCTTCTTCTTCCTTGACCTCCTCCCTAGATGGGAGAAGGGTTTCCCCTCTTGTCCATGGCCTCCATGGCACGGGAGGGGCGAGAGCCCCTCTGAGATTGGATCTGTCCCTCTGTCTCTCTCTGTTTCTGCGTTCTCAGATTCTTCCCTTTCACCGTTTCTTATATTCAGGGAGATCCGTAACTCCGATTGGGCTGAAATTTTAACACGATCTCTATCCGGAAATTAGCTTTCTTGCGGTGAAAGAAGGGCTCCAACCGCCTTACGGGGTGGCCACGAGGGTCAGGGGCGCGCCTGACACCCTGGGGGGTGCCCCCTACCTCGTGGGCCCCTCGAGCATCATCTCGTGTGGATTATTCTTCCCGAAAATCATATATATTCCAAAAAAAATCTCTGTCAGTTTTTATTCCGTTTGAACTCCGTTTGATATGGATATTCTGCAAAAAAAACATGCAACAAACAGGAACTGGCACTGGGCACTGGATCAATATGTTAGTCCCAAAAATAGTATAAAAAGTTGCCAAAAGTATATGAAAGTTGTAGAATATTGGCATGGAACAATCAAAAATTATAGATACGACGGACACGTATCAACATCCTTCTTTGTAAGCTCATTGAGAGGTGCAGCAATGGTGCTGAAATCTCTCACAAAACGCCTATAAAATCCTGTGAGGCCAAGAAAATTCCTCACTTGTGTGACCGTTTTGGGCTGCAGCCAACTCTCAATAGCTTCAATCTTGGCTTTATCAACTTCAATTCCCTGTGGAGTAACAACATAGCCAAGAAAAGATACTCGGTCGGTGCAAAAGGTGCACTTCCCAAGGTTACCAAACAAACATGCATCACGTAGAGCAATAAAAAAGCACGTATATGTTCCAAATGTTCCTCCAAAGATCTGCTATAAATCAGTATATCATCAAAATAGACTACCACAAATCGCCAATGAAAGCACGTAAAACTTCGTTCATTAGTCTCATGAAAGTACTAGGCGCATTAGTTAACCCAAAAGGCATGACTAACCACTCATATAAACCAAACTTAGTTTTAAATGTTGTTTTCCCTTCATCTCCCAATTTCATATGAATTTGATGGTATCCACTACGCAAATCAACTTTGGAGAAAATTGTAGATCCACTCAATTCATCAAGCATATCATCTAGCCTAGGAATAGGATGACAATAACGAATAGTAATATTATTAATGCCTCTAGAATCAACACACATACGCGACGTACCATCCTTTTTAGGCACTAGTATAATAGGAACAACACAATGACTAAGAGATTCGCGTATGTAACCTTTGTCGAGCAGCTCCTATACTTGACGCATAATCTCCTTCGTCTCCTCTAGATTGGTACGGTATGGTGCACGGTTGGGTAGCGATGCACCGGGAATTAAGTCAATTTGATGCTCAATCCCTCGGATAGGTGGTAATCCCGGTGGCACATCTTGTGGGAAGACGTCAGCGAACTCCTGCGAAATGTTAGTGACAATAGGGGCAAAGAGGAAGGCACGTCCTCGAATGAAAATAATGCCTCTTTGCACGAAAAGCATAGCAAACAGATTTGCTGAAATCTAGCTCATCAATATCAGATTTTGTGGAAAGTAAACATGCAGTTTTCAATTTAATTTCAAAAGCAACACTAGATGGTTTATTATTAGGTTTCATTTGTTTCTCAAATTCTTTTTCCACAATCTGATTTTCACTCTTATTTTTCTCCTGTTTTGCTTTATTAGCTCTATTAATATCATCTTTCAAAATGGATTCAGGAGTCATAGGAAGCAAAGTAATATGGCTATCCTTATGAACAAGAGTATATTGATTATTTCTACCATGTTATACATATTTTTTTATCAAATTTCCATGGTCTACCAAGTAATAAGGAACATGCTTGCATGGGTACCACATCACAATCAACATAATCAGCATATGTAGAGATACTAAAATGCACACGAACAGTACGTGTTACCTTAACCTTGCCGCTGTTGTTGAACCATTGGATGTAGTAAGGATGTGGATGTGGTCTTGTGGTGAGAGATAGCTTCTCCACCATCTCCATGCTAGCCAAGTTGTTGCAACTCCCTCCATCTATGATGACGCGAACAGAACGTTTCTTCACAACTCCCTTTGTATGGAACAAATTATGCCTCTGATTTTGCTCAACTTGTGTAACCTGCACACTCAAAACACGTTGAGCAACTAAACATTCATACCTGTCAGCATCTTTAGCAGCCATGTATTGCGTGTCTTGATCAGAATCCTCTTCACCGTGTTCTTCATGTGTAATAAGAGCCAAAGTCTCCTCATCATAGTCACTAGTGGACTCATACCCACCATCCTCAGTAGCAATCATCACACGCCGAGATTTGCATTCTCTCGCAAAATGTCCTCTTCCCTTACAACAACGACAAATAATATCACTTGTGTGCCCTGTTGATGCCATGGAAGAAGAAGAGCTCTGCGCAGGCCCGGCAGGTGTGCTCTTGGCAGATAGTGGTGGTTGTGCCTGCTTTCTTGTATCACGGCTGGAGGTGGCACCTGATGGAGATGCTGGTGTAGTGGAAGTAGAGGATGCACGTGGTGTCCATGATGATGATCGACCTACAGAAAAGTTAGTTCGCGCCAATGCCTATTGATCCTGCACTTCATGTTCAGCTTTATAAGCAAGATGGAATAAACGAGTGATATTAGTATACTCCTTGTACTCTAGAATGGTCCGAATCTCTCTATTTAATCCACCTATAAAACATGCAAGCATAGCTTCATTCTCCTCAACAATACCACATTTAATCATGCCAGTTTGTAATTCCTGATAATATTCTTCTATAGAATTTTTTCCTTGTCTTAAACGCTGCAATTTTTGAAGTAATTCACGTTGATAATATGGTGGAACCCAACCAGTACGCATAGCAGTTTTCAAAGCAGCCCAAGTAGCTGGAATAGGATATAATCTACAATGTTCAAACCACCAAACACATGCAAAACTAGTGAAAGCACAAACAACAGTAGGAACACGTCTCTCCTTGGGATATTGTAAACATGTAAAACGTTGTTCAGTTTCTAACTCCCAAGTAAGATATATATCAGGAACATATCTACCCTCAAATGGTGGAATATTCAACTTCAGTTTAGGAAAAATGTCATGATCTCGTACCTCAGGTGGTGGTGCAGCCCTACCATTGTGATGATATACCTGAGGACGACCTGGTGGTGGTGGTGCTAGTGGTTGCACGTAGTTCTGATTTTGATAAACCTCGTCCTCGTAATGGTCCTCCACCTCTGCAGTAGCAGCAGGAGCGACAGAAGCATCAACAGCGGCACCAGAATTTCGCCCAGGGTCAATGGGGACACGCTGTGCTCGTCCCACTTGATTTGGAACGTGATGTTGTTGTTGTTGTTGTTGTTGTTGTTGTTGTTGTTGTTGTTGTTGTTGTTGTTGTTGTTGTTGTTGTAGTGGTGCGTTAGGTGCAGCCGGTGGTGGTGGTGGATGACCCGCGAGCAATTCATTAAACTTGTTATCGAGCTTTGTTTCGAACGTCTTCTCCATGCCATCTATCTTCTCCATGGCCTCTTCAAATATGTTTAGCACATCTTGCACCTGTCCACTCATCATTTTCTGAAATTTATCATGGAGCTCCTTATTCGTCATGTTCTCCTAGTCAGTCTCATCGGCTTGTGATCCAGTTCTTACCCAGCAGCAGGCGGTGATCTGCAACCGTCGTAGTCAAAACTCTCAAAGCTTGGATAGAGCGATTAGCAGGGAAAGTCAAACGCACGACATAGATGTATGTGGAGCTGGGAAGGCTTATAATATGGTAGCAAAAAGGGTCAGCAATAATCAATTCAGAGAAGCAAAGTTGAATAAACGTTGAACGACGGTACTGTGCTGGTCCTAGGCTAGACCATGGTAGAGACGCGAGCCTAGAACACTAACAAAATCACAGCGCTGCACGTAAACAAGGGAAAAGCACACTCTGGAACTTTTTTTGCTCTGTTTTTTTGCGCTCCTCTTTTTTTGCGAAAAATCACTATAATGGCAAGTGTCTCAAAACTCTTCCCTCGTCAAACTGACAGGATGGGCACAAAAAAAAATTTGACATTTTTTTTCAGAAATCATGGCAGCGACGACGAAAAAGTGCGGCAAAAATTCACTATGATGGCACGTGGCTCAAAAGACTCAGAAAAGCCTAAAAATAGGATAGGGAAAAATATTTTTGCCTGCGAAAAGTTCGGCCTAAAATATTTTTTTTCTGAAACCTACTCAGGCAAGGAAACACGAATCGGGAATTAGACAGATCTTGAAAACAAACCTAATATGACAGGAACTCAGATTGGTGGTGGATATATGGTGGTAGGACATGGGAATGGTGGTGGTATATGGATATGGATTGGTGGTGGTATATGGATACGGATTGGTGGTGGTATATGGATACGGATTGGTGTTGGTATATGGAGACGGATCGGTGGCGGATAAGCGGTGGTGGTAGATGGCAGGGGCGATGATGATGGTGCGGCGGCGGCGTGACAACTTATGACCAGAACTCGAAACTCTAAAAGACTAGACTCTAAGACCAGCAACTAGACACGACGATGCAACCACAAATTCAACAAAGCAAAATACTAAAAAGACTATGCAAAGGCTCAGACTGGTTCGGATATGATGAACTAACCCTATTTTTTGGCTTTTTCTTGGACTGTAGGTATGAAGAATCGACTCGATCTAAACTACGAAAAACTATAAAATCTCACCGAGCAACCTGGAAATCTGATACCACTTGATAGAGGCGAAGGTGTTCCGATGTTTCGATGAGATAGATATCGTTTTCTGTGGGGGTCGACTTTGACAATCCGACTACAAACGTGCTAAGACGTCGCGCCTTAGCAATCGCTAAACCAACTTCTGAGGGTTATTGACCACGCCGGAGCACGATCAACCTGACCACGAGGGTCTATTTCCAGCAAGCAAACGAAGAACAAGCAAGAAACTGAGATTGCAATCTGGATACTGCGAATAAAAGAGGAAATCTTTATTAATGAAGGTGGGGTTCTGTGACGTCTTGGTCTGGTCGTTGGACACAAACGAAGTACGCGAAGTTGCAGCTATGGCGAACTTTTAATATAAACAAAACCCAAAGTCTAAACGACACCCCAAGGGCTGTATATATGGAGGAAGAGGGGGGAATTTCGTGGCTCTTGGAGGAGGGGTCCGAAACCAACCCTAACTCTTGTTTCCCCACACATACGGACTCTAAAAACAGCCTATACTTAACTATTTCGAAAATACATGGGCCTGGCCCAATAATAAGGTGACGCAGCACCTAGAATAGCCTCTGGACGAAATTTATGAAGTGGCATCTTGTATATTTCGTCCAAGGCTTCATGCACTCCTTATGGTGGCTTCAACGTCCTGAAATCATCACTTGTAACTCCGTTCTTGATCCCCTTGCACATGCCATCATCTCCATGCTTGGTCTTGCTCCAGTGTTCATCCCTCTTATCCATGCCAGGCCCTTCATTTGTAAGCAAAACAAATATATCCAATGTAGGCAGCATCATATTCTCATGAACATTAGAATCATTACCAAGGAACGAAAGTACCTGGTAATTCAATTGGCGTGCGCGAGCTCTAGTAATTGGTCCAGTATATATAGCAGTAGGGGCTGTGGGTGTAACAATGGTATTGATGTCCTCATCAGGGGTCCTTCCCACACAACCCAGAAACCGTCGGGGATATGCCCTTCTGGCACACACGCTCGGCAAAATGAGTTCGTGTGCGACCGGCGAGTGCTCAAATACGGAAATATGTACAGTAGAGCTAAAAAATACAATTATACAGGCGAAATTGTTTACGGTCGCAAGTACATCCCACATAGCCAGTCCCTGCTAAATGTTTCCGTTCGTATGTACATCCCACACATTCGCTCCAAGGTAAACGTTTCCGTTCACAAGTACATCACACACAATTTTCCCCCTTAAATCGTTTGTGATAGCATTGCCATTGCACACGATATTAACTATTTTATCGTTTGCATTATTGAATGGATCACACACGGTGCGTAGAAGAAACTGTGTGGCAAGGCTGTCCATCACACACGGTTTTTATGTGGTAAACATTTGCGCAAGGTGTCCTAACGCAAACAGTTTTCAAGAGAAGGTCATGTGTGATTGTTCATTAATCTATCACGGTTTATTCCTAGAAACTGTGTGCGTTGGGTGAGGTCATCGCCCACGGTATTTTCTGAATAACCGTTTGCAATAGCAAAACCGAATTAGCAGGCTAATTCGCCATGAGCAGGCTAATTGCCCTATTATTAATAATCTATTTATTAATCTAATTGACATTCATATTAAGCACGTAATATATTTCATTTCCATATTAAGGAAGCAGGATTTCATAATTGAAATACATCTGAGTACAACATGATATAGCTTCAGCACTCAGCCTCCCCATTACACAACTGCACCAGCACCAAGTTTCGCATGCAACATGTAGAAACTTTCGAAATTAGCATCATAGACAGTATATAGACAGATGCATCTCATCTGGAAAACTGCTGAAGCGGAAGGCCAATATTGAGCCTTCATTCATGTTGAAGGTCTTTGCAACTTTAGGCCAGTGCCTGTGGATGATGGACCGTCCTTCCTTCTTCCTCTTCAGGAACACTTCAATATTGAACCGCGGGTGTTTTATGAAAACCTTCCTCGCCTCCTGACCATAGAGGTGGTTTGAGAGGTAATCATTAGTGAACTGCTTTGGAAAGGCCTGAAAACAAGGATGTGCATAAATATCTTCTCTATATTGGAAATGGGGCAAAGGAATAAAAAAAGGCAAGGTATAATAGTTAGTACCATCTTGTAGTGAACTGATGTCTTCTTCATTGTGCAGAAAAAGATCTTGTTGTTTTTGTCGCTAATTTCTTTATCCTAACAATCTTTTTGAGTTTATTGACTTGATTGATATTCATGGACAACTCATTTCCCCATATGCAAAAGGGTCGAACAGTGGGTCAAAACCTCTAACAACAGGACCTACATGTGCAAGACCAAATTGTTAAAAACCTAAATATTAGAATGGTTCCTGAAATTGCACAATAATGTGCTATTAGACAATGGACCATGCACGTGCTAACCTCTATTGTAAACCTTAGTGCTTCCCATTGTTTCCTAGCAACACATATAAGGTAGTTGGTCATCAGGTTAAGTAAGGGTTCGCATGCTATGAGTAAAATATGTTGATGAAAAATAAGCACATTGCAGATTCATCAGATTAATTCAAGCCACGTGGAAAACCCATTTATCCAAATGAAGCATGATTAAGAACTAGGAAATATAGGACTTGTATATGTTTCTCATGTATTAAGTGCAGCCAAATTCGATTTATTCCTCACATGCACAGCAATACAAAATTCTACCCACGACAATTGGACATCACATTGAAGAATTGAACTAAGCATTTAACTAAACACCACAACAAATGAACCAAACATTAACTGAGCACCACATTGCACAATATAACATACTCCTAATAGAAGATCAGACAGCTAACCAAACCAAGCATGCTTAACAACTTGGAAATATAGCAATTGTATTTGTTTCTCATGTATTTACTACATCCAAATTCAATTTATTCCTCACATGGTACACAATAACAGAATGCACCCACAACTATTGAACATCGCATTGCAGAATTGAACCAAACATTTAACTGAACACCACAACACAAATGAATCAAATGTTAACTGAGCACCACATTGCACAATGTATAACCAAACCAAGCATGCTTGACAACTTGGAAATATAGCAATTGTATTCGTTTCTCATGTATTTTGTAAAGATAAATTAGATTTATTTCTCACATGGTAGACAATACAAAATTGTAGCCTGAAGAACTGAACATCACATTTGCAGAATTGGACCAAACAGTTAACTGAAGACGACAACTAATTAACAAAATAGTTAATAAGTGAGCACCACACTGCACGACATATAGAACATATACACAAGAGCAATAGATTGCATGGTAAAATTAGATAGCACAATTCACTAGAATTTGTGAAGGAAAGGTTGGAGCAGCACATGCAACGGGAAAACCGAGCATACTTAAACGGCGTAGATAGCAAATGGCAAGGTGCTCCTCCAAGATCTGGGGGTCGACACGAATGGCAGCCATCGCGACTCATCCGCGCGTGCAGCCGCCATTTTCTTCTCCGCTTTCAAATGCTCCTTGAGGTCCTGGCTATACTGCACGCACCATGGATTAGGGTGGCGCTTATTTGGTGGAGGGGTCGGTGATTTGGGTTGAAGGTGTCGCGCTGGCGGTCTGGGCATGTGGGATGTGGAAGGAGGAGGAGGATGGGGTCGGCTGTGGATTACCTGCCTGGATAGACGAGGCCGAGCAGCATGAAGGAGGGTCGCCAACGAGGAGGCGACGCTGCAAGCAAGGAGTGAAGGTTTCAACTTGGAAAGGAAGGCGGAAACAGGGGAAATGCGGCTTTTGGTAAGGGGGAGGGGGCGGGGAGGTAGATATTTCCACGAAAGCCGAAAATTTGGAATCGCTTCAGCGAAAAAACTAGTGCGCAAAGTGTCATCAGACACGATCCCTTATTCAGAACAGTGTACGATATGTGAACATCACAAATGATTCAAATATCTTAACCCATGTGTGATGAGTTTGAACGTAAAAATTTTTGGTTCAAATTTTCCTGGTTACAGTGGTCATCCACGTCATTGCATAATTTGGGTACACAAAGGAGACTACAACACACCCACACTTCTTAATCGAGCAAGTTCAACAATTAAGAAGAGCTAGCTGACCTAAACATTACTCTAACAAATTAAAGACCGGCGCTCTTAATTAAACAAAACAAAGAATACTACTACAGCCGGTGCTCGTCGATCTCCGCCGCCGCCTCCATGTTCAGCTTGCGCCCGACGGTCTCCTGGGGAAGGGGCTCCATGGCATCCATCGCACCATACTCGGCAAGCATCTCACCATCCGCGTCTGCCATCTCTTTGGAAAAGGCCGCCACGAGCTGGGCGTGGGCGGCCGCGATCTGAGATTGTACAGGCTCCGTCATCGCAAGGTATGCGGCGGAGGAACAGACGGTTGCTCGAATGCTCTCGGCGATTGCCAACTCTTGCACCGTGGGTTGCCGACAGTTGTTGGAGAAGCTTCATTCGATTTGTGCGGTGACCACCAGAAGCTGGGCGTGGGCGGCCTCGACATGGTCGTGGGCGGCCTCCAGCAGGGATAAGGCCGCCGCTGCGGAACGGAAAACTGTTGTGCCTCTCTCGCTAGTTGCTATCCCCGAGGCAGATGTTGCTGCCGCCACCTGAGAAGCAACAACGGCTGTTTGGGCTGCCATGGCCGCCCAGTGGCAGTTTGTGGCCACGCTCATGCACCTTGTTAGCACGCGCATGGCGGTTGCAGCCGCGCTCTCGCCGGAGTGGGCTACCGAAGTTGCCCTCACGACGTGGGTCCACGTGCCCATCTTTCACCGGCGACGATTGAACAGCAAAGTGATATTTGGGGAGTGAGCTAGTGTGCTTGAGACGCCGACTATGGACTGTAGCGACGCACCTTCTCGCGTAAGCAATAGGCGTACTATACATCGATGGTGCTCCAGGATATTTTGTGCTGCATCTCACACGGTTGGTGATAATAAACCGTGTGGTATCTACTTGATTTTTCATCTTGATTTGAATTACATAATGGGGTCACAGCGGCAATGGATGGTGTTTGAATTGCTAGACCTTTTATCAGCAGTGAGAATGAAACTATATGTGTGTCGTAAAAGAATTGGAATTATTCAGGGTTCTTCTGAACATTTTACACATCAAATTGGTTTTCTAGCCTTTTCAGGTGCACAATTCAAAATTAAACTACATGCACATGCTTTGGTGCACCAACATGGGTAGTAATATTATATGTGTCCATGGGTTTATGCTTATGTCCCATGCAAGAAATGGGGATGAAATTTGAACACGACGACACCGTGGCTCTCCGGCAAACGTCGACATACTTGATTTTGTAATTATAGTAAATCCAATATTCGTCTGAAATTCATGAAACTTGGCATGCTAACATGGAGTGGCATCAACAAGCCATGGTAAATTTTTTGTCCCATTTGGGGAAGGTTTGGGGATATGCTTCTCACAAACCAGAGCTTCTCACAACAAGCCTGATCGTTTCGGTAGGGAACATCCCACCTTTGGGGACGAAACGACATCCATTGCCTCTTATTGCTTTCAAATTTTTTCTCGTGTCAACATAGAACAAAAGGAGTGTTGTGTCAATTGTTGTGATTTTTCGGGGTTCGTTTGTATATTTTTATGCATTAACTGAGTTTTCAATGCATTTATATGCATAATTCAAATTTGAACTACATGCACATGCTCCAGTGCATATAAATTGGTTGAAAAATCAAATCTGTGTCCTTGGGTGCATGCTTAGGTCACATGCAAGAAATGGGAATGAATTTCAAACAACAGGGCAGCGTCACTCGGCCGCAAACATTGAGATACCTGGTTTTTAAATTCTAGTAAATCCAAAACTCGTCGGAAATTCATGAAACTTGGCATGCTGTCATGGAGCGGCATCAACATGTCGTGGTAAAATTTTTGTCCCATTTGGGGCAGGTTTGGGGATATGCTTCTCACAAACCAGAGCTTCTCACACCAAGCTTGATGGTTTCGGTAGGGAATGTTTCACCTTTGGGGACAGAACAATATCCATTGCCTCTTATTGCTTTCAAAAAAATTCTCGTGTCAACATAGAGCAACAGGAGTGTTGTGTCCATTTTTGGGATTTTTTGGGGTTCGTTTGGACATTTTATGCATTAATTAAGTTTTCAATGCATTCATGTGCATAATTCAAATTTGAACTACATGCACATGCTCTAATGCATATAAATTGGTTGAAAAATTCAAATCTGTATCCATGGTTGTATGCTTAGGTCCCATTCAAGAAATGGGAATGAATGTCAAACACCCTGCATCTTCATCACCGATGACTCCGCCTGGCTGCAAGAGGCTCCCCTCGACGTTGAGGCCCTTCCCATCCGCGGGGCAGCGCACTTCCTGCGAGTGCCTGCGGCGTCCTCCTGCGGCAGTCATCGATCCAGTATCGGCCAGCTCCCACTTCGTCGACCCTTCCAGCTGTACGCCATCGCAAGAGATCTGGTCAATCGCAGCTTCAGCGCTGGGTGAAGCATGCGGTGGCCCGCCAGTCGGCCACTCCTCAAGTCACGGCAATCGAGCCTGACGAATCTCTCTATGGACTATTCAACCTGTCGACTGGTTCCGCTGAGACTCTGTCCGAGTGCGGGAGTAGCGACCCCACGGTGGAGGTCCTGATGGTCGACACGCCGCGCAACCCTCCTGGTTTTGGTCGTAGTAGCGGCGATGATGGCGGTGGCGCTCCGTCGCCCGGTCATGACGAGTATGATCCCGAAGCCCTCACTTCGGAGCAGAGGGAAGAGCTGCATCATCGTGACGTGGAGGCGCTCCACACCCCCATCATCGGAGAGACCTCTAAGGCTCGGGCCTTGAACACTATGCGCCTGGCCACCTTGGCTGAGCACGCGCATCTGGAGAATCTCCAATATTCACTCGACGAACGCGCTAGTCGACAGATCCCCGAATCCAGTTGACATCATCGACAATTGTTTCCGCCTGAACCTTAGGTATATCGCACACCAGTCCAGAATCTTGCAGCCTTAACCCGTATAGCAGAGTTTATTCAGCCATCCCGTTCAGAGGCTGGCAAAGGTTTGATGCAGATCCATAGCAGGCCCATGATGGCGGACACAGTTCAGTCGGCTCACAGCCCAAGATTGCCTTCGTGGCATGAAGGTCCTGGACACCACCAGGAGCAATACTTGGGTCGGAATTACGAGCAGTATGATTATCGACTCGGCCATGATGACCAGCGTCGAGTGCCTACGCCCCCTCCTAGGGGCGGATCGTATGTGCCCCGGCAGTACGAAGACAGACGCCCATATGGCGATGATCGAAGGGCCCCAATCGACCCAAGAGAGCCCGGGTTTGATGCAAGATTAGTTCTTGTGCAAGGTTTGGTTGATAGAGGCCAGACACACAGAGAAGGACTAGACAGAGATCGTCCGATTGGTAGCAGAGTGCATGTTTCTGGTCCTGAATGTTTCAGCAGAGCCATCAGAGCTGCTGAGATCCCTCCCAACTTCAGATTGGTGATGAGAGTGAGTAAGTTCACCAGTGAGTCGAAGCCAGACACTTGGCTACAGGATTACCGAGTGGCTGTGCAGATTGGTGGCGACAATGATGATGTCGCCATGAAGCACCTCCCCTGATGCCGGAGGGTTCAGCTAGAGCTTGGTTGAATCAATTGGCTCCTAGCAGTATCTTCAGTTGGGAAGAATTGGCTCGAGTGTTCGTCAGGACATTTGAGGGCACTTGCAAACGACCTGCAGGGCTGACTGAACTACAACATTGTGTCCAGAAACCGAATGAAACTTTGAGAGATTACATCCAGAGGTGGACCACTCTTCATCATACCGTGGAGAATGTGTCTGAGCATCAGGCTGTTTGCCTTCAAGGAGGGCGTTCGGTACAGAGAGCTTAACCTAAAATTCGGTCGAACAAGAGATATGTCCCTGGCTCGGATGATGGAAATAGCCACTCGGTATGCTAACGACAAGCTAGAAGACCGACTCCGCATTGCCAAAAACAAACCAGTCGCCCAGGACACCGGAGGAGGAAATTCCAGTTGGAAGCAGAAGCGAAAAGCCAAACCCGCAGGTCCTGGTGAGGCCGCAGTTTTGAACCAAGGGAAATTCAAAGGAAAGCCTAAGGGCCCATGGATATCCAAGAAAGTAAAAGATCAAGCGGGAAATGACGTGCTTGAATTTCCATGTCACATACACACCAAGAAAGATGAAGAAGGAGACCTGATTTACCCCAAGCATACCACTCGATAGTGTCGACTCCTGATTCAGAGCTTCCGAGAGGGTTAGCCCAGTGAAAAGGAGAAGGAATCTGATAAGGACGAAGACAAACAAGAAGATGATGGTTACCCCAATTTTAATGCCACTTTAGTGATTTTTGCTGACGTTGGGAGCAAAAGTCGACTGAAAGTTATCAATCGAGAAGTGAACATGGTTGCTCCGGCAACTACGACATACTTGAAGTGGTCAAAAACTCCCATTACATTCGACCAGTCCGACCACCTAGCGCACGTTGCTACCCCCAGGCAGAAAGCATTGGTGGTCGACCCTGTCGTTGGGGGCACTCGACTGACCAAGGTTTTGATGGACGGTGGCAGTGGTTTGAACATTTTGTATGCTGAGACCCTCCGAGGGATGGGCATTCCGATGTCCAGACTTAGCGAAAGCAACATGCGATTCCATGTAGTCATCCCAGGAAATAAAGCCGATTCCCTCGGTTAGATCACTCTCGATGTGTTTTTCGGCGAGTTAAAAAATTACCGCAAGGAAAAGTTGACATTTGAGGTCGTGGATTTTCATAGTGCCTATCATGCTATTTTGGACAGGCCTGCATGTGCTCGTTTCATGGCTCGACCATGTTACGTGTACCTAAAGTTGAAGATGCCTAGCCCCAAAGGTGTGATCATAGTCATTGGGAATTGGCAGAGAGCAGAAGAGTGCCTCCAGATGGTCTCAAAAATTGCCGATGAACAAATGGCAATAGTAGAAATGGAAGAGTACAAGAAGACTGCAGATCCGAGTGATTTGTTGCGCGCTAAGAAGCCTGCTTTAGAGTCTGCATTTCAGTCATCTAGTGAAACAAAGCCCGTTCACATTCACCCAACCGATCCCAATGCTGCTCCGACTCATATATCAGCAACACTCGACAGCAAATAGGAAGAAGCGTTCATCCAGTTCCTCCGTGAGAATTGGGACATCTTCACATGGAAACCATCTGACATGCCAGGTGTACCTACGGGACTGGCTAAGAACCGTTTGTGAGCCGACCCCAAAGAAAAACCCTTTAAAGAGCATCTCCGTCGGTCCGCCATGGAGAAGAGGAAGGCAATTGGCGAAGAGGTGGCTCGGCTTCTGGCAGCTAAGTTCATCCCAGAGATATACCACTCCGAGTGTCTCGCCAATGTCATCATGGTCCCCAAGAAGGATGATTCACTTCGTATGTGTATCGATTTCTAGCACATCAATTGGGCCTGCCCAAAAGATCATTTCCCTCTCCCCCGCATCGACCAAATTGTCGATTCAACTACGGGATGTGAGCGTTTGTCTTTTTTGGACGCGTATTATGGTTATCATCAGATCTGACTGTATGGACCCGATGAAATAAAAATAGCCTTCATCACCCAATTTGGGTGTTTTTTCTATGTTACCATGCCTTGTGGTCTCAATAATGCTAGCGCCACTTTCATGCACATGATTTAGATGCTTGCTCACTCAAATCAGTCGGAATGTGGAAGCATACATGGATGACATTGTGGTCAAGTCACGTAAAGGTTCTGACCTACTGACTGACCTTGCTGAAACCTTTGCCAACTTGAGAAGATATGATATCAGGATCAACCTGTCAAAATGCACATTCGTTGTTCTAGGTGGGAAGTTACTCGGTTTCCTCGTTTCTGAACGAGGGATTGACACAGACCCGGAAAAGGTTGGAGCAATCCTCCAAATGAAACGCCCCGTGCATTTGCATGACGTCCAGAAGCTTACTGGTTGTTTGGCCGCATTGAGCCGATTCATCTCTCATCTCGGTGAAAAGGCATTGCCTCTTTCCCGACTGATGAAGAAGTCTGAAAAATTCGAGTGGACTCCTGAAGCCGAAGCAGCGTTTGTAGAGCTCAAAGCCCTCCTTTCCACCCAGCCGGTGCTTGCGGCCCCAATCAGCAAAGAGCTTGTACTACTGTACATCGCAGCCACTAGACAAGTTGTCAGCATAGTGCTCACGTCGAGTGGGAAGAATAAGGTAAAGCCTACAAAGTTCAACGCCCAGTGTACTATATTTCTGAAGTCTTGACCCCATCCAAGCAGAGATATCCGCATTATCAGAAGCTTGTTTATGGAGTTTACTTGACCATGAAGAAAGTTGCACACTACTTCTCAGACCACTCAGTTTCAGTCGTCAGGAACACTCCATTATCAGAAATTCTGAACAATAGGGACGCAACTTGTTGAGTGGCAAAGTGGGCGATTGAGCTCCTTCTATTGGATATCAAGTTTGAGGCAAAGAAGACAATCAAGTCCCAAGCAATAGCAGATTTCCTCGCCGAGTGGATTGAACAACAATAACCGACTCAGATTCACTCGGAGCATTGGACTATGTTCTTTGATGGATCCAAGATGTTGAATGGCTCTGGTGCTGGAGTAGTCCTGGTGTCCCCCAGAGGATACAAGCTCAACTATGTCCTCCAAATTCACTTCGATTGTTCAAATAATGAAGCTAAGTATGAGGCACTTTTGTACGGGTTGCGTATGGCCATCTCACTCGGCGTTCGTCGCCTGATGGTCTATGATGACTCAGACTTGGTGGTCAATCAAGTGATGAAGGAATGGTATATCAGGAGTCCAACAATGACTGGTTATTGCAATGCGGTAAGGAAACTAGAGAAGAAGTTTGAAGGGTTAGAGCTCCACCACATACCCCGAATCAAGAATCAAGCTACTGATGATCTGGCAAAGTTAGGTTCCACTCGGAAAAATATACCCAGCAATGTGTTCTTGGAGCATCTCCACACCCTGTCAGTCCAAGAAGACCCTTTCATAGAGGAGCCCCCGCAACCGATAAGTTCAATCGATCTGACTGAGATTGAAGTCCCAGCTGTAGTCGACCTAATCATGGAAGTTTTGGTAATCACACCCAATTGGAAGGTACCACGCATTGCGTATCTGCTCAGGAAGGAGCTTCCAGAGGATGGAGATGAGGCCCGTCAGATTGTTCGTCAATCCAAAGCCTTCACGGTAATAGGTGGTCAACTTTACAGAGAAAGTGTCACTGGGGTTGCTCGGTGTTGTATCTCCCCAGAAGAAGGTCGAATGATCCTAAATGAGATCCAGTCGGGGACCTGTGGTCACCATGCTTCCTCTCGGACCATCGTGGCCAAAGCATACCGAGCAGGATTCTACTGGCCGCGTGCAAATGAGATGGCAAAAGATATAGTTGAGAAGTGCGAAGGCTGCCAGTTCTACTCAAACATGTCTCACAAGCCTGCATCTGACTTGAAGACTATTCCACTCGTCTAGCCATTTGCAGTTTGGGGGTTGGATATGGTTGGACCCTTCAAGACTTGCAAAAGTGGTTTCACTCATTTGCTTGTGGCAGTCGACAAATTCACCAAATGGATTGAAGCTAAGCTTATCAAGAACCTTGATTCAAGTACTGCCATCGGTTTCATCAGAGAGCTGATATTCAGATATGGAGTCCCTCACAAAATTAGCACAGATAACGGCTCCAACTTTGATTCTGATGAATTCAGAGCCTTTTGTGCTTCCCAAGGCACTCAGGTCGATTAGGCATCTATCGCGCACCTGCAGTGGAATGGGCAGGCAGAAAGGGCGAATGGCTTGATCCTTCTAGGGTTGAAACCCCGACTGATGCGGTGATCTCAAACATGCCTCTGGAGCCTGGGTGACTGAATTGTCATCCATCCTATGGGGACTGAGAACAACTCCCAACCGGTCGACTGACCGAACTCCTTTTTTCATGGTGTATGGTGCTGAAGATGTGCTTCCGAGTGACTTTCTACACAACGCCCCCCAAGTGGAACTCTTCTCAGAAGCTAAAGCAGAGCAGGCATGCCAAGATGTAGTTGATCTCCTGGAGGAAGAACGTGAGATGGCTCTGATCCAGTCAACCATCTATCAACAGGACATGCGTCGATTCCATGTCCGTAATGTCAGAGGTCGAGCATTCCAAGAAGGAGACCTTGTGCTCCAAGTGCTTCAGAAACGACCTCACAAGCTCGCTCCAGCCTGGGAGGGTCCCTTCATCATCACCAAGGTGCTCCATAATGGGGCGTATGACCTCTACAACGTAGACAAGAAAGAAGGCGAGCCACACTCATGGAATGCGGAGCTGCTCTGCCGTTTCTATACCTAAACACTCGGATCGACGAGTTGTAATAAGAATCCTTCAGTTTGCTTATCAAAGGCAAGGTTTTGCGGTATCTATGATTGTTATCCCATAAACATGCACATTCAAATCCCCTAGTGGGTGGCTTAGCCGCGAATCCAATTCGCCTAAGTTTCAAAAAACACTCTGAGTGAAGAGCAATCCTTTCACTCGGAGGCTTAGCTGCGAACCCGATTCGCCTAAGTTTCAAAAACACTTCGAGTGAAGAGCATCCCTCTCACTCGGGGGCTTAGCCGCGAACTCGATTCGCCGAAGTGTCAAAAACACTCCGAGTGAAGAGCAGCCCTCTCACTCCGGGGCTTAGCCGCGAACCCAATTTGCCTAAGTTAAAAAACCACTCTGAGTGAAGAGCAACCCTATCACTCGGGGGCTTAGCCGCGAACCTGATTCGCCTAAGTTAAAAAAAAACCACT
>NC_041390.1:271336335-271430803 GCF_002162155.2 Triticum dicoccoides | reverse complement strand
AACCCTCTCACTCGGGGGCTTAGCTGCGATCCCGTACTCGTCTAAGTTAAAAAACCACTGCGAGTGGAGAGCAACCCTCCCACTCGGGGGCTTAGCTGTGATCCAGTACTCGCCTAGGTTCAAAAAACTACTCCGAGTGGAGAGCAACCCTCCCACTCGAGGGCTTAGCTGGGATCCCGTATTCGCCTAAGTTCAAAAAACTACTCCGAGTGGAGAGCAACCCTCCCACTCGGCGGCTTAGCTACGATCCCGTACTCGCCTAAGTTCAAAAAACCACTCCGAGTGGAGAGTAATCCTCCCACTCAGCGGCTTGGTTGCACTCGGAGCTGCGCCACAAATACAATGACTGGCTGCTCTCGGAGTTGCGTCAAAAGTACAACGTCCGGTTGCACTCGGAGCTACGCCACAAATACAATGACTGGCTGCTCTCAGAGCTACGTCACAAGTACAACATCTGGTTGTACTCGGAGCTGCACCACAAGTACAACGTCAACTCGGAGTGGGGAACGACCCATCCTCTCGGAGTTTCAGTTGTTATTCCCAATTCACTCGAAGTCAAAAAACTCAAAGGTGATGAAGACAAAGCAACTGCATTCAGAAGGAAAAAACCAAGTTCAGATAAAATCCATGAAAGTTCTAAACCGCCAGCAGAAGTATTCGAGTGTCAAGCCCGAAAGAGTTTTAATTATTACAAAATCACTTGGCATCCCGAGGCAAATTAAATCAAGCTATCAAGTTTTTCACTTGGCAGGAGAAGGACTAGCTGGCTCGACAAACTCGTCCAGGTCGATTCCATCTGCGATGCGAGTAGCAGCCTTGATGAAGGTCTCCTTGAAGCACTAGAATTGAAGCTTCTTGGTATTGGTGACCTTGAGAGCCACCAGCTTCTCTTCTCTAACTTCTTTGTCATGAACGCGGACCAAAGACGGAGCCACGTCAGCACCGCAGCGAGCAGAGGACTTCTTCCACGCCCGCACTCGACCAGGGATTTCATTGAGTCAAGTCATCAGAGACTCGAGGTCATTTTGGAACGTCACTCCTGGCCAGAGCTCTGTGTCGATCTGTGACACCGCCTCTTTCAGTCGTGCAAGATACTCCATAATGCTGGCGAGGCGAGATTCCAGTCGCATCACGTTCATCACAGCTTCGTCCTTAACAAGGGAATTAATGGGGTCTAGGCTCATCTCAATACGCCCAGTCTCTTCCTCGAAATTTTGACAGAATTCTGCACACATAGAAAAATAATGAGTTGACAGTCATATGATGAGTCGGCGGTTGCGAATCAGTCGGACAAGGAAAAGTACCTTCGAGCCTAAGGAACATCTTGTTGGCAAGGCCAACCAGATAAGTCTCCAGGTCGTCTCTCCTCTGAGTGAGATCTCCGACTTTGTCAGTCAAGGCCACCTTGTCCTTCTTCAGCTGCACGACTTCTTTGTTTGCTTCATCAATGGAGGTCTTCAGCTTGGCATTTTCTTCTTCCAACTTGCCGACTGAAGCCAACTTCTTGTTAGCAAGTTCGGTTTTCCCCCGCGCCGTCTTCTGTGCCGCTGCAAGGTCAAGATCCTTCTGCTCCAAAGCCTGCTTCATTTTGTCTAAAGAAATAACATTCTTCAGACAAGCTTGGAGTTGATGATTTTCACTGTGCACATCTATTTGAGTGGAGTCACTCGGTTTAAAGATTGAAAAGAAAGGATGGCAAGGTTAACAGTCGATAGAGTTATTACCTCCCATGATGGCTGCTTCTTCTTGGGCCTTCTTTAGATTTTCTTTGGCCAGTTCCAGATCAAGGTTGAGCTGAATTTGTTTCTTCTCGTATTCAGCAAACTGGCCCCCGAGATCACAAGATTTCTACAGTCAACAGATAGTCAGTCGATAGAAACAAAGATCAATTCCTGCAGAGCGATAAGATACAAGTTCAAGCTATTATAGGAAAAGAGTTCTAAGACTACTGCTGAATCAAACATTCAACAGTAGTCTCAGGGACTACACCCAGTGGGTGCACTTGGCGTGCCCCCATTGGAACAACTTCCCACTCGACATGGTCCGTCCAGTCCGAGTGGAAGGAGTAAAACGACAACAATATTTACACTCAGACCACCACCGACTGCCTGCAGTCTCGGGGACTACACCTAGTGGGTGCACTTAGCGTGCCCCCACTGGCTCGGAATTCACTCAATGAGATCCGTCCAGAGCCGAGTGAATATACTACAAACAGGCTCTAAGACTCCCGTGGCAAAACAACTCTTTGGAAAGACCCCCGCTGAATAAAACACTCGGCGGCGGTCTCGGGGACTACACCCAATGGGTGCACTCAGCGTGCCCCCACTGGTTCAAGAGTTCACTCGACAAAGATTGGGCGAGTCAACTAACAAAGCTACAAAGTGAAAAAGACACCAAGTGGGTGAGCAGATGCAAGGTGCAGACTCATGATAGATGCGCATTAAAGGTTTCGAAACACTCATCCACGGACATCTTATGAATAATAAAGCAGCAGTTTTCAAGTACCATATCCTAACAGAGCAAAGATCAAGCTGAAAGGTCAGTCAGAAATCAACTCAACTGGACATTGGTTTGAAGAGTAGAGCTGGCGTCATAGGCAGCCTTGCTAGCTTCGTGCACCATCTTCATTTGCTCCATCTTAAGGCTTGCTTGGCGTATAGCTTCCTTAGCAGTGCTCACTTGGTCCTCTGGGACATGATGGGTAACAAAGAGCGGAGTTGGTGGAACAGTCTAAGCAGCTAGGGAATCTGAGGCATGGAGTTGCACGGACGGAGAAATGACTTGGGCGGTCGACGCCGAAGGACGATCGGTCGACATAGGATAGGCAAAAGAAACAAAAGCCTGAATTGGATCTCCGGATTGTTGGATCACTGGTTCTGGCACTGATGTTGATTGAGGTACCTTGCTAGCAGGCACCCTCCTGCTCGAACTCCTGCCCTATCTTCCCGTGGTCTTCTGAGGCACATCTTCGTTGTCGTATGGAACTTCAGTGACATTTGGTGGTGCTGCAAAAGACTCGACCGCAAGAGTTTAGTCGATCGACAATACAATTGACAAAATGAGGGCAAGATTGTATAGTTGTACCCACTTTGGAAGTGGCCGCGTCTTCAGTTTCCTCGTCATCTTGATCCTTGTAAATGTCCATGGAGATCCGAGAAGTAGCAGCGCTGAATGTTTCAGAACTCACTCGGTCAAGCGAGAGAATGAGTCGACGGTAACATAGAAGTTCCCAAACGACGCAAAAGCAAAGAGAGAAAGCAAAGCACTTACGCAGAAGTGACGGGAACATCCACCTTGATCTTGGGCAAGGCCTTCCGAGGCTTTAAGGGGGCGGTCTTGGGCTGCTTGGCGGCCTTTTTAGACGGTTCCAGAGACGAAGTCCGAGTGTGTTTTTGCACTTGCGTGCTTGGAGGAGCTGCCTTGCCATGCTCGCCTGCAGGGTCTTGAGACTGTTTGGATCGGCGTTCTGAGCGAGGTGGTGAGTCGACTTCCTCACTGCCGTCCAAGTCGTCACTGTTATCTGCATTGTCATCGGGGGATTGCCAGTTGCCACTCTCGTCTGTGCTCTCCGTTCCCTCCTAGACTAGCTCCCCATTTGGCATCGAGTACATCTCAGTATAAATCTGCAAGGCAAGGAGTTCAACAAGCATCAATCAGATTCAAGGACAGTTTTAAATGAGAATAAAAAGGCACTCGGTAACAAAGGTCAGACCTTGTCCGGCTCATTTTTGGCATCGAATGGTGCAACACTTCTGGGCCTGCTGGGGTTGTCCTTGTTTCTAGTGATGCTCCGCAGCCACTGTGCCACCGTCTGCTCGGTGACTGATACGTCTCCAACGTATCTATAATTTTTAATTGTTCCATGCTATTATATTATCAGATGTTTAATGGGCTTTAATATGCTCTTTTATATTATTTTTGGGGCTAACCTATTAATTAGAGGCCCAGTGCCAGTTTCTGTTTTTTTGCCTATTTCAGTGTTTCGTAGAAAAGGAATACCAAACGGAATCCAAACGGAATGAAACCTTCGCGATGATCTTTCTTGGACCAAAAGCAAACCAGGAGACTTGGAGTGAAAGTCTGGAACTCTGTGAGGCATCCACGAGATAGGAGGGCGCGCCCAGGTGGTAGGCGTACCCCCCACCCTCATGGGCCCCAGGGAGCTCCACTGACGTACTTCTTTCGCCTATATATACTCTTATACCCTAAAAACATCAGGGGGAGCCATGAAACCACTTTCCACCGCCACAACCTTCTGTACCAGTGAGATCCCATCTGGGGACCTTTTCCAGCGATCTGCCGGAGGGGGAATCAATCACGGAGGGCTTCTACATCAACACCATAGCCTCTCCAGTGAAGCGTGAGTAGTTTACCACAGACCATCGGGTCCATAGTTATTAGCTAGATGGCTCCTTCAATCGCTTTGATCTTCAATACAAAGTTCTCCTCGATGTTCTTGGAGATCTATTCGATGTAATACTCTTCTGCGTTGTGTTTGCAATTATCTATGAATATTATTTGGTTCTTCTCTGAATTCTTGTATGCATGATTTGATATCTTTGCAAGTCTCTTCGAATTATCGGTTTAGTTTGGCCTACTAGATTGATCTTTCTTGCAATGGTAGAAGTGATTAGCTTTGGGTTCAATCTTGCAGTGTCCTTTCCCAGTGATAGTAGGGGCAGCAAGGCACGTATTGTATTGTTGCCATCGAGGATAAAAAGATGGGGTTTATATCATATTGCTTGAGTTTATCCTTCTACATCATGCCATCTTGCTTAAAGAGTTACTCTGTTCTTATGAACTTAATACTCTAGATGCATGCTGGATAGTGGTCGATGTGTGGAGTAATAGTAGTAGATGAAGAATCGTTTCGATCTACTTGACAAGGACGTGATGCCTATGTTCATGATCATTGCCTTAGATATCTTCATAACTATGCATTTTTCTATCAATTGCTCGGCAGTAATTTGTTCACCCACCATAATACATGCTATCATGAGGGAAGCCACTAGTGAAACCTATGGCCCCCGGGTCTCTTGCTTATTATATTGCATCTCTTTTATTATGGCATCTCGTTTACTATTTTGCAATCTTTACTTTCCAATCTATACAACAAAATACCAAAAATATTTATCTTATTATCTCTATCAGATCTCACTTTTCGCAAGTCACCATGAAGTGATTGACAACCCCTTTATCGCATTGGTTGCAAGGTTCTTGATTCCTCGTGCGGGTACTAGGTGACTTGTGCATTTTCTCCTACTAGATTGATACCTTGGTTCTCAAAAACCGAGGGAAATACTTATGCTACTTTGCTGCATCACCCTTTCCTCTTCAAGGGAAAACCAACGCATGCTCAAGAGGTAGCAAGAAGGATTTCTGGCGCCATTGCCGGGGAGGTCTATGCCAAGTCAAGACATACCAAGTACCCATCATAAACTCTTCTCCTCCCGCATTACATTATTTGCCATTTGCCTCTCGTTTTCCTCTCCCCCACTTCACCTTTGTCATTTTATTCACCCTCTTCCGTTCGTCTCCTTTCGCTTGCTTCTTGTGCGCTTGTGTATTAGATCGTTTGTTTTGCCTTCATGGCTAGTTCTCCTATCATTGTTAACACTCCCGATAATGAATTTCTTAATTTTAAACAAAGGGAGGGAGACAACCTAAAAGATGCTTGGTATAGAATTTGCAATGCTCAATATAGATCTACTAAAAAGCAATCCACTTCCTTTCTTCTTCGAATTTTTACGTAGGCATCACTCCTCGGTATAGATATGTTCTTGACACCATTACTGGAGGGAATTTCTTGGGAAGCCATACTTTTGATTCTTATAATGCTATGATATATTTGTTAGGTCCACCACCTATTTTGGTCAATGGAACTATTTTAACTTGGGAACATGTGATGCAAAGGCTTGATATTATTAAAATAAAATTGCCACTGTAGAATTAATTGAAAATTTGGATAAAAAGATCCACAACTAAATTACTCAATATGGATCTAAGGTAGGAGTTACTCTGAAAAATCTTAAGGAAAAGGAACCCATTGTTAATGAGAAGATAGATCAAGATTCCACTAGAATTGATAAACTCGAAGATATTATTACCAATTTGGGGTTCACTTTCTCTGCCGTTAAAAATACCTCAAATCCTCCTCCTACCAAAGTTGCCAAGTTTATCTATGTTCCCAGAAATAAGGGTGAATCTTCTAGTAAGAAAAATGAAGACCTCAAATCAATAAGTGTTCAACCCCAACTTTTTAGATATCAGTAAGGAACCTTTTGCTACAAATGAGTTTCTTGATTTCCTAACTAGGAGTTTGATCATTAGCAAAAACAAAGAACCTCCTAAGGGTTATAAGTGTTCAATTGAAGAATTGCATACCGAGAATGACAATACCTAGATCTATTCTTGCTTTTATGACTAGCTAGGGGCGTTAAACGATAGCGCTTGTTGGGAGGCAACCCAATTTTATTTTTGTTCTTTACTTTTTGTTCCTGTTTAGTAATAAATAACTTATCTAGCCTCTGTTATGAATGTGTTTCTTATGTTTTAATTAGTGTTTGTGCCAAGTAAAGGCTTTAGGATCTTCTTGGGTGATTGTTGTTTGATCTTGCTGATAAAAACACAAAGTATGTGCTCACGAAAATAATTTTCATTTTTTACCACAGACCGATAAACTACCAATTCCAACTTCAGTAGATCAATATACAAATTTTCCTAGTCCCCCTAATTTTTCAGAATTTTTGGAGTCACAGAAATATTACAAACCTACAGATTGCTACAGACTGTTCTGTTTTTGACAGATTCTGTTTTTCGCATGTTGTTTGCTTATTTTGATGCATCTATGGCTAGTATTGGGGGGTATGAACCATAGAGAAGTTGGAATACACTAGGTTTAACACCAATATAAATAAAGAATGAGTTAATTACAGTACCTTAAAGTGGTGGTTTATTTTCTTATACTAACAGAGCTCACGAGATTTTCTGTTGAGTTTTGTGTTGTGAAGTTTTCAAGCTTTTGGGTAAAGATTTCATGGGTTTTGGAACAAGGAGTGGCAAGAGCCTAAGCTTGGGGATTCCCAAGGCACCCAAGGTAAACTTCAAGGACAACCAAAAGCCTAAGCTTGGGGATGCCCCGGAAGGCATCCCCTCTTTCGTCTTCGTCTATCGGTAACTTTACTTGAGGCTATATTTTTATTCACCACATGAAATGTGTTTTGCTTGGAGCGTCCTGTATGATTTGAGTCTTTGCCTTTTAGTTTACAAAAATCATCCTTTCTGTACACACCTTTTGGGAGAGACACACATGTATCGGAATTTATTAGAATACTCTATGTGCTTCACTTATATCTTTTGAGCTATATAATTTTGCTCTAGTGCTTCACTTATATCTTTTTAGAGCACGGTGGTGGTTCTATTTTATAGAAATTATTGATCTCTCATGTTTCACTTATATTATTTTGAGAGTCTTTTAGAACATCATGGTAATTTGCTTTGGTTATAAAACTAGTCCTAATATGATGGGCATCCAAGTTGGGTATAATAAAAACTTGCATATAGAGTGCGTTGAATAGTAGGAGAAGTTTGATACTTGATGATTGTTTTGAGACATGAGGATGGTGATATTAGAGTCATGCTAGTGGGGTAATTGTGAATTTGAGAAATACTTGTGTTGAGGTTTGCAAGTCCCAGAGCATGCACATATGGTAACCGTTGTGTAACAAATTTGAAGCATGAGGTGTTTTCTGATTGTCTTCCTTATGAGTGGCGGTCGGGGACGAGCGATGGTCTTTTCCTGCCAATCTATCCCCTAGGAGCATGTGCGTAGTGCTTGGTATTTGATGACTTGTAGATTTTTGCAATAAGTATGTGAGTTCTTTATGACTAATGTTGAGTTCATGGATTATACACAGTCTCACCCTTTCACCATTGCTAGCCTCTCTAGTACCGCGCAACTTTCACCGGTACCATAAACCCACCATTTACCTTCCTCAAAACATCCACCATACCTACCTATTATCGCATTTCCATAGCCATTCTGAGATATATTGCCATGCAACTTTCCACCGTTCCGGTTATTATGACACGCCATCTTTGTCATATTGCCTTGCATGATCATGTAGTTGACATCGTATTTGTGGCAAAGCCACCGTTCATAATTTTTCATACATGTCACTCTTGATTCATTGCACATCCCGGTACACCGCTGGAGGCACGCATATAGAGTCATATTTTTTGTCGTAAGTATCGAGTTGTAATCTTTGAGTTGTAAATAAATAGAAGTGTGATGATCGTCATTAATAGAGCATTGTCCCATGTGAGGAAATAAATAAAAAAAGAGAGAAAGGCCAAATAAAAAAAGAGAAGGCCAAAAAAAGAGAGAAAAAATGAGAGAAGGGACAATGCTACTATCCTTTTCCACACTTGTCCTTCAAAGTAGCCCCATGATCTTCATGATAGAGAGTCTCTTATTTTGTCACTTTCATATACTAGTGGGAAATTTTCATTATAGAACTTGGCGTATATATTCTAGCGATGGGCTTCCTCAAATGCCCTAGGTCTTCGTGAGCAAGCAAGTTGGATGCACACCCACTTAGTTTCTTTTGTTGAGCTTTCATACATTTATAGCTCTAGTGCATCCACTGCATGGTAATCCCTACTCACTCACATTGACATCTATTGATGGGCATCTCCACAGCCCATTGATACGCCTAGTTGATGTGAGACCATCTTCCTCCTTTTTGTCCTCTCCACAACCACCACTCTATTCCACCTATAGTGCTATGTCCATGGCTCGCGCTCATGTATTGCGTTAAAGTTGAAAATGTTTGGGATTACTAAAGTATGAAACAATTGCTTGGCTTGTCATCGGGGTTGTGCATGATTTGAGTATTTGGTGTGACGAAGATGGAGCATGACCAAAATATATGATTTTGTAGGGATGAGCTTTCTTTGGCCATGTTATTTTGAGAGGACATAATTACTTTGTTAGTATGCTTGAAGTATTATTATTTTTATGCCAATAAACTTTTGTCTTGAATCTTTCGGGTCTGAACATTCATGCCACAATAAAGAAAATTACATTGATAAATATGATCGGTAGCATTCCACATCAAAAATTCTATTTTTATCATTTACCTACTCGAGGACGAGCAGGAATTAAGCTTGGGGATGCTTGATACATCTCCAACGTATCTATAATTTTTGATTGTTCCATGCTATTATGTTACCTATATTGTATGTTTAATGTGCTTTAATATGCTGTTTTATATTGTTTTTGGAACTAACCTATTAACCGGAGGCCCAGTGCCAGTGCCATTTTCTGTTTTTTCCTATTTCAGTGTTTCGCAGAAAAGGAATACCAAACGGAGTCCAAACGGAATGAAACCTTCGCGATGATCTTTCTTGGACCGAAAGAAAATCAGGAGACTTTGAGTGGAAGTATGGAACTCCATGAGGCGTCCACGAGATAGGAGGGTGTGCCCAGGGGGGTAGGCGCACCCCACCCTCGTGGGCCCCATGGAGCTCCACCGACGTACTTCTTTCGCCTATATATACTCTTATACCCTAAAAACATCAGGGGAGCCACGAAACCACTTTTCCACCGCCACAACCTTCTGTACCCATGAGATCCCATCTGGGGACCTTTTTCGTCGATTTGCCGGAGGGGGAATCGATCACGGAGGGCTTCTACATCAACACCATAGCCTCTGCGATGAAGCGTGAGTAGTTTACCACAGACCTTCGGGTCCGTAGTTATTAGCTAGATGGCTTCTTATCTCTCTTTGATCTTCAATACAAAGTTCTCCTCGATGTTCTTGGAGTGCAGTGTGTTTGCCGAGATTCGGTGAATTGTGGGTTTATTAACTTGATTATCTATTAATATTATTTGGTTCTTCTCTGAATTCTTATATGCATGATTTGATATCTTTGCAAGTCTCTTCGAATTATCGGTTTACTTTCGCCTACTAGATTGATCTTTTTTGCAATGGGAGAAGTGCTTAGCTTTGGGTTCAATCTTGTGGTGTCCTTTCCCAGTGGCAGTAGGGCAACAAGGCACGTATTGTATTGTTGCCATCGAGGATAAAAATATGGGGTTTATATCATATTGCTTGAGTTTATCCCTCTACATCATGCCATCTTGCTTAAAGTGTTACTCTGTTCTTATGAACTTAATACTCCATATGCATGTTGGATAGCGGTCGATGTGTGGAGTAATAGTAGTAGATGCAGAATTGTTTCGATCTACTTGACATGGACGTGATGCCTATGTTCATGATCATTGCCTTAGATATCTTCATAACTATGCACTTTTCTACCAATTGCTCGGCAGTAATTTGTTCACCCACCATAATACATGTTATCATGAGAGAAGCCACTAGTGAAACCTATGGCCCCTGGGTCTCCTTCTTATTATATTGCATCTCTTTTATTATCACATCTCGTTTACTATTTTGCAATATTTACTTTCCAATCTATACAACAAAATACCAAAAATATTTATCTTATTATCTCTATCAGATCTCACTTTTCGCAAGTGACCGTGAAGGGATTGACAACCCCTTTATCACGTTGGTTGCGAGGTTCTTGATTGTTTGTGCAGGTACTAGGTGACTTGTGTGTTGTCCCCTACTGGATTGATACCTTGGTTCTCAAAAACTGAGGGAAATACTTACGCTACTTTGCTGCATCACCCTTTCCTCTTTAAGGGAAAACCAACGCATGCTCAAGAGGTAGAAGTGACCTCCTCTGGGTGGACCCGAGCGGTGTCATTAGTGCCCGAGTACATCCACATCGGATGATCGAGGGATTGGAGAGGCTGGATGCATCGACTAAGAAACACCTCGAACAAATCCATGCCAGTCACGCCATTGCAGACTAGTTGGACTACCCGGTCGACTAGCATTGACACCTCTCCTTTCTATGCTAGAGTCACGTTCAATGAAGAGGGTTGGAAGACTTGATCCATGGTGAAGGGGGGAAGACCAGTTGACTGACCAGGAGTCGGAACATCTTGGCAGTAGAACCAGGTCGACTGCCACCCTCTAACCGATCAAGGAAGGGTCATAGAAGGAAAAGTACTCCTACTCCTCGTCTGAATCCCTAAACCCTCACACATTTGGATCACGTGTGTCTTTTCATCAATCGGATTTGCCTTTTTCATAGTTTGGGAACGACAAGTAAAGATGTGTTTGAATAAACCCCAATGTGGTCGACATCCCAAGAAGTTTTCACATAGAGAGACATACACAGTGAGATATGTGATTGTGTTGGGGGAGAAGTGATGAAGTTGGGCACCAAAAAAGTTCAAGAAACCCCGGGAAAAAGGATGCGGAGGCTGAGTGAAACCACGGTCGACATGGGTTGCGAGGAGGACGCACTCACCCTCCTGCGGCCGAGGCTCGGTCTCGTTCCTCGGCAACCTCCAAGACCCGTGAGCAATCAAGCCTCCACTGGCTAGATCCTCCAAGTCCTCCTTCTAGATCGTGGATCGAATCCAGTCCCCCGAGATCCAACCGGGCGGCAAACAGACCTCGACGACGACCCTCGACTTGTCTTCTTGCCCTTTGCTGCCGTCGCTGCCTTCTTCAAGCGCTCTAGGGCCACCATATTGTCCTTTCCCATGGCGACGAAGTGCGCACAGGAGAGCGGAGATGACGAAGATGGTGGAGAGCGCGGTGGAGAAGCAGAGGAGGAAGAGGATGATTGGGATGCACTGTGCGTTGCATCGACCCGGGCGCTATTTATGAGACCACTTCCGAGTGGCTGACGAGTGGACCTGAGCGATCTTATCATATCTTGCAGCAGGCGCTCACTTGATACAGGGCAGAAAAGGCGGCATGAAGATCGAGGCGGCCCCATCTATCCACTCCGATTACTGTGGCGCGCTCCGTCCCACGCGCTTCCCCGAAATTTCGAATCCCGTGAGATCTGGGAAAGACAGAGCAACCAATCGCGCAGAAGATTTCGTACCATAACTCACTCGAAGATTATCAACATAACTCACTCAACGACCTCTGAATTGATCAAGGCGACTGAAATGAAGCTGAAGCCCCAGCATGACTCCCTGATTCCGGTGAAATTCCTCTGAGGCGTGGAATCGACTCGGAACCAACTTCAACTCCCTTTTCACTCGCACCTCAATCCATTCAGGGGTTAATGACGATGTCGTTAACCTAAGGTAGGGTCATAGGCCTGACCTAGACGCCCTACACAAGGTCACTACCCTAGAGTCAAGAACATGCAAAGTACGACAAGGATACCGACTGAAGTAACCCTGGAGTGCAATCCACTCGACCAATTATCTCATTCGGATACCCTAATTCCATTCGACCAAGAAGAAGTCACTCGACCATACAAGAAACCACTCGGAGTATGAAAGACCTAAACCCACTCAGGATGGCAATGGTCAAGCGTTCACTCCACGACCTTTAAGATCATTTATAACTCTTTATAGCTAGCGTTACCGGTAACGCCCTATCTTAATGTACATTAAACCCTGTAACGTGGGATGGCTGGGGTCCTAGCGCACTCTATATAAGCCACCCTCCCCTCTGGCACAAGGGTTCGCACCCCCTGTAACTCTCACGCATAATCCAGTCGACCAAGCCTCCGGGCACCGAGACGTAGGGCTATCACTTCCTCCGAGAAGGGTCTAAACTCGTAAATCATGTGTGCACAACCTCATCGTAGCTAGGATCTTGCCTCCTCCTACGTACCCCCTATTCTATTATCAGACTTACTCCCACAACAATATGCTTCTCACAAAGCAGAGCTTCTCACAACAAGCCTAATGGTTTTGGTAGGGAATGTTTCACCTTTGGGGACGAAACGATATCCATTGCTCTTATTTCTTTCAAAAAATTTCTCGTTTCAACGTAGAGCAACATGTGTGTTGTCTCAATTTTTGGGATTTTTCAAGGTTCATTTGGACATTTTATGCATTAATTAAGTTTTCAATGCATTCATGTGCAAAATTCAAAATTGAACTACATGCACATGCTCTAATGCATATAAATTGGTTGAAAATTCAAATCTGTGTCCTTAGTTGCATTCTTAGGTCCCATTCAAGAATTGGGAATGAATGTCAAACACCCTGCCACCGTCACTCGGCCGCAAACATTGAGATACCTGGTTTTTAAATTCTAGTGAATCCAAAACTCATTTGAAATTCATGAAACTTGGCATGCTGTCATGGAGTGGCATCCACATGCCATGGTAAAATTTTCGTCCCATTTGGGGCAGGTTTGGGTATATGCTTCTCACAAACCAAAGCTTCTCACAACAAGCCTGATGGTTTCGGCAGGGAACGTTTCACATTCAGGGGACGAAACGGTATCCATTGCCTCTTATTGCTTTCAGAATTTTTCTCGTGTCAATGTAGAGCAACAGGAGTGTTGTGTCAATTTTTGTGATTTTTCTGGGTTCATTTGGACATTTTTATACATTAATTGAGTTTTCAATGCATTCATGTGCATAATTCAAATTTGCACATGCTCTAATGCACATAAATTGGTTGAAAATTCAAATATGTTTCCTTGGTTGCATGCTTAGGTCCAATGCAAGAAATGGGAATGAATGTCAAACACCCTGCCACCGTCACTCGGCCGCAAACATTGAGATACCTTGTTTTTAAATTCTAGTAAATCCAAAACACGTCTGAAATTCATGAAACTTGGCATGCTATCATGGAGCAGCATCAACATGCCATGGTAAATGTTTTGTCCCATTTGGGGCAAGTTTGGGTATATGCTTCTCACAAACAAGAGCTTCTCACAACAATCAAAGATGGTTTCGGTAGGGAATGTCCCACCTTTGGGGACGAAACGATATCCATTGCCTCTTATTCTTTCAATATTTTTCTTGTGTCCACGTAGAACAACAGGAGTGGGCCACCAAAGTTGCCCTCACGACGTGGCTCCACGTGCCCATCTTTCATCGGCGATGATTGAACAGTGAGATGATATTTGGGGAGCGAGCTAGTGTGCTGGAGACGCAGACTATGGACGGTAGTGACGCACCTTCTCGCGCAAGCCATAGGCTTACTATACAACAACGGTGCTCCAGTATATTTTGTGATGCGTCTCACTCGGTTGATGATAATAAACTGTGTGGGATCTACTTGATTTTTCATCTTGATTTGAATTCATAATGGGGTCACATCGGTAATGGATGGTGTATGAATTGCTAGACCTTTTATCAGCAGTGAACATGCAACTATATGTCTGTCGTAAAAGAATTGGAATTATTCAGGGTTCGTTTGAACATTTTACACATTAAATTGGTTTTCTAGCCATTTCAGATGCACAATTCAAAATTAAACTATATGCACATGCTCCAGTGCACCAACATGGGTTGTAAAATCATATATATCCATGGGTTTATGCTTCTGTCCCATGCAAGAACTAGGGATGAAATTCGAACACAACGGCACCGTGGCTCTTCGGCAAACATCGACATACTTGTTTTTGTAAGTCTAGTAAATCCAAAATTCGTCCGAAATTCATGAAACTTGGCATGCTATCATGGAGTGGCATCAGCATGCCGTCGTAAAAATTTTGTCCCATTTGGGGCAGGTTTGGGGATATGCTTCTCACAAACCAGAGCTTCTCACAACAAGCCTAATGGTTTTGGTAGGGAACATCCCACCTTTGGGGACAAAACGATATCCATTGCCTCTTATTGCTTTCAAAAATTTTCTTGTGTCAACATAGAATAACAGGAATGTTATGAAATTTGTTTTGATTTTTCGGGGTTCGTTAGGACATTTTTATGCATAAACTGAGTTTTCAGTGCATTTATATGCACAATTCAAATTTGAACTACATGAACAAGCTCCAGTGCATATAAATTGGTTGAAAAATCAAATATGTGTCCTTGGCTGCGAGCTTAGGTCCCATGCAAGAAATGGGAATAAATTTCAAACAATAGGGCACCGTCACTCGGCCGCAAACATTGAGATACCAGGTTTTAAAATTCTATTAATCCAAAACTCATTTGAAATTCATGAAACTTGGCATGCTATCATGGAGCGGCATCTACATGCCGTGGTAAATTTTTTGTCCCATTTGGAGCAGGTTTGGGGATATGCTTCTGACAAACCAGAGCTTCTCACAACAAGCCTGATGGCCTCGGTAGGGAACGTTTCACCTTTGGCGATGAAGCAATATCCATGGCCTCTTATTGCTTTCAAAAAATTTCTCGTGTCAATGTAGAGCCACAGGAGTGTTGTGTCAATTTTTGGGATTTTCAGCGTTTGTTTGGACATTTTTATGCATTAATTGAGTTTTCAATGCATTCATGTGCATAATTCAAATTTGAACTACATGCACATGCTCTAATGCATATAAATTGGTTGAGAATTCAAATCTATGTCCTTGGTTGTATGCTTAGGTCCCATGCAAGCAATGGGAATGAATGTCAAACACCCTGCCACCGTCACTCGGCCGCACACATTGAGATACCTGGTTTGTAAATATTATTAGATCCAAAACTCGTCTGAAATTCATGAAACTTGGCATGCTGTCATGGAGCGGTATCAACATGGCATGGTAATATTTTTTTCGAATTTGGGGCAGGTTTCGGGATATGCTTCTCACAAACCAGAGCTTCTCACAACAAGCCTGATGGTTTCGGTAGGGAACGTCCCACCTTTGGGGACGATACAATGTCCGTACCGTCTTATTGCTTTCAAAAATTTTCTCATGTCAACAAAGAACAACAGGAGTGTTGTGTCAATTGTTGTCATTCTTCGGGGTTCGTTTGGACAATTTTATGCATTAACTGAGTTTTAAATGCATTTATATGTATAATTCAAATTTGAACTACATGCACATGCTCCACTGCATATAAATTGGTTGAAAAATCAAATCTGTGTCCTTGGGTGCATGCTTAGGTCCCATGCAAGAAGTGGGAATGAATTTCAAACAACAGTGCACCGTCACTCGGCCGCAAACATTGATATACCTGGTTTTTAAATTTTAGTAAATCCAAAACTGGTTTGAAATTCATGAAACATGTCATGCAGTCATGGAGCAGCATCAACATGCTGTGGTAAATTTTTTGTCCCATTTGGGGATATGCTTCTCACAAACCAGAGTTTCTCACAACAAGCCTGATGGTTTTGATAGGGAACGTTTCACCTTTGGGGACGAAACGATATCCATTGGCTCTTATTGCTTTCAAAAAATTTCACGTGTCAACGTAGAGCAACATGAGTGTTGTGTCAATTTTGGGATTTTTCGGGGTTTGTTTGGACATTTTTATGCATTAACTGAGTTTTCAATGCATTCATGTGCATAATTCAAATTTGAACTACATGCACATGCTCAAATGCATAGAAATTGGTTCAAAATACAAATATGTGTCCTTGGTTGTATGCTTAGGTCCCATGCAATAAATGGGAATGAATGTCAAACACCCTGCCACCGTCACTCGGCCACAAACATTGAGATACATGGTTTTTAAATTATAGTAAATCCAAAACTCGTCTGAAATTCATGAAACTTGGCATGCAGTCATGGAGCGGCATTAGCATGTTGTGGTAAAAAAATTGTCCCATTTGGGGCAGGTTTGGGGATATGCTTCTCACGAACCAGAGCTTCTCACAACAAGCCTGATGGTTTCGGTAGGGAACGTTTCACCTTTGGGTAAGAAGCGATATCCATTGCCTCTTATTGCTTTCAAATTTTTTCTCATGTCAACATAGAGAAACATGAGTGTTGTGTCAATTTTTGGGATTTTTTCGGGGTTCGTTTGGACATTTTTATGCATTAATTGAGTTTTCAATGCATTCATGTGCATAATTCAAATTTCTACATGCACATGCTCTAATGCATATAAATTGGTTGAAAATTCAAATATGTGTCCTTGGTTGCATGCTTAGGTCAAATGCACGAAATAGGAATGAATGTCAAACACCCTGCCACCGTCACTCGGCCGCAAACATTGAGATAAATGGTTCTTAAATTCTAGAAAATCTAAAACTCGTATGAAATTCATGAAACTTGGCATGCTATCATGGAGCGGCATCCACATGTCATGGTAAAGTTTTCGTCCCATTTGGGGCAAGTTTGGGTATATGCTTCTCACAAGACAGAGCTTCTCACAACAAGCCTGATGGTTTCGGTAGGGAACGTTTCACCTTTGCGGACCAAACGATATCCATTGCCTCTTAGTCGTTTCAAAAAATTTCTCGTGTCAATGTAGAACAGCAGGACTATTTTGTCATTTTTTGTGATTTTCGGGGTTCGTTTGGACATTTTCATGTATTAATTAAGTTTCAATGCATTCATGTGCATAATTCCAATTTGAACTACATGAACATGCCCTAATGCGTGTAAATTGCTCGAAAATTCAAATCTGTGTCCATGGTTGCTTGCTTAGGTCCCATGCAAGAAATGAGAATGAATGTTAAACACCCTGCCACCGTCACTCGACCGCAAACATTGAGATACCTTTTTGAAAATATTAGTAAATCCAAAACTCGTGTAAAATTCATGAAACTTGGCATGCTATCATGGAGCGGCATGAACATGCCATGGTAAATTTTTTGTCCCATTTGGGGCAGGTTTGGCTATATGCTTCTCACAAACCAGAGCCTCTCCCAACAAGCATGATGGTTTCTTTAGGGAACATCCCACGTTTGGGCACGAAGCGATATCCATTGCCTCTTATTGCTTTCCAAAATTTTCTCGTGTCAATGTAGAACAACAGGAGTGTTGTGTCAATTTTTGTGATTTTTCGAGGTTCGTTTGGACATTTTTATGCATTAACTGACTTTTCAATTCATTCATCTACATAATTCAAATTTCAACTACATGCACATATTCTAATGCATATAAATTGGTTCAAAATTCAAATATGTGTCCCTGGTTGCATGCTTAGGTCCCATGCAAGAAATGAGAATGAATGTCAAACCCCCGGCCATCGTCACTCGGCCGCAAACATTGAGATACCTGGTTTTTAAATTTTAGTAAATCCAAAACTCGTCTGAAATTCATGAAACATGGCATGCTGTCATGGAGCGGCATCCACATGCCATGGTAAAGTTTTTGTCCCATTTGGGGCAGGTTTGGGATATGCTTCTCACAACAAGCATGATGGTTTCCGTAGGGAACGTTTCACCTTTGGGGATGAAATGATATCCATTGCCTCTTATTACTTTCAAAAAATTTCTCGTGTCAATGTAGAGCATTAGGAGTGTTGTGTTAATTTTTGTGACTTTTTGGGGTTCGTTTAGAGATTTTTATGCATTTATTGAGTTTTCAATGCATTCATCTGCATAATTCAAATTTGAACTACACACACATGCTCTAATGCATATAAATTGGTTGAAAATTCAAATCTATGTCCTTGGTTCAATGCTTAGGTCCCATGCAAGAAATGGGCATGAAAGTCAAACACCCTACCACCGTCACTCGACCGCAAACATTGAGATACCTTGTTTTTAAATTCTAGTAAAGTCAAAACTCGTAAGAAATTCATGAAACTTGACATTCTAACATGGAGCGGCATCAACATGCCGTGGTAAATTTTTTGTCCCATTTGGGGCAGGTTTGGGGATATGCTTCTCACAAACCAGATCTTCTCACAACAAGCCTGATGGCCTCGGTAGGGAACGTTTCACCTTTGGCGATGAAGCGATATCCATTGCCTCTTATTCCTTTCAAAACAAATCTCGTGTCAATGTAGAGCGGCAGGAGTGTTGTGTCCATTTTTGGGATTTTTCGGGGTTCACTTGGACATTTTTATGCATTAATTGAGTTTTCAGTGCATTCATGTGCATAATTCAAATTTGAAATACATGCACATGCTCTAATGCATAGAAATTGGTTGAAAATTCAAATATGTGTCCTTGGTTGCATGCTTAGGTCCCATGCAAGAAATGGGAATGAATGTCAAACACCCTGCCACCGTCACTCGGCCGCAAACATCGATATACCTGGTTTTTAAATTCTAGTAAATCCAAAACTCGTCTGAAATTCATGAAACTTAGCTTGCTGTCATAGAGCGGCATCAACATGTCGTGGTAATTTTTTTGTCCGATTTGGGGCAGGTTCGGGGATATGCTTCTCACAAACTAGAGCTTCTCACAACAAGCCTAATGGTTTTGGTTGGGAACGTTTCACCTTTGGGGACAAAACCATATCCATTGCCTCTTAGTGCTTTCAAATTTTTTCTCATGTCAACGTAGAGCAATAGGAGTGTTGTGTCAATTTTTCGGATTTTTCAGGGTTCGTTTGGACATTTTTATGCATTAGTTGAGTTTTCAATGCATTCATGTGCACAATTCAAATTTGATATACACGCAGATGCTCTAATTCATATAAATTGGTTTAAAATTCAAATCCATTTCCTTGGTTTTACGCTTAGGTCCCATGCAAGAAATGGGAATGAATGTCAATCAACCTGCCACCGTCACTCGGCCGTAAACATTGAGATGCCTGGTTTTTAAATTCTAGTAGATCCAAAACTCGTCTGAAATTTATGAAAATTGGCATGCTGTCATGGAGCGGCATCAACATGCCGTGGTCAAATTTTTGTCCCATTTGGGGCAGGTTTGGGGATATGCTTCTCACAAACAAGAGCTTCTCACAACAAGCCTGATGGTTTCGGTAGGGAACATCCCACCTTCGGGGACGAAACGATATCCATTGCCACTTATTGCTTTCAAATTTTTTCTCATGTAAACATAGAACAACAGGAGTGTTGTGTCAATTGTTGTGATTTTTCGGGGTTCGTTTAGAGATTTTTATGCATCAACTGAGTTTTCAATGCATTTATATGCTTAATTTAAATTTGAACTACATGCACATGCTCCAGTGCATATAAATTGGTTGAAAAATAATATATGTGTCCTTGGGTGCATGCTTAGGTCCAATGCAAGAAATGGGAATGAATTTCAAACAACAGGGCACCATCACTCGGCCGCAAACATTTAGATACCTGGTTTTTAAATTCTAGTAAATCCAAAACTCGTCTGAAATTCATGAAACTTGGCATATTGTCATGGAGCGGCGTCAACATGCCGTTGTAAAATGTTTGTCCCATTTGCGGCAGGTTTGGGGATACGCTTCTCACAGAACAAAGCTTCTCACAACAAGCCTGATGGTTTCGGTAGGGAACGTTTCATCTTTGGGGACGAAACGATATCCATTGCCTCTTATTTCTTTAAAAAAAATTCTCATGTCAACGTAGAGCAACATGAGTGTTGTGTCAATTTTTGGGATATTTCGGGGTTCGTTTGGACATTTTTATGCATTAATTGAGTTTTCAATGCATTCATGTGCATAATTCAAATTTGAACTACACACACATGCTCTAATGCATATAAATTGGTTGAAAATTCAAATATGTGTCCTTGGTTGCATGTTAGGTCCCATGCAAGAAATGGGAATGAATGTCAAACACCCTGCCATCGTCACTCGGCCGCAAACATTGAGATACATGGTTATTAAATTGCAGTAAATCCAAAACTGATCTAAAATTCATGAAACTTGGAATGCTATCATGGAGCGGCATCCACATGCCGTGGTAAAGTTTTTGTCCCAGTTGGGGCAGGTTTGGGTATATGCTTCTCACAAACCAGAGATTCTCACAACAAGCCTGATGGTTTCGGTATGGAACGTTTCACCTTTGGGGACGAAATGATATCCATTGCCTCTTACTGCTTTCAAAAATTTTCTTGTGTTGTAGAGAAACAGGAGTGTTGTGTCAATTTTGTGATTTTTCGGGTTCGTTTTGACATTTTTATGCATTAATTGAGTTTTCAATGCATTCAAGTGCATAATTCAAATTTGAACTACATGCACAAGCTCTAATTCATATAAATTGGTTGAAAATTCAAATTTGTGTCCTTGGTTGCATGCTTAGGTCCCATGCAAGAATTGGGAATGAATGTCAAAAACCCTGCCACCGTCACTGAGTCGCAAACATTGAGATACCTTGTTTTTAAATTCTAATAAATCCAAAGCTCGTCTGAAATTCATGAAATTTGGCATGCGATCATGAAGCGGCATCAACATGCCGTGGTAAATTTTTTGTCCCATTTGGGCCAGGTTTGGGTATATGCTTCTCACGAACTAGAGCTTCTCACAACAAGCATGATGGTTTCGGTCGGGAACGTCCCACCTTTGGGGACGAAATGATATCCATTGCCTCTTATTGCTTTCCAAATTTTTCTCGTGTCAACGTAGAACAACAGGAGTGTTGTGTTCATTTTTGTGATTTTTTGGGGTTCATTTGGATATTTTTATGCATTAACTGAGTTTTCAATGCATTCATGTGCATAATTCAAATTTGAACTACATGCACATACTCTAATGCATATAAATTGGTGGAAAATGCCACCGTCACTCAGCCGCACACATTGAGATACCTGGTTTTTAAATTCTAGTAGATCCAAAACTCGTCTGAAATTCCTGAAACTTGGCATGCTGTCATGGAGCGGCCTCAAGATGCCATGGTAATATTTTTGTCCCTTTTGGGGCAGGTTTGGGGATATGCTTCTCACAAACCAAATCTTCTCACAACAAGCCTGGTGGTTTCGGTAGGGAATGTTACATCTTTGGGGATGAAACGATGTCCATTGCCTCTTATTGCTTTCAAAAAATTTCTCGTGTCAATGTAGAGCAACAGGAGTGTTGTGTCAATTTTTCTGACTTTTCGGGGTTCGTTTGGACATTTTTATGCATTAATTGAGTTTTCAATGCATTCATGTGCATAATTCAAATTTGAACTACATGCACATGCTCTAATGCATACAAATTGGTTGAAAATTCAAATCTGTGTCCTTGGTTGCATGCTTAGGTCCCATGCAAGAAATGGGAATCAATGTCAAACATCCTGCCCCCGTCACCCGGCCGCAAATATTGAGATACCTTGTTTTTAAATTCTAGTAAATCCAAAACTCGTCTGAAATTCATGAAACTTGGCATGCTATCATGGAGCAGCATCAACATGCCGTCATGAAATTTTTGTCCCATTTGGGGCATGTTTGGGTATATGCTTCTCACAAACAAGAGCTTCTCACAACAATCATGATGGTTTTGGTAGGGAACGCCTCACCTTTGGGGACGAACCGATATCCATTGCCTCCTATTTCTTTCAATATTTTTCTCGTGTCAACGTAGAATAACAGGAGTGGTCCACCAAAGATGCCCTCACGATGTGGGTCCACGTGCCCATCTTTCACCAGCGATGATTGAATAGTGAAATGACATTTGGGGAGCAAGCTAGTGTGCTTGAGACGCCGACCGTGGACTGTAGCGACACATCTTTTCGCGTAAGCCATATGCGTACTATACACCGACGGTGCTCCAGGATATTTTGTGTTGCATCTCACACGGTTGGTGATAATAAATGTGGCGAATGGACGAAGTTTGAATTGCTAGACCTTTTATCTGCAGCGAACATGCAACTATATGTGTGTCGTAAAAGAATTGGAATTATTCAGGGTTCGTTTGAACATTTTACACATTAAATTGGTTTTCTAGCCATTTTAGGTGCACAATTCAAAATTAAACAACATGCACACGCTCCGGTGCACCAACATGGGTTGTAAAAATCATATATGTGTCCATGGGTTTATGCTTCTGTCCATGCAAGTAATGGGGATGAAATTCGAACACGACGGCACCGTGGCTCTCTGGAAAACGTCGACGTACTTGCTTTTGTAATTCCAGTAAATCCAAAATTCGTCTGAAATTCATGAAACTTGGCATGCTATAATGGAGCGGCATCAACATGCCGTGGTAAAATTTTTGTCCCATTCGGGGCAGGTTTGGGGATATGCTTCTCACAAACTAGAGCTTCTCACAACAAGCCTGATGGCCTGGTAGGGAACATTTCACCTTTGGGGATGAAACGATATCCATTGCCTCTTATTACTTTCCAAAATTTTCTCATGTCAACGTAGAGCAACAAGAGTTTTGTGTCAATTTTTGGGATCTTTTGGGGTTTGTTTGGACATTTTTATGCATTAATTGAGTTCTCAATGCATTCATGTGCATAATTCAAATTTGAAATACATGCACATGCTCTAATGCATATAAGTTGGTTGAAAATTCAAATATGTGTCCTTGGTTGCATGCTTAGGTCCCGTGCAAGAATTGGGAATGAATGCCAAACACCCTGCCACCGTCACTCGGCCGCAAACATTGAGATACCTAGTTTTTAAATTCTAGTAAATCCAAAACTCGTCTGAAATTCATGAAACTTGGCATGCTATCATGGAGCGGCATCCACATGTCGTGGTAATGTTTTTGTCCCATTTAGGGCAGGTTTGGGTATATGCTTCTAAGAAACCAGAGCTTCTCACAACAAGCCTGATGGTTTCGGTATGGGACGTTTCACCTTTGGGGACGAAACAATATCCATTGCCTCTTATTGCTTTCAAAAACTTTCTTGTGTTGTAGAGCAACTGGAGTGTTGTGTCAATTTTTGGGATTTTTCAGGGTTCATTTGGTCATTTTTATGCATTAGTTGAGTTTTCAATGCATTCATGTGCATAATTCAAAATTGTAATACATGCACATTCTCTAATGCATAGAAATTGGTGGAAAATTCAAATCTGTGTCCATGGTTGTATGCTTAGGTCTCATGCAAGAAATGGGAATGAATGTCAAACACCCTGCCACAGTCGCTCGGCCGCAAACATTGAGATACCTTGTTTTTAAATTCTAGTAAATCGAAAAGTCGTTTGAAATTCATGAAACTTGGCATGCTGTCATTGAGCGGCATCAACAAGCCATGGTAAAATTTTTGTCTCATTTGGGGCAGGTTTGGGTATATGCTTCTCACAAACCAGAGGTTTTCACACAAGCATGATGGTTTCGGTAGGGAATGTCCCACCTTTGGGGACGAAACGATATCCATTGCCTCTTTTTGCTTTACAATTTTTTCTCATGTCAACGTAGAACAACAGGAGTGTTGTGTCCATTTTTGTGATTTTTTGGGGTTCATTTGGACATTATTATGCATTAACTAAGTTTTCAATGCATTCATGTGCATAATTCAAATTTGAACTACATGCACATGCTCTAAAGCATATAAATTAGTTGAAAATTCAAATTTGTGTCCTTGGTGGCATGCTTAGGTCCCATGCAAGAAATGGGAATGAATGTTAAACACCCTACCACCGTCACTCGGCCGCAAACATTGAGATACCTGGTTTTTAAATTCTAGTAAATCCGAAACTCGTCTGAAATTCATGAAACTTGGCATGCTATCATGGAGCAGCATCAACATGCCATGGTAAAATTTTTGTCCCATTTGGGGTAGGTTTTGGGGATATGCTTCTCAGAAACCAGAGCTTCTCACAACAAGCCTGATGGCTTCAGTAGGGAACGTCTCACCTTTGGGGACGAAACGATATCCAGTGCCTCTTATTGCTTTCAAAAAATTTCTCGTGTCAACATAGAACAACATGAGTGTTGTGTCAATTGTTGTGATTTTTCAGGGTTCGTTTGGACATTTTTTTGCATTAACTGAGTTTTCAATGCATTTATATGCATAATTCAAATTTGAACTACATGCACATGCTCTAGTGCATATAAATTGGTTGAAAAATCAAATTTGTGTCCTTGGGTGCATGCTTAGGTCCCATGCAAGGAATGGGAATGAATTTCAAACAACACGACACCGTTGATTGTCGGCAAAACGTTGAGATACTTTGTTTTTAAATTCTAGTAAATCCAAAACTCGTCTGAAATTCATGAAACTTGACATCTATCATGGAATGGCACCCGACATGCGGTGGTATTTTTTGTGTCCATTTTGAGAGAAGGCGCACACTAATAACAGCCAACAAAGGCATGCTGAAAAAAATAGCTGCCACTTTAATATCTCAAAGATTTGTATAATTCAAACCGTGTGCGTTCTGTTAACCATTCATGTGAGGCCACGTGTCTGGGTTTTAATGGGTATAGGAGGTGTCGTGCGGATAGCTGCTTGACCTTGAGTGAACGGGAGGCATGCGAGCGTAGTCCGGTGCGCAGGCTGATTTGGAGGCGTGCAAGCTGTCCTCCAATGCGCAGGCTCACTGGGAAGCGAGCGAGCTGTACGCTGCACAGGCTCACTTGGAAGAGAGCCCTTTGACTTCCATGGCCGCCCCTCCACCCACTGCGGCGCCGGTCCCCATGCATTTGGCTGCACCCGCTGCGCCCGTGCCCGTGCGCGTGCCCCCTCAGCTTCATGGGAGCCGCTGTCGACCGCTACCTCTCAATGCTGCCAGCTGCCGTCCTCCAGCGCCCCGCCCGTCGAGTGCATGGCGACATGATGTTTGATTTACGAGTGAGGAACATTCTGTGCTGCATTGAAGACTTCAAGAACAGCGTCCCGGAGGACGACAACGACAACGACGCTGCGACACGCCGCCTCTGCTAGAAATTGTTTTTTCTAGGGTTTAATACTGTATCTCGATCATTTGAACATAAATTCACAGTATCACTGAATGAAAGATATGGTTTAAGAGAACTTGCGTTTTTCTCTCTTAATGTACAAACTTATCAAATGATTTTCTTTTGAAAAAAACATCAATGGTTTTCAAAATAAAACACTCATTGCAAATGTTTTAGTTAGAACACATGTATGCAAACCAACAGCTTCCTCAGGAAGCCATGGGAAAATGTGCCGAGCAGGATTTGTGCAGCACTTGATCGCAAACATTTTAGATAGAACACCCGTATGCAAAGTGAGAGCAGGATTTGTGCATCTCTTCACCGCAAACAGTTATTTTGGATGACCCGTGTGCAAACACTTACAAACAATTTGGGTATGTTGCCATTTGTCAAACTGGAAAGATTAACATTTGTTGATCTAGTAACATTGCCATTTGTCAACCTTGTAACACTGCGATTTGTCAAAATATGAAGCTAAAAATCACTAGCAGTATCTAATATTTTGCAACTAAAATTCAGTAATTAAGCATAGATTTCATTCATAGATTAAGCAGTCATTCTTAATTTATACAAACTGTTCAACTCGACAGTTGAACCAACCAAAATTTTCCCCAATTGTTGCCAACCACGTACTAAAATAGTAGTTCAACTATATATACTAGCTAATTTTAAGTACGTTGTACAGTTCCACCACATCTATAGTGAGATGAACTGAACAAAATAGCCCCTAAATACTACTACTACTGCGGAGGGGCTTTGTACTAGTTCCGGCTGCCTCTCCTCTGCCGAGCGCGCTCAGTAAGAGGCGGAGGAGGACGAGCCTACCGATGAGCTGGGCAACCGCAATACGGTGCCTGCCGCTGTTGCAGCTTCAGCGACGCTCACCTAGAATGCCCTCTGCCGCTCCAGACGACCCCTCTCGAAGCGATGGTTCTCCTTGTAGATCTCATGATTCCCTGCCTCTGAGGCGACGTTTGTCGCGACCACGGCGGTGGTAAGGTCTTTGCATGCTCGACGAGGCGCTCATCCTCCTCCCGCAGGAACTCGGTCTAGTGCGCAAGGTCGCTGACGCACATGTGGGCATCCACCTCCGCCTCCCATCTTCGGGCGGTGGTGGCGGAGCGGGTGATGACCCTGGCGGTCGCCGGTGGGCTGGCGGCCACGACGGCCGACGATGGGGTGGCGGCCACGACCACCACATCCCGCCTTAGGGCCGCGGTGGCAGAGCGGGTGATGGCCACGGTGGCCGGCAGTGGGGTGGCGGCCATGACTGCCTCCTCCCACCTTTGGGCCGCGGCGGCGGAGTGGGCGATGGCCCTGGCTTTCAATGTGGTGCGGCGACATTGGTGGCCGGCAACAGCTGTCGTTGGGCAGCGGCAGCAGAGCGTGTGGTGGGTGTTCCGCGCACACCCAACAGGGACGCCACACACACTACACTATGCCGGGGACTGCGCCACCGCCGCGGTGTAGCCTCCCAACTAGAGCTGTCCTCTGATGACGGTGGAGTGGCTGAGCAACAATGACGGACCGGTGCCATTGGCAATTGTTGGAGAAGCAGATGAGATAAGCTACAGGGAGGGAGGGGAAATGAGACGCAGGACTCGCCGACCGTGAGGGTTTTTATAGCAGGCCGGTAAGCATTGGGATTTGGGGGGATTTCACCGAGTCGGGCGGGAAGCTTGCGCGGGAACCTGCAAGGTTGCGCGGGAACGGGCTCACCGACGATTCATTGTCGCCACCGTTTGGCCAAAAGAACGCCCCCGCGCGCTGCGCAAGCTTGCGTTGTAAGCCGCCTGCGGCAGCGGGGTGACAGGACGTGCGAGAGGAGGACGAAATGCAACGAACACATACGGATAATAAAAAAATTGTGGTTTTAATTACCTACTATACCCCCGTCCTGGTTTGTAAGTAGGATTTAACTAATAAAATACGAATGCATGCCAAAGATTATATAGTCGGATTCGTATTTGAACATAGTTTCCAATCATATAATTTTTATATAATGCTTTAACATTTTGTTGGTTAAGTTTAAGGGAAAAGTATGGCACAGAATATAAAGGGGGCTATAGACCAAGACAGAGGTAGTAGCACACGACTGCTCTCTACACAGCAACGCAACTGTCGGCCGACTTGTAGGCGACCATTTCCTGCGTGTTCAACGGCTCTATGCATGTGGTTACTTGTGGTGGAGGCGGCCGCGATGCGCTCTGCTCGCGTCCCGCCGTGCGCACTCTGCTCTCGCGTCCCTTTGGGTTCTCTGCCCTCGTCCCTCCATGCGCGTTGCCATTGTTTGGGGCCGGCGCATGATCACGCACATTCGTGCGTATGCAGTTGCTCCAGGCGCGGCGCGACGATGCAGTTACCCGCTACAAAAAACTGCCATGCAGACGCGCCGAGAATCCATCCCGCCTGACCCCCTTTTATTCCCGTGGCCATTTACCTTCATCTCCCGTCTCACACGACACAATAAGCACCCACAAGGACACATACATAGAGGACATCCAGCGGTTCCAATGGCGCTCCCCGTGGCTCCAATGGCGCTCCAAGCGGCTGACGACGGCAACGGCGGGCAGTTCACCACACAACACATCATGGACAGCTACGTGAGGGGGAAGGCTCTCTCGATGGTCTACATGAACGATCCGGTCTCGGTGGAGAGCTCCATCCAAACTATGGAGCAGTTCCTTGCCGAGGACAAGTACCAAGTGGTCGGCTTTGACATCGAGTACACCATGGGTCGTGTCGGGCATGATCAGAAGGTTGTCGTCGCCCAGTTGTGCATGTGACATGACGTCCTCATCTACCACTACCACCTAGCCACAAGGCCTTGCAAGCATTTCTCCAGGTTTATCAACAGCTCCTACTACAGTTTGGCTACGGTGCACACCACCAACGATCTAAAAGCGCTCAAGGTTTCGGGCTTGAAATGCCCGAATCTTGTCAACATCCAGCACCACTACAAGGTCTGGGGGAGCGTGATATGTCTCCATCGTATCTATAATTTTTGATTGTTCCATGCCAATATTCTACAACTTTTACATACTTTTGGCAAATTTTTATACTATTCTTGGGACTAACATATTGATCAAGTACCCGGTGCCAGTTCCTGTTTGTTGCATGTTTTTTTGTTTCGTTGAAAATCCTTATCAAACGGAGTCCAAACGGGATAAAAACTTACGGAGATTGTTTTTGGAATATATGTGAATTTTGGGAAGTGGGATCAATGCGAGACGATGCTCGAGGGGCCCATGAGGGTGAGGGGCACGCCCCAGGGGGTAGGGCACGCCCTGGGCCATCGTGGCCACTCCGTAAGGCGGTTGGTGCCCTTCTTCCACCGCAAGAAAGCCCATATCCGGATAAAAATTGTATCAAAATTTCATCCCAATCGGAGTTACGGATATCCAGGAATTTAAGAAACGGTGAAAGGGCAGAATCGGGGAGTGCAGAAACAGAAGGAAATAGAGAGAGAGATCCAATCTCGAAGGGGCTCTCGCCCCTCCGCCGCCATGGAGGCCATGGACCAGAGGGGAAACCCTTCTCCCATCTAGGGGGAAGGTCAAGGAAGAAGAAGAAGAAGAAGAAGGGGGGCTCTCTCCCCCTCTCTCCTGGTGGCGCCAGAACGCCGCTGGGGCCATCATCGCGACAACGATCTACACCAACAACTTCACCGCCGTCATCACCAACTCTTCCCCCCTCTATGCAGCGGTGTAACCCATCTTTTACCCGTTGTAATCTCTACTTAAACATGGTGCTCAACGTATATATTATTTCCCAATGATGTATGGCTATCCTATGATGTTTGAGTAGATCTGTTTTGTCCTATGGGTTAATTGATGATCATGATTGGTTTGAGTTGCATGTTTTATTATTGGTGTTGTCCTATGGTTCTCTCCGTGTCGCGCAAGCGTGAGGGATCCCTGCTGTGGGTTTTGCAATGTTCATGATTTGCTTATGGTGGGTGGCGTGAGTGACAGAAGCACTGACCCGAGTAAGTAGGTTGTTTGCGTATGGGAGTAAAAGAGGACATGATGCCTTATAATGCTATGGTTGGGTTTTACCTTAATGATCTTTAGTAGTTGCGGATGCTTGCTAGAGTTCCAATCATAAGTGCACATGATCCAAGAAGAGAAAGTATTTTAGCTTATGCCTCTCCCTCGAATAAAATTGCAATAATGATTACCGGTCTAGTTATCGATTGTCTAGGGACAAATAACTTTCTCGTGACAAAAATCTCTCTACTGAAACTAATTTAGTTGTGTCTTTATCTAAACAGCCCCTAGCTTTTATTTACGTGCTCTTTATTATCTTGCAAACCTATCCAACAACATCTACAAAGTACTTATAGTTTCATACTTGTTCTAGGTAAAGCGAACGTTAAGCATGTGTAGAGTTGTATCGGTGGTCGATAGGACTTGAGGGAATATTTGTTCTACCTTTAGCTCCTCGTTGGATTCGACACTCCTACTTATTGAAAGAGGCTACAATTGATCCCCTATACTTGTGGGTTATCAAGACCTTTTTCTGGTGCCGTTGCCGGGGAGCAATAGTGTGGGGTGAATATTCTCGTGTGTGCTTGTTTTCTTTATCACTAAGTGGATTTTATTTGCTATTCTAAGTTGTTCTCTATCTTTCGTTACGGATATGGAACACGAAATACCAAAAAAAATAGGTTTACTTGCTACTCATGGAGATGGGGAATCTCCTAAAACCCTTGATGCTCATTATGTGAAAGATATTATGCACTACTTTAATAATCATGAGAAAACCCCATTCAATTATATAATGGGAGACACGTTGGATCAGCGTGAATACTTTAGGGATTATCGCTTGACTCAAAAAGGGAAACTATTATGGGATCAAATTTATATGTTGCATCGGTATGCTCGACAACTATGCTTGAGATATGATTATACTTGTTGCTCTAGGATGAAGGCTCCACATGATGAGGACATCAATACCATTGTTACACCCACAGCCCCTACTGCTATACATACTGGACCAATTACTAGAGCTCGCACACGCCAATTAAATTTCCAGGTACTTTCGTTTCTTGGCAACGATTCTAATGTTCATGAGAATATGATGCTGCCTAAATTGGATACATTTGTTTTGCTTACGAATGAAGGGCCTAGCTTGGACAAGAAAGATGAACCTTGGAGCAAGTTCAAGCATGGAGATGATGGCGTGCGCAAGGGGAACAAGAACGGAGTTACAAGTGATGATTCCAAGACTTTGAAGCCAACATAACGAGTGCATGAAGCCTTGGACGAAATATACAAGATGCCACTTCATAAATTTCGTCCAGAGGCTATCCTAGGTGCTGTGTCACCTTATTTTTGGGCCAGGCCCATGTAATTTCGAAATACTTGATTATAGGCTGTTTTTAGAGTCCGTATGTGTGGGAAACAAGAGTTAGGGTTGGTTTCGGACCCCTCCTGCAAGGGCCACGAAATCCCCCCTCTATCCTCCATATATACAACCTTTAGGGCATCGTTTAGACTTTGGGTTTTGTTTAGATTAAAGTTTGCCATAGCTGTAATTTTGCGTACTTCGTTTGTGTTCAACGACCAGACAAAGGCGTCACAGAACCCCACCTTGATCAATAAAGCTTTCCTCTTATATTCGCAATATCCAGATTGCAATCTTAGTTTCTTGCTTCTTCTTTGTTTGCTTGGAGGAAACAGACCTTCATGGTCAGGTTGATCATGCTCCGGCATGGTCAATAACCTCTCGGAGTTGGTTTAGTGATGCTAAGGCGCGACGTCCTCACACGTTCGTAGTCGCATCATCAAAGACGGCTTCCACCAAAATGATAGTCACCATCTTATCGAAAGACAAGACACCTTTGCCTCTATCACCACACCTCCCCTTTTCATGCAAATTTAATGATAATGAAACCTTAGCTTCTTATGCTAATGGTATATATGATTACTATGATGTGGAACGAATGGAAGAATTTGTTGCTTTTAAGGGTGCCTGTGAAATTGAATCTTTGTTTAAAGAGTTTGAAGATTTTGAAGATTTAGTTTATAGACCTGAAAATTTAGCTATCCTTAAATATTTCTATGAGAATTATAAATACAATTATGATATTGATGAATTTATTGAGAAAGTCTCCATTGTCCGAGAAGAGACTAATATTTTGCAGGAGTCTATGGAAGAAGAAATTGATGAAACTATGGGCTCACTTGGTGAAAAAGTGACGAGGAGAGCGAAGAACAAAATGAGGAAGATCGGATTAGCTACCCGTGCCCACCTTATAATGAGAGTAACTCTCCAAATCATACATTATTTAATGTCCCTTCGTTCTTATCGAAGGATGAATGCCATGATAATTGCTATGATCCCGTAGATTCGCTTGAAATATCCCTTTTTGATGAACTTGATGCTTGCTATTCTTGTGGCCAAGATGCCAATATGAATTATGCTTATGGAGACGAACTTGGTATTATTCCTTATGTTAAACATGGAATTGTTGCTATTGCACCCACACATGATAGTCCTATTATCTTTATGAATTCTCCAAACTACACTATGTCGGAGAAGTTTGCACTTATTAAGGATTATATTGATGGGTGGCCTTTTACCATTGCACATGATAATTTTTATGAATATTATATGCATCTGCTTGCTGCTCCTACTTCCAATTATTATGAGAGAGGAACTACATCTCCGCCTCTCTATGTTTCCAACATGATAAAATTGCAAAAACTTCTTATGCTATGCATTGGCCCCTACTTGATGTGCATGAACTGTTCTTGTATGACATGCCGATGCATAGGAAGAGAGTTAGACTTCGTCATTTCTTGATATATGTTGCTTTGTGCTCACTACTAAATGTCAAATCACTACTAATTCAAAGGGTCTTTTACATCTGTGTCCCTAACTCGAACCCACTACTCACATTTGCCCCTAATTCGAAAGCCTGCTCAAAAATGCCCCTCCGCCGTTACGTGCCCTTACAGAAATGCCCTTTTGCGCCGTTACCATCCGGTCAAAGCCGGTCAAAGGGCTTTGACCGGCCCCAAAAAAATAGCAAAAAAATCTAAAAAATCTGAAAATTTGTGAGATCAAAGATACTCAGGTTCGCAAGGTGCGTGCAATTTTTCGTGCTGTTTGGGCATTCCAGGAGCTCGTGTCAAAGGAAAAACAGTAAATATGTAAGCCTGTGAACAGTAAATTCAAAAAAATAGCAAGAAAATTCAAAAAAATATGAAATTTTTTGGCATCAAAGAGGCTATGGTCTAAAAGCTGCGTGCCAATTTTTGTTGTGTTTGGACATTGGAGGGGCTTGTGGAGAAAAAAACAAAATCTGGCCCGGGAAAAAACTTGGGAAAAAATGACTATTTTGTTTTTTCTTGCGAGAGCTCCTCGCAAGTCATTTGATCACAAAAACTTGCAAGCACCTTTGTGCACCCAAGCCTCTTTGATGCCAAAAAAATTCATATTTTTTTGAATTTTCTTGCTATTTTATTTCAAATTTACTGTTCACAAGTGTGCATATTAACTGTTTTTCCTCGCCACGAGCTCCTGGAATGTCCAAATAGCACAAAAATTTGCACGCACCTTGCGCACATGAGTATCTTCGATCTCACAAAATTTTAGATTTTTTTAAATTTTTTTGCTATTTTTTTCAGGACGGTCAAAGTTGTTTGACCGGACGGTAATGGCGCAGAAGGGCTTTTCTGTAAGGGCACCTAATGGCGGAGGGGCAAATTTGAGCAGGCTTTCGAATTAGGGGTATATCTAATTAGGTGGTTCGAGTTAGGGACAGAAATGCAAATGGCCCTAATTCAAATTGGCTTTGATATACCTTGGGATCCGGGTGGATTCATTACTTGAGCACCTTATGCCTAGCTTAATGCCTTTAAAGAAAGCGCTACCAGAGAGACAACCCGGAAGTTTTAGAGAGTCATTTATTTCTGTTGATTGCCTTTATAGAGTTTAAAAACAAAAAAATAAAGAGGGGAACCCAAAAATTTTCAAAAAGGAAAGTGAAAGTGAGAGAGACAAGCATTGTTGAAGTGAGGGAGCTCCTTGAACGTTGTTCATGCTCACGGAAACTTTGGGATTCTTGATTACAAACACTTTTCAACAAAAATAATTATCCCCTTGTACAATTCCATTGTATTATAAAAATAAGCTGCCAAGATTTGCCTTTAGGATGTTTACATTGCTTGTTGGTTTGTGCGGTGCAAAACAGAAACTTTGGCTGTAGTGCATGATTTTACATTTTTCACTGGAACGTCAAAAGGTTCTAAAACTTTTTGAATTGTCTTTCTATACAAATTTTTTATTTTCCATAATTGTTTTAGAATTTTTGGAGTACCAGAAGTATGGTGAATGTTCAGATTGTCCTGTTTAAGACAGATTCTGTTTTTGATGCATTGTTTGCTTGTTTTGATGAAACTATCGATTTCTATAAGTGGATTAAGCCATGGAAAAGTTATATTACAGTAGCTACAATGCAAAAACAAAATATGAATTGGTTTGCAACAATACTTAGAGTAGTGATTTGCTTTATTATACTAACGGATCTTACCGAACATTCTGTTGAGTTTTGTGTGGATGAAGTGATCAAGGATCGAGGAAGTCTCGATATGAGGAGAAGGAGGAGAGGCAAGAGCTCAAGCTTGGGGATGCCCAAGGCACCCCAAGTAAATATTCAAGGATACTCAAGCGTCTAATCTTGGGGATGCCCCGGAAGGCATCCCATCTTTCTTCAACAAGTATCAGTATGTTTTCGGTTTCGTTTCGTTCATGTGATATGTGCTAATCTTGGAGCGTCTTTTGCATTCAGTTTTCACTTTTCTTTGATGCACCATGCTGGTATGAGATAGTCCATGGTTGATTTATATAATGCTCATTGCACTTCACTTATATCTTTTGAGTATGGCTTTATAGAATGCTTCATGTGCATCACATATATCATTTGAAGTTTGGATTGCCTATTTCCCTACACATAAAAAACCGCCATTTGTAGAATGCTCTTTTGCTTCACTTATATCTGTTAGAGCATGGGCATATCTTTTGTAGAAAGAATTAAACTCTCTTTCTTCACTTATATCTATTTAGAGAGATGTCAGGAATTGGTCATTCACATGGTTAGTCATTAAATCCTACATAAAACTTGTAGATTACTGAATATGATATGTTTGATTCCTTCCAATAGTTTTGTGATATAAGGATGGTGATATTAGAGTCATGCCAGTGGGTAGTTGTGGATTGTAGAAATACTTGTGTTGAAGTTTGTGATTCCCGTAGCATGCACGTATGGTGAACCGTTATGTAACGAAGTTGGAGCATGAGGTATTTATTGATTGTCTTCCTTATGAGTGGCGGTCAGGGACGAGCGATGGTCTTTTCCGACCAACCTATCCCCCTAGGAGCATGCGCGTAGTACTTTGTTTCGATGACTAATAGATTTTTGCAATTAGTATGTGGGTTCTTTATGACTAATTAATGTTGAGTTCATGGATGATACATACTCTCACCCTTCCATCATTGCTAGCCTCTTCGGTATCGTGCATTGCCCTTTCGCACCTTGAGATTCGGTGCAAACTTCACCGGTGCATCCAAATCCCATGATATGATACGCTCTATAACACATAAGCCTCCTTATATCTTCCTCAAAACAGCCACCATACCTACCTATAATGGCATTTCCATAGCCATTTCGAGATATATTGCCATGCAACTTCCATCATCATCATATACATGACTTGATCATTTATTGTCATATTGCTTTGCATGATCGTAAGATAGCTAGCATGATGTTTTCATGGCTTGTCCGTTTTTTGATTTCATTGCCATGCTAGATCATTGCACATCTCGGTACACCGCCGGAGGCATTCATATAAAGTCATATCTTTGTTCTAGTATCGAGTTGTAATATTGAGTTGTAAGTAAATAAAAGTGTGATGATCATCATTATTAGAACATTGTCCCATGTGAGGTTATAAAAATAAAAGTGGCCAGAGAAGCCCCCCCCCCCCAAAAGAGAGAGAGAGAGAGAGAGAGTCCAAAGAAGCCTACAAAGAAAAAGAAAAAATGAGAGAAAAGAGAGAAGGGACAATGTTACTATCCTTTTACCACACGTGTGCTTCAGAGTAGCACCATGTTCTTCATATAGAGAGTCTCTTGCGTTATCACTTTCATATACTAGTGGGAATTTTCATTATAGAACTTGGCTTGTATATTCCGACGATGGGCTTCCTCAAGTGCCCTAGGTCTTCATGAGTAAGCAAGTTTGATGCACACCCACTTAGTTTTAGTTTGAGCTCTCATACACTTATAGCTCTAGTGCATTTGTTGCATGGCAATCCCTACTCCTCGCATTGACATCAATTGATGGGCATCTCCATAGCCCGTTGATTAGCCTGTCGATGTGAGACTTTCTCCCTTTTTTGTCTTCTCCACCCAATCTCCATCATCATATTCTATTCCAACTATAGTGCTATATCCATGGCTCATGCTCATGTATTGTGTGAAACTTAAAAAGGTTTGAGAACATCAAAAGTATGAAACAATTGCTTGGCTTGTCATCGGGGTTATGCATGATTTGAAATTTTGTGTGATGAAGATGGAGCATAGCTAGACCATATAATTTCGCAGGGATAACTTTCTTTGGACATGTTATTTTAAAAAGACATGATTGCTTTATTAGTATGCTTGAAGTATTATTGTCTTTATGTCAAATAATAGACTATTGCTTTGAATCACTCGTGTCTTAATATTCATGCCATGATTAGATTACATGATCAAGATTATGCTATGTAGCATTCCACATCAAAAATTATCCTTTTTATCATTTACCTACTCGAGGACGAGAAATAATTAATCTTGGGGATGATGATATGTCTCCATGATATCTATAATTTTTCAATGTTCCATGCCAATATTCTACAACTTTTACATACTTTTGGCAACTTTTTATACTATTTTTGGGACTAACATATTGATCCAGTGCCCAGTGCCAGTTCCTATTTGTTGCATGTTTTTTGTTTCGCAGAAAATCCATACCAAACGGAGTCCAAACACGATAAAAACTTACGAAGATTTTTTTTGGAATACATGTGAATTTTGGGAAGTGGAATCAACATGAGGCGATGCCCGAGGGGCCCACGAGGGTGATGGGCACGTCCCACGGGCTAGGGCGCGCCCTGGGCCCTCATGCCCACTCCGTAAGGCGGTTGGTGCCCTTCCTTCGTCGCAAGAAATCCAATATCCAGATAAAAATCGTGTCAAAATATCAGCCCAATCGGAGTTACGGATCTCCAGGAATTTAAGAAACGGTGAAAGGGCAGAATCGGCGACTGCAGAAACAGAAGGAAACAGAGAGAGAGATCCAATCTTGAAGGGGCTCTCGCCCCTCCGCCGCCATGGAGGCCATGGACCAGAGGGGAAACCCTTCTCCCATCTAGGGGGAAGGTCAAGGAAGAAGAAGAAGAAGGGGGATCTCTCCCCCTCTCTGCGGGTGGCGCTGGAACGCCTTCGGGGCCATCATCGCGACAACGATCTACACCAACAACTTCATCGCCGTCATCACCAACTCTAACCCCCTCTATGCAGCGGTGTAACCCCTCGTTTACCCGCTGTAATCTCTACTTAAACATGGTGCTCAACGCTATATATTATTTCCCAATGATGTATGGCTATCCTATGATGTTTGAGTAGATCTGTTTTGTCCTATGGGTTAATTGATGATCATGATTGGTTTGAGTTGCATGTTTTATTATTGGTGTTGTCCTATGGTGCTCTCCATGTCGCGCAAGCGTGACGGATCCCTGCTGTAGGGTTTGAAATATGTTCAAGATTTTCTTACGGTTGGTGGCGTGAGTGACACAAGCACAGACCCGAGTAAGTAGGTTCTTTGCGTATGGGAGTAAAGGAGGACTTGATGCCTTATAATGCTATGGTTGGGTTTTACCTTAATGATCTTTAGAGGCTGAGGATGCTTGCTAGAGTTCCAATCATAAGTGCATATGATCCAAGAAGAGAAAGTATGTTAGCTTATGCCTCTCCCTCGAATAAAATTGCAATAATGATTACCGGTCTAGTTATCGATTGTCTAGGGACAAATAACTTTCTCATGACAAAAAGCTCTCTACTGAAACTAATTTAGTTGTGTCTATATCTAAACAACCCCTAGCTTTTATTTGCGTGCTCTTTATTATCTTGGAAACCTATCCAACAACCCGTGGCGGAGGCAGCTCGGCCGGCGAGCCGGGGAAAAGTACACATAGCTGCTGTCTATCAGTTGTTTGCCCCTATAATATGGTGATAGCTCTTCATTTACTGCTATTATTCAAACTAGAGTGCATGGCTGAGCCCGGGCAGCTTCCCCGGGTAGCCGGGAGGTGGCTCCGCCACTGCCAACAACACCTACAAAGTACTTCTAGTTTCATACTTGTTCTAGGTAAAGCGAAGGTTAAGCGTGCATAGAGTTGTATCGGTGGTCGATAGAACTTGAGGGAATGTTTGTTCTACCCTTAGCTCCTCGTTGGGTTCGACACTCCTACTTATCGAAAGAGTCTACAGTTGATCCCCTATACTTGTGGGTTATCAGAGCGACAAGAACAAACTGAATTCCCTGGTTGACCTCGCCTCGGCCATCATCGACCCCTACTACACAAAGATGAAGGAAGAGAGCAAGAAGGACAAGAACGCCTGGCACAATGTTTGGCATGAGAGACTGGATGAAGAACACATCTACTACGCGGCCAAGGACGCGTACACAAGCTACAAGATGTACATGCGGATCATTGACATGAGGAATTGTCTTCTTCCTGCCCCAGACGAGGGATTGAGCCACATAGTAGTGGCGGGAGCGTCACAAGAAGTAGATGACTAGATGATCGTTTCTCCTACTTTAGAATGCATGCAATTATTTATTGAGGTGTGTGCAAATGATCTGTATAGTCACTTATGTAATTGGATGTTTATTTCAGTTATATATACGTACATACATACATACATGTTATTTTTCTGTAGACAGAGCAAATCACATGGCTTATTAGCAGCAATCGTGTGTGTTATTATTGGTCTTCACACACATTTCTGATTACGGACCTGTTTGCCGCGTATCACACACATCTTGTTCAGTTGAACCGTTTCTATTGTGTTGCCTAATCACACATAGTTCATCCAAGTGAACCGTATGCTGTATATCACATACACCTTCATCTGGCTCCCGTTTCTTCTGTTCCTCCTCATCACAAATAGTTCATCCGAGTGAACCGTATGCTGTATATCGCACACGCCTTCATCTGGCTACCCGTTTCTTTTGTTCCGCCTCATCGCAAATAGTTCATTGAACTCAACCGTATGCCCTACATCGCACACACAATTAAAATCAGAGCCGTGTTTGATGCATCTGTCATCGCAAACATTTTGCACCTTTTTTGACGGTTTTTTACACCATCGTTTGCGATTATGGCATCACACACAGTTTCGTCGAAGGGTCTCTGATCGTAGTGTCGCGTTTGGACCATCCTGCAGTAGTGTGATAACCTTGGTTTCATAACTAAGGGAAATACTTACCTTTGCTATGTTGCATCCTCCTCATGGAAATACCAACGCAGATGCAAGCAATCAGAACACAACATACGATCTCGAGGTAGATCAACATGGACTCGATAATGAAACATGACGTAGGGTTTTACCTCTTCGAGAGGGCCTGAACCTTGGTAAATATTGTATCCTTTGTTTCTTGTTCACCATCTTTCCTCCATCCACAGCTCAGTACCCCCTACACGAGATCTGCTCGTTTTAGTACCGACATTGGTGGCCCATGCAGGTCCTGATGTGTGGTAAAAAAGGATCAATGGCTCGCCTACAGATCAACTGCGACATCGGGTGCGGCAACATCTTTGTACCCAACTAACTTTTCGCGTTCGGTAGCATCATTCTGCACACCAACTTGACCAGTTGTCATGTTCATATCAAAAGCTTTGTCTTGAGCCAAGTCATTATGTTCGGGAGTTTGTAGTACACCACTGTCTCCCATGGCGATCTCACCCTCTCTGTCTGGATGCCAGATCAGCTTGAGAACTCTTCAAGCACCACGATGTTGACCCCGAAGCCGACCCCTGATCCAGCTTTCGGGCCAGATCTCGCATCAGAGCCAACCTCGGATATGGAGCTGGTAGTTGTCACCTAGGAACCAGCTTCAAGCATGGATCCGACCACTGTCTCATCGAATCTCGACCTTGAGTCTAGTCCAACTTCAGACCAGGCATTAAATGTGGGTCTGATCTCTTCCCCGACGGTCCTGGAGTCAACCCTAGGCAACCAAGGCTTCAAAGTTGCATCAAGCAAACCACAGAGAATATTTCAAATTTTCAATCTGGCCTACAGTCAAGCCATGAACACTGGGGATCTCTCACAGTTAAACGAGATGCTAGACAGAATCCAGAATTTGGCGATCTCATCCTCGATCTATGATCAGCTTAGACGTAAAGCTGACGATCAGGAAATTTATGTCCCTCCCACTACCCACCTAGTCGCTATGGTCGAGGATTTAACTAATATTGGTGTTAAGGTTTGTGATGCCCTATGCAATAACAAAAGTCAATAGTTATGCAATGAAATTACATCCTACTTATGGTGCATTATCCGATGTTAGTTATGCTCAGTTCTCGTTTATGGGAATTTTTGTTTCTTGGTTGGTTGCTTCTCAATCTATTTGCTAGCCTTTCCTTGTACTATGTGGGAATACTATTTGTGCATCCAAAATCCTTAAATCTAGTTATGCCATATGAGTTCACCATACCTGCCTATATGCGGTATTTCCGTGCCGTTCCAAGTAAATTTGTGTGTGCCATCTGTCATGGAGTTGACACGGCAGCTGTCCTAGAGCAAGGACTTAATCGTAGGTCCATCGCACTAGGAAGCTTAAAGGGGTTAATCGGGACAAAGGACACACGAGAGAGTTTTTATACTAGTTCGGACCCTTACGATGAAGGTAAAAGCCTACGTCTAGTTAGGATTGGTATTGCTGAAGTTTCGATCTCCAAGAGGCTTAACTCGCTGGCTTGGTTATCGATTTGGTTGTTTCTTCCCCTAAGCCGCCATCGGGTCGTCCCCTTATATACATGGGTTGACGCCTGGTGGACTACAGAGTCCCGGCCGGCTCATAACCGTGTCCGGCTCGGTTACTTCCTTTACATGCCTTTCTTTACAAGTCTTTCCTTACATAGGGCGGTTTACAATATCGGGCCTTAAGCCGGCCCCAGGCCTTTGGGCCTTCTATATGTTTTAATAAACTATCATCTTGAATGTATATTGGGCTTCTTATGTAACCCACCATTAGGGTTGACCCGTCCCCTCCTGGGCGGGTCATACTGGTAGTAATATCCCCAACATTAGGCCCCAGGTTGACTTTGAACTTTGTTCTTTGTCAATCTTCAATACTTAGATGAAATCCATCTTCTGTCTGAAAAACTCTGTAACCCGCCGTGACGTCATCTTTTGAAAACACAAAAAACTTTCATGATGTCATCTTCCAACGGATCTTTTATCTTTAATGCTTCCTGAGAATCGAGGCGTCTATATAGCTGGATAACCATTATTTGGTTCTCCCTTGATTTTCGCGCCCGTCTGTTCACATCTGCCCTTATAAATAGGCACGCAGCCGGTTTTTCTCATTCTCCCCTCTTCTTCATTTAAGATTGTCATACTCGATCATCTTGGATCATATCATAGCAACACCTTGCATAGAACATATTTGGGATAGAAGTCGTTGCATTTTTTGCTAAGTAGGTTGTGCACAAGTTCTTGTATCCGCCTATCGTGCAATCGTGCTAGTGTCTCTCTAGTGTTGTGCAACAAGAGCATTTTTGTGGATTCCACATTTTGGCTCACCCTTGGTTGCACAACCCCACTTATCTTTTTGCGCGTGTGTTTCCGTGTACCTTATATGCTTGGTCTACTTGTTACGTTGCATCTTGCGAATCTTTTCCAACATTATTGAATCTTGCTTACTTTCACATCCAAAATTGTGCCACCATCCTAACCAAGCTCCACCATAAGATTTTACTTGTGTAGGTGTGAGAAACCGACGAGAATTCGTACCAATTGGGCTATTTCCTTGTCCTATATTGGAGTGATCATCGATTCACTTTCAACTTCGGTCAAGGTACATTTGGTATTCGTTCTTCTCTTTCTACCACTCACATTTGTCTTGGAATGATGGATAGGCCAAGTACTTCTACCAACCCACTCTTCATGGAGGAAGACGACGACATGAACTCCTTCGTCACCAAGAGACATCTCTTTGGTGCACAACGTGCTTTGCATCAAGAGCAACAAGCTATGAGTGAACGCATCGACAACCTTGCCGCCGACTTGCTACTTTCCGAGCAACATACAAGGGACTACTTCGACCACAAGCTCGACGATCACAAGCAAGAGAATGACGCAAGGATGGACGAGATTCGTGCTTTGTTGCTCAACCGCTCTTCTTCCACTTCAAGAAGGAGCCGTTCAAGCCGCCATTTCGACTTTACCCTCTCCGACTCAAGTACACCGACATCGAACACTCTTCGTCGAGCCACACGCACCGACCATCAAGCAAACCTCAATCCACTTCAGGACACCGACTCGCAACAACATCGACGACGTCAAGCCGAAGAAGCCTTTGCGCTAGCTCGAGAATGGCAACAACAATGGCAACATGAAGAGAAAGAACGTGTGCGTCTCCACCAACTTGCACAAGATGTCGAGACACAACGTCAAGAACAACAACTCCGTGACGCTCAAGCTCTTGCGGTGCAACAAGCTCTACGCGATTCGAGTCGAGCCGTTGCCGACCGAGGCCGACAAGCCCGTGAACAAGAGGAAGCACTTCGCGCAGAAATTCAAGAACGCCGATTTCAAGCTCGCATACATCGTCTAGTTCCTCCTCGAGCTCGACGCGCTCCTCCACAAGCTCGCCAAGACCATCAAGTTCATCAAGAGCATGAAGACAATGGGAATCCTCCGCGACAAGAGCAACACGAGGTTGACAACCCTCCGCGTCAAGAACACCACGAGTTGAACAATCATCTACAACATGGGTGTCATCATCCCTGACCCCAACACAATGAAGAGCAACGCTACAGCAAGCTCAAGTTCACCATGCCCATGTTCAACGGAAGCAACGATCCCGAAGAATACCTTTCATGGGCATTGAAAGTTGACAAGATCTTCCGTTTGCACAATTATGAAGAAGAGAAGAAGATCGCGATGGCATCCCTTGAGTTACAAGACTATGTCCTCACTTGTTGGGAACAAATCATAGAGCGCCGCGAGGCAGGAGGTGAACCACCCATCACTACTTGGGCACAAATGAAGGATGTCATGAGAGCACGCTTCGTGCCTAACTACTACAACCGCGATCTCTGCAAGAAACTCCAACAACTCAAGCAAGGAACCAAGAGCGTTGAAGAATACTACAAGGAGATGGAGATTGCAATGATAAGAGCCAATGTGACGGAGGATGATGAGCAAACAATGGAACGTTCCTTGAATGGACTCAATCATCCTATCAAGAAGATCGCCGACTTCCAACCATACTCAAATCTCATCGAGCTCGTGCACCAAGCTACCAAAGCGGAACGCCAAGTGCAAGATGATTTCAAGTATGCCAAGTTCTCATCCAAGTCCTACGGCTTCTCCAATAACCAAGCTTCAACGACTCCAACACCGACTACCCGACCCTCTACATCCAACATCGACAAGTCGACTTCCAAGAAAGCTTCGCCAACTACAAGCAATCCTAATACGAGCAACTTCAAGCCGAGAGCTTCATCATCATCAACCCCTACCGATGAGACCGTCAAGACGAGTTCCTTCAAGTGTTTCACTTGCGGAGGCCGAGGCCACAAGTCCTATGAGTGCACCAACAAGCGCACCATGATCTTCAACGACGATGGCACTTATGATTCCATGAGCGAAGGAGAAATGGAAGCCCTTGAGCAAGTCGCCATGCACCGCCAAGTGAACAATGAAGGCGAACAAGTCTTTTGTGATGAAGACTCAAGTCCCGCACTTATTGTCTCCAAAGTCTTGACTCTCCAACATCACCAAGAAGAAGACCAACGATGCCACATATTCCACACTAAGGCCAACATCAATGGACGATCCGTCAAGGTCATCATCGATGGAGGGAGTTGTCAGAATCTCGCAAGTGATGAACTTTGCTCCAAGCTCCAATTGCCCAAGAAGAAGCACCCACATCCATACAAAGTGCAATGGCTTAGTGACTCTGGCACTATCCAAGTCGAGCATCGAGTGCAAGTATCCTTCAAAATCGGCGCCTACGAAGACATCTTGGAGTGCGATGTCATTCCAATGACCGTTTGTCATCTTATTCTTGGACGGCTATGGCAATTCGATAGATGAGTCGTCCACAATGGGCGTACAAACCAATATAGCTTCAAGATGCAAGGAAAGGAGTTTGTGTTACGCCCTATGTCTCCAAGCCAAGTGATCGCCGATAAGCAAGCCACCCATCATGGAGAGAATGGTGAGAGAGTGAGCGCCACAAGCCCAAATTGAGTGCCTCCACGATGAGTGAAAACAAGAACCTAGTTCTATTTGCCACCAAACGTGAGATGAGAGAAGTGTGTGAGAACCCATCTAGTGTCCTACACTACGTCCTCGTGTGCAAGGACAATGCACCACAAACTAACACTTCTCACACTCTTCCTCTAGTGTTGTCTTCTCTTTTGCAGGAATTTCAAGATGTTTTCCCCGATGAGCTACCTCCGGGACTACCTCCACTACGAGGCATTGAGCACCGCATTGACCTCATCCCCGGAGCACCACTTTCGAACAAAGCTCCCTACCGCGTCAACCCCAAAGAAACCAAAGAAGTTCAAAGGCAAGTAAAGCATCTCATAGACCATGGACATGTGCGTGAAAGTTTGAGCCCTTGTGCCGTACCGCTCATTCTTGTGCCAAAACGTGATGGTAGTTTTCGCATGTGCTCCGATTGTAGACCTATCAATGCTATCACCGTTTGTTATAGGTATCCCATTCCACGCCTAGATGATATGCTAGACGAGATTAGTGGTGCCACTATATTTTCCAAAATTGATCTTAAGAGTGGTTACTATCAAATCCGCATACAAGAGGGCGATGAATGGAAAACTGCCTTCAAAACCAAGTTTGGTTTGTATGAGTGGTTAGTCATGCCTATGGGTCTCTCGGAAGCACCGGGCACTTTTATGCGCCTTAAGAATCATGTCTTTTGCCCTTACATTGGTATATTTCTTGTGGTTTACTTCGATGACATTCTTGTGTTTAGCAAATCTATCAAAGAGCATGGCACCCATGTCCGCACCATTTTGCAAACTCTTAGAAAAGAGCGCCTCTATGCTAATATGGAGAAATGCCTTTTTGTTGTTGATAAGCTCGTTTTCTTGGGTTTTGTGGTTTCTTCTAAGGGTGTTCATGTAGATGAGTCCAAGATCAATGCTATTAAGACTTGGCCACAACCAACCAACTTGCATCAAGTGCGTAGTTTTCTTGGTCTTGCGGGTTTCTATCGTCGCTTTGTGAAGGATTTTAGCACCATTGCTTCTCCTTTGCATGCTTTGAGTAAGAAGAATGCGCTGTTTGTTTGGGGACCATCCCAAGATACCACATTCAATGAGCTTAAGAATTTGCTTACTCATGCTCCCGTGCTTGCTTTACCCAATTTCGACAAGCCTTTTGAGATTCATTGTGATGCTAGTGGTAATGGCATAGGAGGTGTGTTAACGCAAGAGAAGCGCCACATAGCTTACTTTAGTGAGAAACTTTCCGGAGCGCAACTCAACTACCCCATCTATGACAAAGAGCTATATGCTTTAGTCTGCGTTTTACATGAATGGGAACATTACCTTCGTCCCCATGAGTTTATCATTCATACCGATCATGAGACTCTCAAGTATCTTAAGGGTCAAACTAAGTTGAACAAGTGTCATGCTAAATGGAGTGAATTCATTGAGTCTTTTCCCTATGTCATCAAGTACATCAAGGGTAAAGAAAACATCGTAGCGGATGCTCTTTCCCGCATATGCATGCTAGTCACGCAACTTGAGTTAGATGTCATTGGCTTCGAGCATATCAAAGAATTGTATGAGCATGATGAAACTTTTGCCACTCCTTATGCCAAGTGTTTGTCGAATACATCTTGGGAACGCTATTACATCAAAGACGGCTATCTTATGAGAGCTAACAAACTTTGCATCCCCAAGTCGTCCCTTCGTTTGTTGCTTTTGCAGGAATCACATGGAGGAGGATTAATGGGACATTTCGGACGCGACAAGACGTTCGCCACGCTCTCAAAGTGCTACTTTTGTCCAAAGATGTTTCGGGATGTCAACTGCTTCACCAACCGATGTTCGACATATCGCAAAGCTAAGTCCAAATCTCAATCTCATGGCCTCTATATGCCTCTACCGGTTCCATACCAACCATGGGAAGACATTAGGATGGACTTCGTCCTTGGTTTGCCTAGGACTCGCAATGGGAAAGATTCTATATTTGTCATTGTGGACCGTTTCTCAAAAATGGCACATTTTACTCCTTGTAACAAGATAGACGATGCTTCACATGTGGCTAATCTCTTTTGTAGGGAAATATTGCGTCTACATGGTGTGCCAAAGACTATCGTCTCGGACCGCGATGTCAAGTTCTTGAGTTACTTTTGGAAGACCTTATGCGCCAAGCTCGGAATCAAGCTTTATTCTCCACGGCCTATCACCCACAAACCGATGGCCAAACGGAGGTGACAAACCGCATGCTCTCCACCCTTCTTCGCGTGCTAATCAAGAAGAACATCAAGGAGTGGGAGGAGTGCTTACCCATCGCCGAGTACGCCTACAACCGCGCAAGACATTCGACTACCGGCAAATCCCCCTTCGAGGTAGTCTACGGTTTCAACTCGTTGTCCCCATTGGACATCCTACCTCTACCACTCCACGAGCGCACAAACATGAACGCGAGTGACCGAGCCAACCACCTCAAGAATATGCATGAAGATACAAGGCACACCATTGAGCTTCAAGTACAACGACTCGTGACCAAGCTCAATGTCAACAAGAATCACATGATATTCAACATTTGAGATCTTGTGTGGCTACACCTTTGCAAGGAACGCTTCCCCAACAAACGCAAGTCCAAGCTACTACCACGAGCCGATGGACCATTCAAGGTGCTTGCCCGCTACAACAACAATGCATACAAGATCGACATCCCACGCGACAAGTACTTCGTGAGCGACATCTTGAACGTCAAAAATCTGTCCCAGTACCATGGTGATGAGGATTTCGATCTGAGGTCGGATCTTCCCCAAAGGAGGGGAGATGATGCGGAGCATCCCAAGGTCATCTCCATGGACCTACCATTGTCTCATCAAGTGCCTTGTGGACCCATGACTCGATCACGTGCAAGAGCTCTTGAAACCGAGGTGACATCTCTCCTCTCACAATTCCACTTCGATGCACATGAAGCATGGCTACTACCTCATATGGATACTTTGTGCATACTCAGGTACCATGGAGAAGCTAAGGAGCAAGGACAAGAATAAGAGGAAGATGGACGAGAAGACGGAGAAGAAGGAGGGTTGAAGGAAAAGTCCCAGCTACCGGACGACTGGCCGGGACTGGACGTCCGGCGCCTGAAGCAACAGCCGAGCCCTAGCGAGCGGACGTCCGGTCCAGACCGGACGACCGGTGCCCCTGCACCCGAAGAAAACAAGCGGACGTCCGGTCCAGACCGGACGATCGGTGCACCTGCATCCGAACCAACATCAGCGGAAGTCCGACGTTTCCGGACGTCCGGCACCCCCATCACAGAGCAGAACCAGCGGACGTCCGGAGGACACCGAACGACCGGCCGCTCCTGAGACACCGGACGACCGGCCACCAGCGGACGTCCAGTACCTGGCTGCGTCCAGATTCGGGCCGAGGCCCATGTACCCCTACTTTCGCCCCCATTTGCACTTTGACTATAAATAGACCTCTCCCACCTCCTTTCTAGGGTTAGCAAATGTTTAGCTCATATTTGTGAGAAAGCTTTGCTCATCCACTTGGTTACCTTCTCCTCGGAGATTCGAGCCTCCACCAGAGAAGATCCCCCAAGCGGATTCAAGCCCCCTTTACGGGAAGATCCGCTAGTGGATTCAAGACCTCCTCACGGAGAAGAACCGGTTACCGTGTATCGTCCCTAGTTGTCAGTGGATTCGTGTATCGTTCTATGTACTCGAGGATCTAGCCCATGTGTGACTTATTCGTGTCAGTTTAGTGATTTCCTCTTGTGTTTTCCTTCCGTTCTTCCCTGTGTTCTTCGTGATTTCCCTGGGATCCGCTCCTTTCGTGAAAGATCGGGCGATTAGGGTCTCTACCCTACATCACTATCCTACCGTGAAGGAGGACGCGTCTCCTTTTGATCAGGATGACTTCATAGCCTGCGTCCGCGAAGTCCAGCCTCAGGCGACTAGTCTTGGAGATGATACCAATGTGGACAAGCACCAGCCGGGTTTTGATAGTGAGAATAAGAAGATGGCTCCTCCCTCATATAAAGTAACAGACTTGATCCCACCAGTGAGAGAAAATACATTTGTCCCGGAGGTTGACCCGGTCGGCCTGATTGACGATGAAGCCAAATTTGTCGCCATGAACGGCTTTGATTGGTCAAAACCCAACTTCCAGCAGACTCAAGATGGTGAATCGGCGAGGGAGGGACAATGATCATCTTCATAGGCTTATAAAGCCTTGTAATAACTTAGCTGTTAAAACACCGCATGTTTGCTTATCCCATCGCACATAAAATACTTATATGTGAATCTGTGTTTCCAGATGCCAATGTTTAATGCTTGCTTATGCATTGTTTAATGCTTGTCTCTGCAATGTTTGAACTTTGTTCCTGTAAACACAAAGAAAAGACTTGTCCCTTTTGATTCTTAGATCGCCAGTTTAAATAAGCCGAGTGATTGAATTTGATAACTCAATATTCATGAAAAGCAAATGCTTCTTGAATACTCAATGATCATTATACCTAAGTACACTAGTAGAAAAAGGGTCAAACGTGAAGCACATTAGTGCCGGTTTGTAAAAAAACTGGCACTAATGTGATCAATAGTGCCGGTTCGAATGGCTATGCATTAGTGCCGGTTCATAATGAACCTTTAGTACCGGTTCGTGCCACGAACCGGTACTAAAGGGGTGGTGGCAGGCTGGCGTCAGGCCAGGGTCCCACGAGCCCCTTTAGTGACGGTTTGTGACACAAACCGGTACTAAAGGTCTAACCTATAGTACCGGTTTGCGTCACCAACCGGCACTACAGAGTCTTAACCTATAGTCCCGGTTGAAGACACAAACCGGCACTATAGGGCAATTTTCAAACTCTACCCCCCCCCCGGTGTATCGCCATTTCAGTTTTGAAAAAATCAAAAGAAAATGATAAAAACTTCAAAAATAAAATCCTTCGAGAGGTAGTTATATTACTACATCTACTAGTTAGGAATATTTGAAAACTTAAATTTGGACATGTTTTGCAAAAAGTGTAGGGAAAATGTAAAACGGCTATAACTTTTGCATACGATGTCGGAAAAAAAACGTATAATATATCAAAAAATTCAGCACGAAAATCCGCATCCGATGGAGACGTCCTATGGCCTATTTGGAATTTTTTAGAATCCTCAAATTCCAAAAGGAAAAAAAGATATGGTCAAGTTTCAGTTTTTTTTTAAAAAAAATTTGGTTAAATCTGGTCAAACTACTTATTCAAGAAGTATTAATGTTACTACATAATTATTCAAGAATATTAGTGTTACTAAATAATTATTTCAATTTTTTGAATTTTGGTCAAATCTGGTCAAACTATGGTCAAACTGTGGTCAAACTATGGTCAAACTTATTCAAGAAATATTAGCGTTACTAAATAATTATTGTTTTTTTAGAATAATAGTTTCAAACTCGAATGGTGAAATGTGTGACTTCATGCTCAAGCTAAACTCCTGAGGGTTAATAGGATTAACATCTTACTATTGTCAGGAAAACAACAAGTGCAGACTTGGAAACGAAGGAGAATAGAACCTGAAAGTTAAGCGTGCTCGGGCTGGAGTAGTGAGAGGGATGGGTGACCGGTCGGGAAGTTAGATGATTTGGAATGAGTGATCCACACTTGAGTAGTTAAGAGAGGTGATTAGAGACTAAATCATCAAATAATTCAGAAAAACTAAAAATTGAAAAAAATCAAATTTTTTTTCCAAAATTTTCAAAAAAAATTCAAAAAAAAAACCTTCAGTACCGGTTGGTAACACCAACCGGTACTAAAGGTCCCCCATACCAGGGCGTGAGCTCACGCCATGTGGTGGCACTTTAGCGTCGGTTCGTGCCGAACCGGTACTAAAGGGGGGCGGCCCTTTAGTGCCCACACTTTAGTGCCGGTTCCATAACCGGCACTAAAGGCCCTTACAAACCGGTTTTAAAGCTCCCTTTTCTACTGGTGGTAGCTCATACCTTTTGATTCTTGAGCCGCCGTCTTGAATGACCCGGACGGCTGTGTTGTCCAATAATCGAGCCGGTGAAGAAGACAAGGCTAATTTATTTGTAATATTGAAACACCAACAAACTAAAAGGCAAGAAATAAATAACAACCATAATTTTAATCTTGTATTCAAAAGGTTGGGGGTTTCTGATTCGAATACGACCAGTAAACCGGACCAAAGGGGTTAAGCTAAGGTTCGAATACGACCGTATAGCCCCCAGTGGCTTTGGCATTGCGCTGATCAAGAGGGTACCGACAGCTATGTTCTCTTTGGTTCGAATACGACCTATGTTTGAACAGGAAGCCCCCAAATGACCTTGAGAGGTTTTTAACGACCCTGATTCGAATACGATCCAAGTCAGACTCAAGAGGGGTTAAGCTATGATCCAGATACGATCAAGAAGCCCCCAAGTGAGTTTGGCCTTGAGCCGATCAAGAGGGTTACGACAGCTATGTTCTCTTTGGTTTGAATACGACCTATGTTTGAACAGGAAGCCCCCAAGTGACCATGATATGATGGCTTAGATTCGGATACGATCATAAGCCGGACAAAAGGGTAAACTTGATTCAAATATGATCAGCTCCTTAGTCATTTGAGAAATAAGATTGAACAAAGATGCATAATCTTTGAAAAGAAAAGAGACCGATGGTCTTACTTTATTGCTTAACATGGTATATACAATGTTAAAATATGTACATGATGAGAGCCTGGTAGCTCAGGTGTAGTATGGCCGAAGTTGAGCAATGTTCCACGGCCGGCAGGTCTCCTCCTCCGACTTACGTGAGTCTGCATGCTCTCGAACATCAATGAGGTAATATGACCCGTTGTTTAAATTCTTGCTGACCCCAAAGGGCCCTTCCCAAGGTGGGATAACTTGTGTGCATCTGAGAGATCCTGGATGAGCCAGAGCACCAAGTCGCCGTCCTGAAAAGTCATGGACTTAACCCGACGGCTGTGATAACGACGCAGGTCCTGTTGATAAATGGCTGACCGGGCCGCTGCTAAGTCTCTTTCTTCATCCAACAAGTCAAGTGCATCCTGTCTGGCTTGTTCATTATTAGCTTCAACATAAGCCGCCACACGGGGCGAGTCATGACGGATGTCACTAGGCAATACTGCTTCTGCTCCATAAACCATGAAGAAAGGAGTGTAACCTGTAGACCTATTGGGTGTAGTATTGATACTCCATAATACCGAGGGTAATTCCTCTACCCAACAACCCGGTGTTCGTTGTAAAGGAACCATAAGCCGGGGTTTGAGCCCTTTCAAAATTTCCTGATTGGCTCTCTCAGCTTGACCATTGTATTGAGGGTGAGCTACAGAAAAAACATCAAGCCGGATGTGTTCTCGTTGACAAAATTCCTCCATAGCTCCTTGGGACAGATTAGTGCCATTGTCAGTGATAATACTGTGTGGAAACCCGAAACGAAAAATCACTTTTTTCATGAACTGAACCGCCGTGGCTGCATCACATTTACTCACAGGCTCCGCCTCAACCCACTTGGTGAATTTATCAACTGCCACCAGGAGATGTGTCTTTTTATCCTTAGACCTTTTGAAAGGTCCCACCATGTCAAGCCCCCAGACCGCAAACGGCCAAGTGATTGGAATCATTCGGAGCTCTTGAGCCAGCACATGCGCTCGTCGTGCAAATTTTTGACATCCATCACATCTACTAACTAGATCTTCTGCATCAGCGTGAGCCGTCAACCAGTAAAAACCATGACAAAACGCCTTGGCCACTAAAGATTTTGACCCGGCGTGATGACCACAATCGCCTTCATGGATCTCACGAAGTATTTCTTGACCATCTTCGGGGGAGACACACCGCTGATATGCTCTAGAGACACTGCGATGGTATAATTCTCCATCCGAAATCGACATTGACTTAGACCGCCGGGTTATCTGTCGAGCCAGGGTCTCATCCGTTGGCAACTCTCCCCGGGTCATGTAAGCCAAGAATGGCACCATCCAATCTGGGATGACATGAAGAGCCGCTACCAATTGCGCATTCGGGTCAGGAACAGCTAAATCTTCTTCTGTGGGAAACTTGACAGAGGGATTATGCAAAACATCCAAAAAGGTGTTAGGTGGCACCGGCTTACGCTGAGACCCCAACCGGCTTAAACCATCAGCTGCTTCGTTCTTTCGATGGTCAATGTGTTCCACCTGATAACCTTTAAAATATCCTGCAATGACATCAACCTCTCGGCGAGAAGCCGCCATGAGAGGGTCCTTGGAATCCTACTTGGTAGATACCTGTTGAGCCACTAGATCCGAGTCACCAAGACATCTGAGCTGGCTCAAGCTCATCTCTTTTGCCACTCGAAGACCATGGAGCAAGGCTTCATACTCTGCTGCGTTGTTAGTGCAAGGAAACATCAACCGTAACACATAACAAAATTTGTCACCTCGTGGGGAAGTTAGCACGACTCCAACCCCCGAGCCTTCAAATTGCTTGGATCCATCAAAATGAACAGTCCAATACATGTTGTCTGGCTTCTCTTCTGGCATCTGCATCTCTGTCCAGTCATTGATGAGGTCAACCAGAGCTTGAGACTTAATTGCAGTATGTGGAACATACTTCAACCCATGAGACCCAAGCTCAATTGCCCACTTAGCGACTCGCCCCGTGGCTTCTCTGTTTTGAATAATGTCTCCTAAAGGAGCAGAGCTAACCACAGTGATTGGATGTCCCTGAAAGTAATGCTTAAGCTTCCGGCTCGCCATAAACACCCCATAAACAAGCTTCTGCCAATGTGGATATTGTTGCTTAGACTCAATTAGCACTTCACTGACATAATAAACCGGCCGCTGAACCAGATGCTCTTTGCCAGCCTCCTTGCGCTCTACCACAATAGCCACACTAACAGCCCGTGAATTGGCAGCCACGTATAACAATAGCGGCTCTTTCTCAATTGGAGCAGCCAGGACCAGCGGCTAAGCCAGCTGTGCCTTCAGATCCTCAAAAGCAGCGTTCGCAACATCGCTCCAAACAAAAACATCCGTTTTCTTCATCAACTGATACAGAGGCATAGCCTTTTCCCCTAACCGGCTTATGAACCGGCTCAAAGCAGCCACATGACCCGCCAACCGCTAAACATCATTGACACAGGTTGGTTTGGCTAGGGATGTAATTGCCTTGATTTTGTCCGGGTTAGCTTCAATACCTCAGTTAGACACCAAAAAACCGAAGAGCTTGCCGGCTGGCACTCCAAAAACACACTTGGCCGGGTTAAGCATCATTTTGTAAACCCGGAGATTGTCAAAAGTCTCTTTCAGGTCCGTGACCAAGGTTTCCTCTTCCCTGGTTTTCACCACTATATCATCCACATAAGCATGAACGTTGCGCCTAATTTGATTGTGAAGACAATTCTGCACACACCGCTGGTAAGTCGCCTGGGCACTCTTAAGCCCAAAAGGCATAGACACATAGCAGAAAGCTCCAAAAGGAGTTATAAAAGATGTCTTCTCTTGATCTTTGACTGCCATCTTAATCTGATGATAACCGGAATAAGCATCCAAGAAACTCAACCGTGCGCAACCCGCTGTAGCATCAATGATTTGATCAATACGGGGGAGAGCAAAAGGATCAGCTGGACAAGCCTTGTTCAGATCTGTGTAATCCACACACATACGCCAGGTGCCATTCTTTTTTAGTACAAGCACTAGGTTAGCTAACCATTCGGGGTGAAGACCTCCACAATGAACCCGGCTGCCAAGAGCCGGGCCACCTCTTCCCCAATGGCCTTGCGCCTTTCTTCATTGAACCGTCGGAGAAACTGTTTGACAGGTTTAAACTTTGGATCGATATTAAGAGTGTGCTCAGCGAGTTCCCTCGGGACACCCGGCATGTCTAAAGGTTTCCATGCAAAGATGTCCCGGTTCTCACGGATGAACTCGATGAGCGCGCTTTCCTATTTTAGATCCAAGTTTGTGCTGATGATGAACTGTTTGGATGAGTCGCCAGGTACAAAGTCAACCATCTTAGTGTCATCAGCTGATTTGAATTTCAACTCCGGCTCATGCTCTGTTGTTGGTTTCTTTAATGACGTCATGTCTGCCGGGTCAACATGATCTTTGTAAAATTTTAACTCTTCTGTTGCACAAACAAATTTAGCATAGGCAACATCTCCTTCTTCACATTCCAAGTCTATCTTTCAGCTCCCATGTACTGTAATGGTGCCTTTATGACCCGGCATCTTGAGGTGCAAATATACATAACACGGCCGAGCCATGAACTTGGCATAAGCTGGCCGCCCAAACAGAGCATGATATGGGCTCTTGATCTTAACCACCTCAAAGGTTAATTTTTCCGCTCTGGAGTCATACTCATCCCCAAAGGCTACTTCTAGCTCAATCTTACCAACCGGGTATGCCGACTTACCAGGTACCACACCGTGGAAAACAGTGTTGGATTGTTTAAGATTTTTATCAGTCAACCCCATCTGGCGGAACGTCTCATAGTAGAGGATGTTGATGCTGCTGCCTCCATCCATGAGTACCTTAGTAAACTTGTACCCACCAACCTGAGGTTCCACTACCAAAGCCAAGTGACCCGGATTATCAACCTGGGGCGGGTGATCCTCTCTGCTCCACGCAATAGGCTGCTCTAACCAACGTGGATAACGTGGAACCGCTGGCTCAACGGCAATGACGGCCCTCTTGTGAAGTTTCTGGTCCCTCTTACATAAATTGGTGGTAAATACATGATACTGCCCACTACTCAGCTGCTTCGGGTTGCTCTGATAACCGGATTGCTACTGCTGATTTCCTTGGCCGTGTTGATGATCATATCCTCCTTGGTGACCAAGATAACCTTGACCTTGAAAACCTCCTCCGCCTGAACCGGCGCTCGGGCCTTGAAAGCCGCCTCCACCTGAACCGCCATCTGGGCCGTGACCCCCATCAAATGCATTTGAATTTTTAAATGCCTTCATGATTGTACAATCTTTCCACAGGTGGGTGGCTGGCTTCTCCCGGGTGCCGTGCTTTGGACAAGGTTCATTGAACAATTGCTCAAGGGTGGGACCTGACCCGCATGACCGAGGGGGCTGTATCCCCTTGCGCTGTTGATTTCCACCCTGTGTATTAGTGTTAGCAACAAACTCATCAGCCTTACGTTTATTACCTCATTGATTTACTGGGTTATGCTGGTGACCATTGCCGTTGCCGTTCTTCTTTCCCTTCATTGCCTTTTCTTCATCAAACGTTGGGTCCTTGGTAGTATTAGAATCAGCATACTTGACGAGAGCCGCCATCAACGTTCCCATGTCATTACAATCACGCTTAAGCCGCCCCAGTTTCTGCTTCAGAGGTTCAAAACGGCAATTTTTCTCCAACATCAAGACTGCTGAGCCGGCATCCATCTTATCAAATGAATGTATTATCTCCTTGACCCGACGCACCCAATGGGTTGTAGATTCACCGTCCTTTTGCTTGCAATTGGTTAGGTCCACAATCGACATTGGCTGCTTACACGTGTCCTTAAAGTTCTGGATGAACCGTGCTTTCAACTCCGCCCATGAGCCGATAGAATTGGGTGGCAACCCCTTCAACCAAGTCCGAGCTGTTCCATCCAACGTCATGGTAAAATACTTGGCCATTGCAGCGTCGCTATCCTCCAATAACTCCATAGCCATCTCATAACTCTCAATCCAAGCCCCCGACTGTAGGTCAGCCGTGTAATTAGGCACCTTACGAGGCCCCTTGAAATCCTTTGGCAACCGCTCATTGCGTATGGCCGGTACCAAGCAAGGCACGCCTCCGGTTCTTGTGGCCACTCCTGCCTCAACCGAGGTTGCTGGATAAGCCGGAAAGGTTTGATGAGCCGCCTGCTTTGCCGCTCTTTGAGCCGGTCGTTCCGCCTCTTGACGAATCCTCTCTTGATCCACCAAGTTAAGGGCTCCAGCCCGCACCGGCTCATGCCTATATGGTTGGTTGTGGCGTTGAGCATTACTTGACATCTCTGCAGACTCCATGTGCCTACTATAACTCGGGCTCCGTCTTGGGCGAGGAGTTGAATGAATCCTGTCTCGACTGTAGGAGTATGCGTCCTGTTGGGCCAGAGCTGTCTGAAGTAGTTCTCTTACCCTCCGGGTTTCAATTGCTGCTGGCGAGTCGCCTTCCATTGGGAGAGCCGCCAAACGAGCCGACGCTGCGATGAGGTTTTCCAGGGGGTTGGAGAAGTGACTCGGAGGTGTCGACACATAACGAGGAGGATCTGTATTCACACGAGGTGGCTCCATGGTGCGTGGCTGAACTGGTGCACCGGGTGTCGTGACCAAGTTTGCGTCCGGCGGGTGACTCCCCCCCAGCCTCGGGTGTATGGAACAGGTTCCTCGGATCCAGCGTTAGAGGCAGACGCGACTGAGTTTTCTGATGCCTCCTCCTCATGACCTCGTTTCATGCGTTAAGATCCACGGAGAGCCGGAAAGTTTCCGCCTGAAGTTGCCGAGCTCAAGCATCCAGAGCTGCTCGTTCTGCTGCCATCCGGGTTTCCTTTGCGGCTAGATTTTCCTTAGCTTGTACCATCTCCTCCCGCACGCGTGCTACTTCTGCGTCGTGCTGGGCTTTATCCGCCGACTCTACCACAACGGTTAACAGAGTCGTCAGCCGATCCATGAGGTCCATTAGAATCTGAGCCGCGGGGCGCGCGGGATTTCCTGACCCCGCTGCTGCCGACCCGGGAGCTGCTGCTGCCGATGCGGTAGAGTTCTGCCCGGGCTGTGTCCCCGCCATGAAGACTCCGACCCAATTCGGCGGCTCAAGGGGGTCCGGAATACTGCTGCCATCGGAATAGCCCCCCAGCATGCCGTCTTGCAGCTGGTACAACGAGTCCGTCTCACCTGTTGATGATGCAGTATCAGAGCAGATGGTCGTCTCCCCGCCTTCCACCGATCATTCAGAGTATTCACCGCCGTGGATGCAGCCTACGAAGGCATGTTTCATGACAGATTGAACACGGGCGGTCCTGGCGCGCTGAGCCGTTTCGATGAGATTGGTGTGGACGTCCGGCTCAGGGCCTGACTCGCCGATCCGGCCAATGAAGACGTGAATTCCACCGAAGGGGACCCGGTACCCGTACTCGATTGAGCCGGCCTCGGGGCCCCAGCCTTCGTCGTCGATGTAGAGCTTGCCGCGACGGCTCTTGGTCATCCGGCCCCTCCTGGGCGGGTCACACTAGTAGTAATATCCCCAACACCATCTCTAATTTTCAAAATGAATTTCCTTTTTGTGTGCCCGTACCGCTCATGAAGCGGCAGGGGGTGGCCAATATTTCTCCATGCTAGATGCGTTATTCTCAAGATGAGTGTTTATTCACTTGTCATTGCACAAGAGTATGGTGGTAATAGGGATGCCCAGTCCCGAAATTATTTTTTTACTTTATGTTGTTAAATAATAAATTCCTTGGAAGGTGTTTGTATGGAAGGCACCCGTGGATACGGCTAGCCATGGATTGTGAAAGAATGGTGGAAAAAGGAATAAGCTTTATTTTATGTTTGGGAATCGCCTATGATGTATCTAGCATGGAAAGTACTGGGAACTACTCAGTCGTTTTCATTGACGGGAAAAGTATGCCTCCCGGAATATTTTTATCTCTCAATTTAAGCTTTGAGCTCCGGCACATATACAAATCTCTGCTTCCATCTGCAAAGGGCCTATCTATTTTCTTTATGCAATTTTTATTTTTATTTTGAGCCTCCATCCTCTCTTATAAAGCACCAACTAGGGAGCACTAGGATCATACTTGTGCATTGGATGTAGCTAATATTTGAGTGTGTCTCATAAATGGATCAATGATTGGGCATCATGGGCTAGGGATAACTTTCTTTAGTGTTGATGTTTTGAAAGACATGGTTGGTTGTTGATATGCTTGAGTATTGAAGTCTTCATGTCAAATATAGTATATTGCTTTGAATCATCTAAAATTCCAAATGTCCATGCTACAAAAGAAAAGAATATGTGATGAACATGTTAGGCATCATTCCACATAAAAAATTATGTTTTTATCATTTACCTACCCGAGGACGAGTAGGAATGAAGATTGGGGATACTTATACGTCTCCAATATATCTATAATTTTTAATTGTTCCATGCTGTTATATTATCATTCTTGGATGTTTACCTTCATTTTATAGCAACTTTATATCATTTTTTGGGACTAACCTATTGACATAGTGCCTAGTGCCAATTGCTATTTTTTTACTTCACAGAATATCCGTATCAAACGGAGTCCAAACGCAGCAAAAGTTTTTGGAGATTTTTTTGTACGAGAAGACAACTTCGGAGCCAAGGAAGTGCCCGGGGGGAGGCCCGTCAGGCCCACGATACACCAGGGCATGCTAGATAGCCCAGGCGTGCCTTGCTGGATCATGGGGCTCACAGACCTCTTTTCCACCGCCTCTCAGCTCTATGAATCCCCAGAAATTCCAGAAACCCTAGGGGAGTCGACAAAACACAATTCCAGCCGCCGCAAGTTCTAGAACCACGAGATCCAATCTAGAGCCCTATTCCGGCACCTTGCCGGACGGGAACACGATCACGAAGGGGTTCATCATGCTCATTGGTGCTCCTCCGATGATGCTTGAGTAGTTGACCATAGACCTACGGGTCTGTAGGCAGTAGCTAGATGGCTTCTTCTCTCTTTTTGATTCTCAATAAAATGTTCTGCTCGATGTTCTTGGAGATCTATTTAATGTAAGGAACTTTTGAGGTGTGTTTGTTGGGATCCGATGAAGATTGAGTTTATGATCAGATCTATCCATGAATATTATCTGAGTTTTCTTTGATCTCTATATGCATGGTTGTTATAGCCTCGTATTTCTTCTCCGAATCTTTGGTTTAGTTAGGCCAACTAGATTGATTTTTCTTGCAATGGGAAGAGGTGCTTTGTGATGGGTTTGATCTTGTGGTGTCCTCACCTAGTGACAGAAGGGGTAGTGAGGCATGCATGTATCGTTGCTATTAAGGATAAAAATATGAGGTCTATTCCTACATGAATATATTTCGTCTACATCATGTCATCGTTCTTGTTGCATTACTCCGTTTCTCCATGAACTTAATACAATAGATGCGTGCTGGATAGTAGTCAATGTGTGAAGTAATAGTAGTAGATGCACACAGGAGTCAGTCTACTAATCTTGGACGTGATGCCTATATACATGATCATTGCCTTGGATATCGTCATAATTATTTGTTCTTCAACCAATTTTCCAACAGTAATTTGTTTACCCACCGTATGCTATTTTCTCGAGAGAAGCCACTAGTGAAATCTACGACCCCCGGGTCTATCTTTTATCATATTATTTTAAGATCTGTATTTCCAAAAAACCCAAAATACTTTGCTGCACTTTTTCTTTACTTATTTTATTTCGTGTTTTCGCAAGACCTATTTATCCAATCTACCACAATTTTATCTATCTTTTTACCGTAGAGGGATTGACAACCCCTCTTACACATAGGGTTGCAAGTATTTGTTCTTTGTGTGCAGGTACCGTTTACATAGTGTTGCTAGGTTCTCGTACTGGATTGATAATCTTGATTTCATAACTGAGGGAAATACTTATTGTAGCTGTGCTACATCATCACTTCTTCTTTTAGGAATTACCGATGCAGTCCAGCCACGTCAAAAAGATTTCTGGCACCGTTGCCGGGGGAACATCATCAACATCTATCAGGTTCCCAATCGCAAATCTCATCTCCTTGCAATTTACATTATTTGCCATTTGCCTCTCATTTTCATCTCCCCACTTCACAAAACTTTGCCTTTTTATTCACCCCCTTTTTCGTTCGCCTTTTTCTCGTTAGATCTTTTGCTTGCTTGCAATCTTGGTTACGTAGTCATGATGTCTCAAGAAAATATCAAATTATGTGATTTTTTCAATACTAATAATAATGATTTTATTAGTACTTCGATGGCTCCTCCCGCCACTAGTGCAGAGTCTTGTGATATTAATGCGGCTTTGTTGAATCTTGTTATGAAAGACCAATTTTTCGGTACTCCTAATGAGGATGACGCGTCCCATCTAAGCACATTCGTAGAATTGTGTTATATTAAAAAGAAAAAGGATGTGGACAATGATATTGTGAAGTTGAAATTATTTCCTTTCTCCTTGAGGGATTGGTTCTTGGGATAAGTGCAAAGATACTTTGGTTTTCTTCTTTTATTGTAAAAATTTGGTTTTCTTCTTTGCCTCGCAATAGTATCGGTTCTTGGGATAAGTGCAAAGATACTTTTATTACTAAGTATTTTCCGCCCGTGAAAATTATTTCCCTTAGAAATCAAATCATGAATTTTAAGCAACTTGAGCATGAACATGTTGCACAATCTTGGGAAAGAATGAAATTGATGCTAAGAAATTGTCCTACACATGGTTTAAAGCTTTGGATGATTATACAAAAAATTATGCTGGATTAAATTTTGTTTCTAGAAATCTTTTTGATTCCGCCGCGGGTGGTAGTTTTATGGAAATTACTTTTTGTGAAGCTAGTAACTTTCTAGATAATATTAAGGCAGATTATTCACAATGTCACACTGAAAGAGCACCTACTTGTAAAAGGGTTAATTTAGTTGAAGAAATTAGTACTTTGAGTGAAAAAGTTGATGCTCTTATGAAATTGGTTGGTAGTAAAAGTGCTCCTATTGATCTTAATGATGTGCCTTTGTCTACTTTGATTGAGCAAAATGGTGATCCCATAGATGTGAATTTTGTCTCACGAAACAATTTTAATAACAATGCTTATAGAGGTAATTTTAATCCTAGGCCTTTTCCTAGAAATTACTGTAATAATTATGGCAATTCCTATGGTAATTCTTCTTACAATAATAATACGAACCCCTCTGATCTTGAGAGTAATATTAAATAATTTATCAATGCTCAAAAAGCTTTCGAAACTACGATAGAAGAAAAGTTGAATAAGACTGATGATATGTCTAGAAGCATTGATGTAATTTCGCATGATATAGAAAATCTCAAGATAATTTTTCCACCCCAGGTTGATGTTAATGAACCAATTAAATCTGTATACGTTTCTATGGATGAAAGTAAGAAAAGAACCGCTATGCTTAGAGCTAAAAGAGAATTTTTAGAAAGAGCATTTTCTACCGATTGCTCTCAGAAAAATGATGAAGATATTAAGACGATTGGTGTTTCTTCTATTGGTTCCTGTTTTAGTAAGATTAAAATTGATGGTAAAGGAAGAGTGAACTTTAGCTAGAAAGTATCCCAATAATTCAGAGGGTGAAAATCTTGTGGAAAAATTGATGAAAGTGCGTTTGGAGATGTCAAAACTTTAACTAGTGATGTGCCCACTCTTTTGGATTAAAAAGACTTTAATTATGATAGTTGCTCTTTGATCTAATGTATTTGTTTGTTGTAATCCATGATACTTATGAACAAAATAAAGCTTTTACTAAACATATTGTAGAAGCGATGATGAAAGCCTTAGAAAAAAAGTTGGAATTAGAGATTTCGATTCCTAAAAAAATATATGATGAATGGGAAACTACTATTAAAGTCAAGATTAAAAATTATGAGTGTTTTGCTTTATGTGATTTGGGTGCTAGTGTTTCCAAAATTCTGAAATCTCTATGTGACGTGCTTGGTCTTACCAATATTGAAGAATGTTCTCTTAATTTGCACTTGGCAGATTCTACTATTAAAAAGATGCCAGGGTACACAGACAAGGGTGTATGTTTCCCCTGACTTGTGCACGGACAGTAGGCCTCCGCCCCGGCAGCCAAACCTGGATGAGGAAGCAAACAACAACAAGCGTCCAAGTCCAGACCAAGCCAGAGGAGCACCTCTTTGAGTGGCCAAAGAGCGAATTAAGAAGACCAAGATAGGCCAAGCCAGTAAGATGTCACTTTGGGAAAGCCTCCCCTGCATGACAGGAGAGCCTGGTCAGGTCGAGGCCGCCCCAAAGGCAAGTCCAAGGTTTCCTCGGCAGGCTTGCTGGGGCCGCCAAGGGAAAATCTCCCCGCCAAGGCTCCACCACGCCGTAGCGGAAGTCACCCATCAATGCGATGTCCAGCCCTCGAGAGGATTAAGTGGCCTCTAGTAAGCACGTGGCAGCCCATTAGAAGACAAGGTTTATCCAGATGACACCCGTCTAGAAGCGTGTCAAGTAGATAAGCAGAAGATGATTAAGCGGCACGACAGGCTTGCCGGGCTTCATCCTCAGCATGACACCTAGCAGTGCATTTAATAAACTTTGTCCTAACTGCCAAAGTTACGTATGATATCACTATTAGCTATCCAATAACTAGATAATGACTGTTTTGCTACTTTGGTTACCCCTTAGCCTATAAAAGGAGGGCCATGGCAAACTAGAGAGGGATTCGGACCTTAGCACACTTGTACGCGTGTAGCTGCTCTCCCCGAGGCACCCTTGCCGGGCTCGAGCGCTGCGTGTTGGTTCTGTGCTTCCACTCAATCCACCAAGGCAGGAGTAGGGTTTTACGCTATCCAGTGGCCCAAACCTGGGTAAAAACCACTAGCGTCACAACTGTCGTGTTGTTTCATGTCTTCTACTCTTTGTGCAACGTGATTCCCCCCCTTGCCGAACCACAAGGGGCTCAAGGCCCCATAGTGATCGTGATCTCCACAACATCTTTGGTGTGCCAGGTAGGGGGAGGCGTGTGCGCGAATCCGATGTTGTGGGAAACGCGTCAGGCTACATCACCATCTCTGTGAATCCCCTCTTTGTCAGCGGCTATGGAGAGGAAGGACGACATCGCTTCCTCGCTTCCTCATGCCCAGATTTTGTTGCCCATCACCGCCACAACCACGACGGTGATGGGAACGGAAGGCGGTGGCGACACGATGACCGCAGGCAGCTCGAGTGGCATGGCCAGCCTGCTACCTGCATCCGGAAACAGAAGCAAGGTGAGCGGCGACGTCGCCCTCCTTGCGAACTCATGATAAGCATATCCGATGCCGAAAGGTATCGTTTGGGCAGAGGAGAGGAATAGTATGCGGACGACCCCTTCCTCCCTTCCCACTCGTCAATGGTCGAGCCATGCAGTGGTGTCATCGTCAACATCGATGAGCTCACGTGGAACTCAGTCTAGCATTTATCCTGCCAAGGTTTAATCCTGAGTGGAACGTTGGTGCGAATCCGTTGGTCGACACCCCGGCAAGCGCGCTCCGACAGGGCCTTCCGCATCAGCAAGGACTTTGTGTCCGCCACCGTGGGATCATTAACAAGTATGAGGAAAGGGATATAGGAGCCAAACCTTCTTTTCTACCATATCTCGTTAGCTGCAATCATTTAATAAACCCCACTGACACTTGCCGGGGACGTGCGCATAACTAATAAACCGCCAATCTATCCCTTGTGCACCTTCTTGTTCGTTGTCTTTTCAGAACAAGGGTGGATACCCAAACGGGAGGAACAATTGTAAGTGGAGAAGAAAGTATTATACATGACCAAATGCATGCCCTGCAAAGGAGTAGAGCATGAACGAAAGCTAAGTTGACAAGCTCATTAGCTTTTCTTCAAAACTTGCTTTGCTTATCCCTCAGACAACCTAGATTTTTGTATGGCAAGCCTTTCGTATAATGGTAGCTTGCTGTATTTGCCTGGGCCCCTACTTTGTTTCGAGCCTGCTCAATGAAGTGGGTAGCTGCGTCAAAAACTGCTAAGGAAAAACCTGCCGGAGCATATCCTCGCCAGCTGAATGCTAAAGACCTGTTCCTCACAGCAATCACGACAGCATGCTACTGGCGGGCAACCAGAGTACGCAAAAAGAAACTAAACATACGAACATCAATGGGTAAACAAAAGAGGGGTAGCATGCATTGACATAATTAAACATCAGTTCAACAAGTACGAAACCATAAATAGTATGGGGCCTAAGCATAAGACACATGATTGTTTTTGTTACAGGGCACCATGGCAATGAAAATGGTTTAAGGCTGAGCTTATCGGCCTCCGGGAACTCTGGGGACGGAGAGAACCTTGTCGGCGAAAGGACCAGCCCTCTCCTTAGCGGCAGAAATGTCGGCACCCGGCGACAGTCTCCTGAAGCCATCGACAAGGTCGAGGTCTGGGTGGCGATAAGCAAGATTGCTCAAAACCATGAAGAGAGCATCACGGGCAAGCTTCCGGGACTCGTTTGCCAAACAAGCGGCTCTTTCGTCCTCATACATCTTCAGCCCTTCGATCAAGCCTTCAAAAAAGAGCATCAGCTTGATGCTTGGAACTTCGTGGCTGTTGATAGAGAAAGCCCAGCTCTTCATGTCCATCTCCAAGATCTGCGCAGTGAGGCACTCAGCTATATCAACCAGGCTCTTGATCTAGAGATCGCACTGCTCAACTTGGTTTCGCAATTTGTCCTCCACGTCTTTTTGGAGGGCTCTCGCATTGTCCATGTCCTTCATCAACTACTGCTCGCGAGCTCCGACAGACTCAATCACACTCTCTAAAGTGCCAAGCCTTGACTTCATGTCGATAATGGTACCGTTGGTGGTCTCGAGGTCCTTGCTTTGGAGGAAAGCTGCGATTGCACCTCCTTCAGGAGGATTTCTGCTTTCTACGCTTCCTCTTTGAGAGCCACGGTTTCCTTGGTGCTCCTGGCAAGGTCCTCTGTCAGATTGGCCACCTGTTGATCAAGATCAACCTTGACAGTAGATGCAGTGGCAAGTTCATCGGCCATCTTCTTCAGCTGAGCAGCAGAGTCGAGGGCGAGCGTGCCAAGAGCCGCCTTATGCTTGTCCTCCAGATCCTTGGTGTGCTGCTGGACAAGGGCCTCTAGTTCTTCATCCTTGTCGAAGAAGGTGGCCTCAAGGTTCCCTTCCCGGGTTGAGATGTCCTTCTCCTTGGCATTCAGAAAATCTTTGCGCTCCGCCAGGTGGACCTCCCAGACAGTGACATCCTCTTTGGCCATGGTTATCACCTCTGGTTGCCGCTGAAGGGATTTAAATTGTCTGTTGTGCCACTCACATAGTTCACTGCCCTTGTCCCCCAGTCTCTGATCCAAGAGGCCGGCAGAGTCATGCTGCTCCTTCGATCGCCTGCTACTTCAAGTTGTATCTGCTCTGTATGTCCTTGATGCTTTTTGCCACGGACTCCTGGAAGGACATGTCCATAGACACACCAATAGGATCATCTATCCCTTTGGCTTGCTGGGACAACGACGTCAAGATGCGCTAGATCTCTTCGTCAAAATCCGCACCTGTCGGTGTTCTGGGAACCACCCAGACTTGCCTGCCTGCAGCCCATGACATGGCTCCATTGATGGCCTGGTACGGACCACCTATGACACCGTCAAGACAAGACCCTCATGAGGGGCCATGCCTCGCAAGACGAATGACATGAAGACCTCCGGAGGGAGTGGCCTCCCCGGGCTGGCTCCTGAGGAGCGAAGATTTCTATGCAGGCACCCACCTCATGAGGTTGAGGTAACGCAAACCATGATGACCATGGCCAGGCGGGCACCAGCAGGCGCAGAGGAGTAGGTTTCCTCTTTGGTGCTAAGGAGGCAAGCGCAAGCATAGGGTCCCAAGGAATCAGCCAAAGGTTTCCATTCCCGTACAACAAGACCAAGACCGCCAGGACGGGAGGATGGATGTCATCACCGAGACCACCACAGCGTCACGACCAGAAGCTTTGCAGGCGAAGACCACCTTTCAATAGGATAAGATGTACTAATTGTCCCCCTTCAAAATTGGACACTGTGGGATCCCTTCATGCCTTTGTTTGGGGGAAGAGGACCGAGGCCACTATAAATATAGCTTAGCCACCACCGTAGAAGAAAGGGCTCTCTGTAGATCGAATCCTCACCTCACAAGGTCACACCCACACCAGAGCAGTCCTCAAGAGGTTGTTCTTCCCTTGTACTAGTCCATACTCAGCCCCTCGCGAGGCTAATCCACCACAAAGCAGGAGTAGGGTCTTACACCGCAAGCTGTCCTGAACCTGGGTAAACTGCTATGTCCCTCTTCTTTCTTGTTCATTGAGCTAGGCCGTGGGGGTGAAAAATTGGTTGGCTGGAGAGGCTGAGTTCTTCGCACACGCCTGGGAGTTCGAACCTTTCTTCGGTTCGAGGAGCCCTGAGTCCAACATTTGGCGCGCCTCGTAAGGGCGTGTTGAAGCCTCTCTTCCGTCGTTCATTCCGTCGCCCTTCTGTCATTCCCATGGCTGATGCTCGTCGTGTCCGTGCCGAGCACCGGTTTGCTCGGGTCGCTTAGACGACACCTGTGGGAAACGGTACGCCTCGCCGCTCTGCCTCCCTGGTGGCCAACACCACCACCAACCCTACTACCCGCGAGTAGCAGGACTCGTCGCTGCCACCGTTCACTCCAGAGAATGTGCAGGTTGCGCTGCTCATGGCGCGTGAGCTCCTGCGCTATCGCCCATCCAACGACCTCTACGACGACTGGCTCGCCTGCATCGCTGAGTTCTTCACCACCACTAGCGAGGCATGTGCACCGTCCCTCTCACTTCGTCCCCCGCTGTCTCTCACGGGCGATGTGGCTCATGACGCGCCTCCTCCTCCTCCTTTGCACGGCTTGGACCGCGAGCCAAGGTGTGAGGCTCCCCAGCGCGACCCACTATGCAGGGCGCTGGTGCGCGATGAAGAAAGCTGCTAGGTGGTGCAGCGGCCCCAAGGAGAAGCGTGCACGCTTCCAGCACTACCACATCAAGACCATGTGCCGTCGGAGGCGGCAATGCGCGGGCATCAAGATCAGGCTCCCCCTCACTGTCTGGATCCCGTTAGCGCGACAGGTTGCCGTGCGTTCACCCCAGAGTTGTGCTGCATCGTCTGGCCCCGCAAGTTCAAGCCGGATCTGCCTCCACGCTACGATGGCACCCCTGACCCCACTGAGTTTTTCCTGCTCTACGAGCCAAGTATCGAGGTGGCGAACAGCAGTGACAAAGTCATGGCGAACTGGTTTCCCATGGCCCTCAAGGACGGCGCACACTCGTGGCTCCTAAACCTTCTGGTGGGGTTGATCTCCTCCCAGGATGACATGCGCGAGCGCTTCATCGCCAAATTCCAGGGCACTAGCGACCGCGCCCCTGCCGCAGGCGACCTGCAGCGCATCAAGCAGCAGCCAAGAGAAACCCTACACAAATACATACAACGGTTCACCATTGTTTGCCTCAAGATCCCTAAGGTGTCGGATGAGGCTATCATTTCGGTGTTCACTGACGGCGTCCAGGACGTCAAGATGAAGGAAGAGCTCGCCATACACGAAGACCTGTGTTCGGCTCTAGAGATGTTCAACTTGGCAACCAGGTGTGCAAGGGTAGAGGAAGGTCGCCTCTCCCTCCTTGAGCTCCCGGAGGCCGATCCCGAAGACAAGAAGGCCAAGGCTAAGGACGTGAAGCGCAAGGGCCTTGCCATGCTCACGACTGAACCTGAGATGAAGCGCGGCTGCAACCATGCCGAATCCTCCAAGGGCACCCGCTCGTTCTACGTCTTCCACAATGTTCACAGCCGCAACACAAACAACAGCCAAGAGCTGAGGGCCATCCAAACGGGCGCCTTAGCTATCGTCCCGAGCACAACGACCATGATTACGGCTGCGGTGGAGGCCGCTGGGACAACCGCGACACCCGCCAGGACTGGCGCGATCAGCCCCGTGAGGACCGCTAGCAGGGCCAGCCTCACGATGGCCCCCTAGAGGGACCAAGCTCATGAGGACTATCCTCATGGTAACGCCAGCCTCCCTCCGCTGTCGCTGCCGCCAAGGACGACCACCACAAAGATGATGGGGCTGGCGGTTTCCAAGAGCCTCGCGCAATTGCCTGCATGCTTGGTGGTGCTCAGGCCACCGCCTCTCATTGCATCTTCAAGCAGTTCGCTCGTGAGATGAACGCGACCCTTCTCAAGATCGGGGAATCGCGTCCCCTCAGGTGGTCCAAGTACGCCGTCACCTTCGACTCTAGGACCAGCTCAAGTGCTTAGTTGCCGCTGGCGCGCTCCCAATGCTCTGCTCACTGACCATCAACAACGTCCTCATCACCAAGACACTCATCGACGGTGGAGTAGGACTCAACGTCCTTTCTCTCGAGATGTTTGAGAGGCTCCAAGTGCCCTACGACCAGCTCCTCCCCACCAAGCCCTTAGCAGGGGTGACCGATGGCTCCACCGTTCCCGTGGGACAGATTCGTCTCCCTATCATCGTCGGGTATCTGGCCCTCGCTAAGTTCATGGAAGTGACTCACCATGGCTATAATGTTCTTAAGATGCCAGGAAGCGGCATCATCATCACGGTCGCCTGTGACGAGAAGGATGTGGTGTGCTCCCTCATGCGCGTCTACGAGGCCGCAGCGGTAGAGAACTCAGATGCCGAGGGTGCCATCCGTCCTCTTGAGGCTGTCCCCAAGAAGAAGAAGAAGCAGCTCCTCCTGAAAGGCCCTTAGGAGGTTTGGGCGTCCGACGATCATGCCTCACGCCCCGTGCCCATTGCTAGGGTGCCTTTCCCTCTTGCATAGGAAAGCGCACCCAACGCCCTTATCAGGACGGGCTCGGGGGCTCTCGTCTGGAGGGCCTCTGACCTGACCAGATCACGAGGGAGGCGTTCGGGCACCATGTGGAGGCGTGCTTCAACGTGCGCTTCCATGAGCAAGGCGCAAGGCATGAGGCGCCAGGCGCTCACAAGTTCATCATCAAGGCAATCATAGAGCTTCAAGAGGCGCGAGCCATGCGTGGCGAGCGCATCCCCGCACCACTCAGTGCAGCTGCCGCCCCCGACATGGGTGGTGAGCTGTGCGTCTGCGTCAACATCCCAGGCACAATAGGGCCGCTTCTCAGGAGCTCTTCTGGTCGTCCCGTGTCTGCCAAAATGGGGGATGCCCCTGCAGCTATGTCTGCATACTGTTCAGCCTGCTAAACATGGCTACCACGCACCAGCGCTACATGTAGGGCATCCTGGCAGCTCACGAGACCAGGTGCCAGGCAATCGTAATGGAGGAGGTGCCAGAACCTTCGGAGCCCCCCGAGACTCAGGAGCCGGACGACTCATGAGGAACGACCTCTTCAGCGCGCATCTTCAGCTACCCCAACACTTCTTCGACAATGGTGTCAGGTGACTTTTTGGTTTGTTCAGTTGAGCGTGCACCTCAGGCTGCATCATCCTCAAGTTGTGAGGGCCAGCCCTTGCAGCCTGTATCATTTTGCACATGTATCAGGACTGGTATAGCCTCTTATGAATTTCCTAAGATATTACAACTTGCATGTCCGGTGCTTCGTCAACATGAACGTTGTGTGTCCTCACGAGCCCGCCCACGACCACCTCATGATTAAGGACTGGCACGGCGTCTGTGCTCGGGTCCGTCCCTGTAGCATCGCTAAATCCAAGTGGCCGAGCTTTGTCTCGCAGGCCAGCTCCCCACGTCACCTCCCGTGGTCCTTAGTGCCTTGTTCTCGCATGAGCAAATCGCGTGTGGATAAGTCATGGCGCACAACCCGGTGCCTCACTGCCGCAGGAGCCGCGTGCTGGTTGTCATTCTTTAAGATAATTGCATGAGAAGACTGGCACGGCGTTTGTGCTCGGGTCCGTCCTTGCAGTGTCGAGAAATCAACCGGCTGAGCTCTGTCTGGCGGGCCGGCCCTGTTCACGTCACCTCCTGGGGTTGTTGGTGCTTGGCCTTCTCATGCGAAGTCCTCCGGAGATTCACTTGGCGCAGGTGTCATGGGAAACCATGGCCACCTATGGGGCCATGATCCCCTTGTGGTTCGACAAGGGGGATGAGCATGTTGCACAAAGAGCTGAGAGCATTGCGCAGCATGACAGAGATCACACGGGCGATTTTCCCAGGTTCAGGCCGTGCCGAGGCATAAAACCCTACGCCTGCTTTGGTGGATTGTGGTCAAAATGTGGTGCTCTAGCCCGGAAGGGTTGCCCTAGGGTGAGAGTAGATACGCATGTATGAGTGTACAAGGGTCCAAATCCTTTCTATGGTTGCCAAGGGCCTCCTTTTATAGATCAAGGGGTCACCACAGTGGCAAATTAGTCATTGTGTACTGATTAGATAGCAAATAGTGCTATCATACCTAACTCCAAAGACATGGCAGAGCACATTAAATGCGCTGCTTAGTGTCACATCATGTCCTGTCCGGCAAGCCTTGCCTTGTTGCTCAGCCACCTTCTCTCCTATCTGCAAGACACATCACTAGACGGGTGTCATTTGGAGGTAATTTTCATAGCAAGTGACTACCATGTGGCAAGAAACAGCCACTTAGTCACTTGGGCACTTGACACTGCACTGATCGATGACTTGCGTCGCTGTGAGGTGGTGCGGTGTAGCCTTGGCGGGGTAGCTTGCCTTCGTAGGGGCCGGCAAGCCTGCCGGCTCAGTCTTTGAGGCTTGCTTCCGGGGTAACCTTGACCTTGCCAGGCTCGCCTGCCTGGCAAGGCAGGTCTTCCCTTAGCGGTGTCTTACTCCTTTAGCTTGACTTGGTCTTCTTGATATGCACTCTAATTTTTCAAAGAGCTGACCTCTTGTGCTTGGTCTGGTCTTGGATGTTGTAATCTTGATCTTAGGCCTGTGCACGGTCTGGGCAGCAGACCTGGGGTTTGTTGCACCAACAGGAGCCCCCGGGCCTAGCCCAAACATGCTGCCGAGCATCGTCGGGAGAGGCCCTAACTAGTGCACAGGAGAGAGGGGAGTAGCTGCTTGTCCTTTGAGATCTTTTTTGCTTCTTCATTAACCTGAGCTCAGTTCAGTTTTCAGTTCTCCCATGCTTCGTGTAATGCCAACTACCGAGAGGAAGATAATGGACCACGATTTGCGAAGTACCCATGTCCCACGTTCACGGGGTGGTAACTACCACCCCACTATCCTTCCCATTCCAAGCCCTCCGCCATGTGTATCGCATGCATTGTGCAAGGTTGGTGGAAGATGTGGAGGGCGCGGGAATGAGTGCCATGGCAAAAAGCCAGGCGTCATGGATTGGTGTAGGGGGTTGGTGTAGGCGTTCTGGGAATGGGGGTACCCAGACTTGCCTGCCTCCGACCCATGGCGTGGCTCACCAACGGCCTGGTACGGCCCACCTTCAGCATCGACAACTCAAGACCCTCGTGAGGGGACATGCCTCGTGAGGCAGACGACATAAAGACCTCCATGAGGAGTAGCCTTCCCAGGCTGGCTCCTGAGGAGCAGAGATTCCTATGCAAGCCTCACCTCACAAGGTTCGGATGACGTGAGCCATGATGACCAAGGCCAGGCGGGTGCCAGCAGGAGCAGTGTACCAGTTTCCTCTTTGGTGCTAAGGAGGCTAGTATAGACTCAGAGTCCCGAGGAATCAGCCAAAGGTTTCCATTCTAGGGCAACAAGACCAAGGCCGCCAGGATGGCAGGACGGAGGTCATCGCGGAGCCCATCACAGTGTCACGACCAGAGGCTTTAGCAGGCGGAGACCACTTTGGTCAGGATTGCATGTACTAGTTGTCTCCCTTTGAATTTGGCCATTGTGGGAACCCTTCCCACCTTCATTTTAGGAAGAGGACCAAGGCCACTATAAATAGGGCCTAGGCACCACCATAGAGGGGGATCCGTACCCGAACACGAGAGATCATCCTCTCCCCCGCCAGCTCACTTGAGCACAAGAACACGCTCTTCCTGAGGTTGTTCTCCCAGTGTACTTGTTCATCCTCAGCCCCTCGAGGCCAATCCACCCCAAAGCAGGAGTAGGGTTTTACACCACAAGGTGGCCCGAACCTGGTTAAACTGCTGTGTCTTGTTTACTTCCTTTTCATCCAGCTAGGCCGTGATATTGGCGAGTGGGCAGACTGGGGAGGTTGAGTTCTTCGCACACACCCCCGAGTTCGAACCTCTCAAGGCTTTAGGGAACCTGAAATCCGACATTTGGCGCACCAGGTAGGGGTGTGTCGGAGCCTCTCTTCCTCCGGTCAATTCCCCACCATTTCGCCGTCCCCATGGCTGATGCTCGTCGAGTTTGTGCTGAGCGTCGGGCCACCCTCACCGCCCGCATTGCCCGGACGACACCCGGTGGTGATGGTGCTCCCCATCATTCCCTGTCGCCCGCGGCCAATGCTGCCACCGGTCCCGCGGCCCACGAGCATCAGGCTTCATCGATGCCACCCTCCGTGCGGCGTGATGGATGCTCCGCCACTCCGTTGCTGGCCCCGGCGGCCGCTTCATCATCTCATGCTCGTCGTAGGCCGGCGAACACGCAGGTCGCGCTGCTTATGGCACGGGAGCTCCTGCGCTACCGCCCCATCAACAACATCTATGAGGACTGGCTGGACCGCATCGCCAAGCTCGTCAGCGCCGCCGGAGAGTCTCCTGCACCATCTCGCTCGCTGCCTCACCCACCGCCTGCCGCGAGTGACGTGGCTCATGGAGCACCTCCTCCACCTCCCAGGCAGGACGCCATCATCGAGCCAAGGCGCGAGGCTCCACGGTGCAACCCGCCACCCAAGGCACCGACACGCAACGAGGAAAACTGCCATGTGGTGTAACGGCCGCAAGGAGAGGCGCGTGCGCTCTTAGCACCGCCACATTAAGACCGCGCGCTGCCTGCGGTGATGGCGCGCGAGCGCCAAGATCATGCTCCACCACCACGACGGGCTCCCGTGACCACGGCTGGATGCCGCGCGTTTACCCCGGAGCTGCGTCGGGTTGTCTGGACAGGGAAGTTCAAGCCCGACCTGCCCCCATGCTACGACGGCACCCCCGACCCTACTGAGTTCCTACAGCTCTACGAGCTGAGCATCGAGGCGGCCAACGGCGATGCGAAGGTTATGGCGAATTGGTTTCACATGGCCCTCAAAGACAGCGCAGGCTCGTGGCTCCCGAACCTCCCCGCAGGATCGATCTCCTCCTGGGACGAGATGCGAGAGCGTTTCTTTGCCAACTTCCAGGGCAATCGCAACCTCCCGCCGGCTGCGGGTGACCTACGATGCATCAAGCAGCAGCCAGGAGAAACCTTGCGGAAATACATCCAGTGCTTCAACAGTGTTTTCCTCAAGATCCCCAAGGTGTCGGACGAGTCCATCATCTCAGCGTTCACTGATGGCGTCCGCGATGTCAAGATGAAGGAGGAGCTCGCCATACACGAGAACCTGTGCAAGGCTCTGGAGATGTTCAATATAGCAACCAAGTGTGCGAGAGATGAGGAGGGACACCTCTCCCTCCTCGAGCTCCCCGAGGCTGACCCAGAAGACAAGAAGGCCATGGCCAAGGACGTGAAGCGCAAGGGGTCGGCCATACATGCGGCCGAACCAGAGATGAAGCGAGGCTGCGACCACCCAGAGTCATCCAAGGGCAACCGCCCGTTCTGCGTATTCCACAACGTGCACAACCACAACACGAACGACTGCCAGGAGCTTAGGGCCATCTATGAAGGGCGCCTCCATCATCGCCCTGAGCGCAACGATTGAGGCTACGGCCGCGGAGGTGGCTGTGTCAGAGGATGCTGGGACGGTCACGACCCCCGCCAGGAATGGCGCGACCAGCCTCGTGAGGACCGCTGGTAGGGCCTGCCTGATGAGGATGCCTGGAGAAATCAGCCTAGTGAGGACAGTCCTCAGGGCAATGTTGGCCTTCCCCTGCTGCCGCCACCACCAAGAAGGAACGACGACCATCACTAGGATGAGGGGCCTGGGGGCTTCCAGGAGCCTCGTGCCGTCGCTTGCATTCTTGGTGGTGCTCAAGCCCCAGCCTCCCATCGTATCTTCAAGCAGTTCGCGCGTGAGGTGAATGCGGCCGTCCCCAAGCTCGAGGCAACACGACCACTCAGGTGGTCCAAGTACACCATCACCTTCAGCTCTTCCGACCAGCTCAAGTGTTTGAGCTTGGGGAGGGCCGCATTCACCTCACCTACCATCTACTCATTTTATGAGAGAGATCCACCTACCCATGTGTTGAGACCACGACATTCCAATCCAACCACAAGAATCTTGATCTCTAGCCTTCCCCAAGTTTATTTCCACTGAAATCATGTTTCCACCATAGCCAAATCTGTGTGAGAGAGTTGAGTGTTGGGGAGACTATCATTTGAAGAACAAGAGCAAGGAGTTCATCATCATCACACCATCTATTACCTTTTGGAGAATGGTGCCTCCTAGATTTGTTAGGTGTCACTTGGGTGCCTCCGATAAGATTGTGGAGTTGAACCAAGGAGTTTCTAAGGGTAAGGAGATCGCCTACTTCGTGAAGATCTATCCAAGTGAGGCAAGTCCTTCGCGGGCAATGGCCATGGTGGGATAGACAAGGTTGCTTCTTCGTGGACCCTTCGTGGGTGGAGCCCTCTGTGGACTCGCGCAACTTTTACCCTTCGTGGGTTGAAGTCTCCACCAACGTGGATGTACGATAGCACCACCTATCTGAACCATGCCAAAAATCTCTGTATCTCCTATTGCGCTTGCACACTCCAATCCCATCCCTTTACTTTCTTGCAAATTGCATGCTTTACTTTCCGCTGCTCATATACTCTTGCCATGCTTTCTTGAAATGTATTGTGAATGCTTAAACTTGTGCTAAAACTCCACCTCAACTTGAAGAATTTAAAAACTGCTACTATCGCTTATTGAGGGCCTAATCCCCCATCTAGACACCTCTTCTCGATCCTTTCAATTGGTATTAGAGCTTTGGTCTCCGTTGCTTTGGTTTAATCACCATTGGAGGAAGATGGATGAGTCTACGATTGGGAGTTTAGATGTAGAGAGCCTATGCTTGATGGAGAGTTCTTTAGTGCTTGGAAAAATGAGATGCTTGAGATTTTCAATGAATATCACTTGAAGAACTATATTACTAGCCCTTGTGTGCCCCTTGTTGATCCATTGCATCCTACCCCCGATGAGTCTCTTGACATGATATGCAATCTTAGAACCATTAATCTTATCATTAGAGGATTGCCTAGAAATTTGATTGTATGTCTGCCTACTCTTGAATGTGCTTACACCATACGGAGATATCTTAAGGAACATTTTCCAAACTATTCCTTGGAAAATCTAGATGAAATTCTTCAAAAGTCCATAGCTTTTCATAAAATGAATCCTAGTGACCCTAAATTTGATAATTGTCCTTTTGAGCTTCGTGACCTTATGTGTGCCAAAGGAGATGTTGAAATTATTAGTAGCATCATCTCTCAAGTCATTAGAATTCATAAAGATGAACATTGCCATGGTCATACATCTAATGAATCACTCTCTCTAGGTGATGATCAATCACAAGACGATGTTGAACATGGATACTATGATGAGGATGATGATAGTGACTTTGATCTTGACGAGTCTATGAGACACTTTGGTCTTATGGCTAACCTTCGTTGCTACATGGCTGGAGGAAAGGAATGGGTTCTTGATAGTGGATGTACCGATCACATGACTAGAGACAAGGATATGTTTTGTGAGCTTGTTGAAAATAGCGGCTCTCGAAACTATGTCACTTTTGGTGATAACTCAAAGGGTAAGTTGGTTGGTGTGATAGCCTAGGTTATTAGGGATGATAGACTACTCATATCAATAAGGAATTCCTTCTTTTGTGGGAGCCCATTCGGACAGAACTTCAAAGCTAAGCGTGCTCATCTTGGAGTAGTTTCAGGATGGGTGACCGACCAGGAAGTTGCTCCTGGGTGCGCATGAGTGAGGACAAAGTGAGCAGAAAAGACTAGTATTGATCTGTGGGGCCAGTCTAGATCCTGCCAGGAGTAACGAACACCGACGGGTGTGTCCGGGGCGTTACAAGTTGGTATCAGAGCCGACCCTCGTGGTTACACGGATGTTTGCGGACAGGTGCGCGGTCATGTTGTTCATGACGTTTGTGACCCGTCATGGCACACAGCATGGCACATGTACCAGACTGGATTCACAGACGTATGTGCCAAGAGGGAACGTTCATGTGGCCCAATGAGGACGTCGGTTCCTCTAAGTTGGGGTGTATGTGATAGCCTGGCTTATTAGGGATGATAGACTACTCATATCAATAAGGAATTCCTTCTTTTCCGGGAGCCCATTCGGATAGAACTCCAAAGTTAAGCGTGCTCAGCTTGGAGTAGTTTCAGGGTGGGTGACCAATCGAGAAGTTGCTCCCGCGTGCGCACGAGTGAGGACAAATTGAGCAGAAAAGACTAGTATTGATCTGTGGGGCCATTCTAGATCCTGCCAGGAGTAACGACCACCGGGGTTGTGTCCGGGGCGTTACAGTTGGCCTTGGTAAGGTGGCCATCTCACATGACAACTCCATCCAAAATGTTATGCTCGTTGAATCTCTTGGCTATAATTTACTTTTCGTATCTAGACTAGACGATTTCGGTTTCAATGTCTTATTTACTGAAGTAGATTGCCAAGTGTTTCGAAGAGATAATCATAAGATGCTCTTTTCCGGTATACTTAGAGGTGATCTACACATTGTTGATTTCACTAAAAAGGCTCAACCTAGAACTTTCTTAATTGCTAAATCTTCTAAAGGTTGGTTGTGGCATATAAGGTTAGGTCATGTGGGCATGCGAAATCTTGATAAGCTTATTAAAGGTGATTATATCCTTGGTGTTAAAGATATTATATTTGACAAGGACAGACTTTGCAGTGCTTGTTAAGCTGGAAAACAGGCTGGAGGAAGTCATCCCGTCAAAAACATCATGACCACGAGAAGACCGCTCGAGCTACTTCAAATGGATATTTTTGGTCCCAATGCCTACAAGAGTCTCGGTGGTAACTCGTTTGATTTAGTCATTGTTGATGATTTATCAAGATTTACGTGGGTGTTCTTTCTTGATGACAAATCACAGGTCCAAAAGATCTTCAAGAACTTCGCTAGGAAGGCCCCAAATCAATTTGAAGTGAAGATCAAGAAGGTTCGCAGCGACAATGAAACGGAGTTCAAGAACGCCAATGTGGATACCTTTCTTGACGAAGAAGGGATTTCACATGAGTTCTCGGCTACGTACACACCTCAACAAAATGGAATTGTTGAGAGGAAGAACCAGACACTTATTGAGATGGCAAGAACGATGCTTGATGAATATAAGACGTCAAAACACTTTTGGGCGGAAGAAGTTGAGACAGCTTGTCATGCAACAAATCGACTATATCTTCAGAAGCTTCTTGGCAAGACGGCATATGAGCTTCTCACCGGTATCAAACCCCAAGTTGGATACTTTTGAGTATTTGGATAAAGTACTACATTCTTGATAAGCATCGTCATTTGAAATTTGCTCCTAAATCTCATGAAGGTTTCTTACTCGGTTATGGCTCAAACTCTCACACTTACCATGTCTACAACAATTTCACCAAAAAGGTTGAAGAGACGGTAGATGTGAAGTTTAACGAATCTAACGGCTCGCAAGTACAACAATTGCCAATTGATGTAGGAGGTAAAGATCCCTCGGAAGCAATTCAAGACTTGTCTATTGCCAAGATTCACCCAACGGAGGTGAAGGAGAGTACCTTGTCCGTTCAAGTGGAAGCCAATACTATTAAAAGGGGATGAGGTGCTGCTTAATGGTCTACTTGCTCAAAGTGCTTAGTGATATACTCCAAAACCCTCAAGCAATTTCTCATGTCCTAATATGTCCAAAACCTAAAGTCAAACTCGGCCCCACTGATTTGATCTATCCGGCGCCACTGAGTTCCTTGACATAGCCACTGCCAGAAACCCTAATTAGTTTGGTCTCACCGATCGAGATCTTGGTATCATCAAGATGGCCCTGTAAATTCTCTGTTGCCCGTTGCAATTATTTTGGTCTCATTGAAATAAGCAATCGGTCTCACCGTGTTTGCCTGACCAACTCTCTGTTTGCTCATTGCTGAAATTGGTCCCACCGATTTCACGCAATTGGTCACACCGAGATGTGGTTTTGCCATAACCCTAGCACATCGGTCCCACCGAGTTGATCATGTCGGTCCCATCGAGAATCCTAACGTTCACATTTTGAACTGAATCGGTCTCACCGAGTTCACCTATCCGGTCTGACCAACTTGGGTAAAATGTGTGTAACTACTAGATTTTGTGTGGAGGCTATATATACCCCTCCACGCCCTTCCCTATTCAAGAGAGAGCCATTAGAACATGCCAACACTTCCACTACTCATTTTCTGAGAGAGAACCACCTACTCATGCATTGAGACCAAGAAATTCCAATCCAACCACAAGAATCTTGATCTCTAGCCTTCCCCAAGTTGCTTTCCACTCAAATCATCTTTCCACCATAGCCAACTTTGTGAGAGAGAGATGAGTGTTGGGGAGACTATCATTTGAAGCACAAGAGCAAGGAGTTCATCATCATCACACCATATATTACATTTTAGAGAGTGGTGTCTCCTAGATTGGTTAGCTGTCACTTGGGAGCCTCCAACAAGATTGTGGAGTTGAACCAAGGAGTTTGTAAGGGCAAGGAGATTGCCTACTTCGTGAAGATCCACCCAAGTGAGGCAAGTATTTCATGGGCGATGGCCATGGTGGGATAGACAAGGTTACTTCTTCGTGGACCGTTCATGGGTGGAGCCCTCCGTGGACTCACGCAACCGTTACCTTTCGTGAGTTCAAGTCTCCACCAACATGGACGTACGATAGCACCACCTATCAGAACCATGCCAAAAATCTCCAGGTCTCCAATTGCGTTTGCACACTCCAATCCCATGCCTTTACTTTCTTACAAATTGCATGCTTTCTTTCCGCTTCTCATATACTCTTGCCATGCTTGCTTAAAATGTATTATGAATGATTAAACTTGTGCTAAAACTCCACCTCAATTTGAAGAATTTAAAAACTCCTACTTTTGCTTGTTGAGGGTCTAATCGCCCCCTCTAGAAACCTCCTCTCGATCCTTTCATCCTCCAGCAGCCTTCCAGCTGGGCCCCTGCAGGCTTCCTCATGGGTTGCAGCTTCGTTCGCCCTGCTGCGTCCTGCTGGCCCTGGTGGTGGCGGTTGACGGGTCGTCCCTGCTGATCTCTTCACCATCACCTTCGCCCGCGCCTTCCTGGTCTTGTCTGGCTACCTTTCCCAGAGCCCAACAGGGTCAGGCCGGGCTTCTTCCTAGGCGCCCCTTTTTCCCTCCTCACCTTCTTCCGCAGTGCCTAGGAGGAGAGGGACAAGAAAAGGCATCATGGGGCACTTATCTTTTTCTATCTAAAATGTGTAGGCACTTGCCAAACTTTAGTTCAAATTATGTAATCTCTTTTATCCATGTTTATGTTATGCAAGGTATGTACTTGTTGATCAACATAATAATGAAAAAGATAAACCTTGCCCGCACTAAAAAAACCACTTCCATGATGATACGTGTTTGTCACAGTAGGTCACGTTTTCTGTATGCATGTACATCCATGACGATTTTATGACAGAATCAAGATAGTCACACATGTGCTGTCGTAGAAGTGTTCCGTGACATTACCAAAATTATCATCACAGAAGTGTCCACTTCCATGATGATAAATCACGCGTCATAGAAGTGCTTTCGTCAAGGGTAACCGACACGTGGCATCCACCGTAACGGGTCACCGTTAAGCTATCGGGTTCCGGTTTGAATCCGATAACCCATTAACAACTCGGACCAATGGCGATTTTCCACATGTAAAATTCTCATTCGCCGATGATGCACGTGTCGGCTCAGCGTTGGGATAGAAGTCAACCGTCCATTTGACAAGAATCGCCAATGAAACGTTGACACGTGGGACGGCCCAATAGAGGCCCATATAGGTTTTAAAGCTAGCCGAGGAACAGGCCCATGAGATTACGTCAGATCTAATGGGCCGGCCCATTAACAACCTAACATTTGTTGGACCAAATTATAGCCCACATCAGATACGGGCTCTTAAATGACTACAATATTCTGGGCCAGTTTACGACCCATATCAGATCCGGCCCGTTAATAGCGTGCAATAGTTTGGGCCAAATTACGGTCCATACCTGATCCGGCCCGTTAACTGACTTTCATTTCTTGGGCCAAATTACGGCCCATAACAGATACGGCCCTTTAACAGCTACTGTGCCATTGCGGGCATGATTTGCCCTTCAGCCTCTTAATGGCATGTTTAACAGTTCGACCCGATATTAGTTTCGACCTGTCAGCGGCCCTGTCTACATATGGGCCTCTTTCGGCTCGGTTTCACTTTCGCCCATTTAAAGGCCCGAGTTGCACCTGGGGCTAATTTTGGTCTGTAGTTACTTTTGGCCTCTTAACGGCCCGTAGTATTCGTGGATACATTCTAGCCCAAACTGCCTATCGGCCCGTTAAAGGCCCTTGAGAGTGTTGGGCCTAATTTTGGCCCGTTATACATCCAGCCTGCTTCCCGCCCGTCACGTAGTTGAATCAGCCAAGGCCCAAAAACATTTCAGCCTGTTAATAGCCCGTCACCCGAATGGGCCACCAATGGGCGGATTTATATTACAGCACGCTGTCGGCCCATGATTTGTTCGACACAATTAAGGATGAATCTAGTTTTCAACCTATTAAAAGCCTATTTAATTTTTCGGCCCAATTAAGGCAAGCGGTTTACTGGGCCTTTTAAAGGCCTGAAACTAATAGTGGGCCAGGTTAAGACTAGACCTAACTAATGGCCCAAGATGATTGTAGGCCCATGGTTCAGCCCGTAGTAGCGATTGGCGGCCGACCAGTTTCAGTACATAAATTATTATTTTATAAAACTAACCTATTGTCTCATTGTGCACCAATCGAAGATTATAACCTTTTCTCACAGCAACGACAACATAAACAACAAATAAATTACAACACCATGACGAGGTATAAACCTAGACTATACAACAAGGAAATTACATCATATTACATTCCCTGGGCATCAAAGTTTGCCGCCAGTGATAATAAAGGGCAACCAGACAATAGATTCCATAAACTGGCAGGTCACCACCAATGGAAGTAAACATGCCGACAAAATAATAGACAGAACCACAACACTTTAACACAGTTCAAGAAAGGTTAGCCCGACCCAGGAGCTGCATCGCAAGCAGCTTAGCAACCTGATGAGGCTGCACTTCTTTGACGCTTATATCCACCAACTTAAGCTGCATACCATCAATAGACGTCATGTACTTATGGTTAATCTTGCATAGAGATTGGAGTTCCAGTCAAATTTGAGCGGAAGCATGTCTTTATGCTTGAATTTCAGACTGAGGAAGTTGAACAGATTCTGGCGGCGACTTCATCGAGCTTGTGTCACTGAGTAAGTTCGACACTACATCAAGATATGACTTTGTGGTTGTATCCCTACCCTCAAGATGTGTTGCCTTCTTCTCTGGAATATATGTTAGAGGGACAAACAATGGGTTCATCTTACTATCATTGTGGCAGTTGTTCCAAGCATCAGTGTTGTCACCCTGAAAGAGAAACAAGTAGGTAGATAAAAGGTTTTGCACGTATAAGCATCAACACTGTCAATTCATCTCATTTCTTTGTCAGAAATAGACACAATTTAAAATAGCATTAACATAATAGTCCTTGTTCATAGTTAAGACAGCAGGAATTGGCATTTTGCAGGAGCGGCCAGCTTCACCAGACCATTGGCTTACAGATCAAGCACACAAGCATACATGTAGTTTTAAACAACGTATAAGCAGGAATGGTGAGTGTACTATCAATTTATACGATTTCAAATTGGTAAATAAAGAGACACAATTCAAATAACATTAATATAATATGGCATTGTTCATAGTCGAGACATAGCAGGATATGTGACGGTGTCCTGGACTAGGGGGTACTCACCACGTCATCTCCCGATCTGTTAGATTGGGCCGAGGACCCCCATGGCCGTATACTCATGGGCCAGTTCGGACAGCTGCCGCATACATGGAAGACTCCACAAGACTTGGCGATCAAGACAAGGACTCCTCCCCAGCGGCGTATTCTGCTAGGACTCTTGTTATCCTAGGCCTCTGGTGCATTATATAAACCAAGGCCAGGCTAGTCAATAGAAGGAGACAGAAAATCATACCATAGGCTAGCTTCTAGGTTTAGCCTCTCCGATCTCGTGGTAGATCAACTCTTGTAATACCCATATCATCAAGAATAAATCAAGCAGGACGTATGGTTTTACCACCATCAAGAGGGCCCGAACCTGGGTAAAACATCGTGTCCCCTGCCTCCTGTTACCATCCGCCTTAGACGCAAAGTTCGGGACCCCCTACCCAAGATCCTCCGGTTTTGACACCGACATTGGTGCTTTCATTGAGAGTTCCGCTGTGTGATCGGCAAAATGATCGATGGCTCGTCTGCAGGTCAACTGCGATGCCGGCATCTTCGTCGCCGGCTCGACTGGTCACCTTGGCTCGACCGAGGACCGTGCTCCATCTCCGATCATCATGTTCGGACGAGGGCCTTCATCAACATCAACTCCAACCTATTTTAAGATCATGGAGGAATCATCCATGGAGCTCGGGGGCTCAACGTCAACATAGCCCTTGGGCGACCATGCTGTTTTTCCGAACAACAAAACTTGTATCTGCTGCCACCACCTCTTAGAGCATCGCTTTGACGATCCCTTTGGTGGAATTATGCGGAATTGAGTCTACAACATCCATGCAAAATTTCGTCGAGTTCCGATGGAGGAATCTCCGACAATCTATGATATACCGGAGCCCTGTCAAATCTGGACGGGAATCTGGACGAGTTTAGGGCGTGATCTCTAGAGCCTAGCTCAGAGGTCCTTTGGAAGATCCAACCGTTCATCTACTGCGGAATTCCATATCTACCACCCCTCCAAATTTTAGCTCGATCCGACGGTTCAAACTCCGGGAACCTTCCGATGAGTGGATCAATTTTCGCATCCGTTTTCTGCGCGAATACGGATCCGACCCGAATTCATGTTTCTTTATGAACGTGACATTAGACAACCTTTTTAGAGGAATTCTCTTCTAGGGTATTGTGCGTTGTTTTTAAACACGTGCCCGTAAAATTTTAAGCCTCCCCTGAGGTCGCCTTCATCATCATGCTGGTGTCAAACCAGTCCGCCAATATTGCTCCAAGACTGCCGATCTGCGCTAGACACATCGTAACTTTGTTGAGCCGAGCTCAACTTCTTCGGATCATCATCTCGGCAAGCTGAACAAGAGTCCGGCATTGCGAAGGATAAATCATCACCAACATCGCTGCCCCACGGATTACACGGAGCGGGCATACCGGCATCGCCGCACGGTCACTTCATCAAGCCGGCATCGACCACATCACGACCTGCATCGGCAGGGCCGCACTATTGCTTCTTCAAGCTGGTGTCCATCACGCCAACCTACTTCGACTCATCGGCTGACATCGAGGCTTCGACATCTCGGCTGGACCGGGGGCTTCGCCATCTCTTCATCAACCTACTCCGGAGACTTCGGCGTCACTAGCCGACCAACTCCGTCACGTTAGCTGGACCGAGGGCTTTGCCTCGGTGAGCCAACCTTTGCCAGCATCGCCATACCATCGCTTTATCACCCATCAGGCAATGGGTGTGCGGATCGATTCCCAATTTTGGGAATCACCTTTCTTCGAATTGCTACAACAAATAAACCAGGTGCTATTAATCGTGGTATTTTTTGCTTGTTTGGGTTTATTTTTCCCAAAGAATTATTAATCTGGTTTGTCCATCATCTGTACACAGGTCTATCAAATGATGGCCGCATTAACGATGGTCACGTGGTGGTTCGGTCAGTTTCCGTACATAGTCCGGCGAACGCCGCATCCGGAACTCGGGAAGACCTATGAATTTAAGCTTTGCCACGCATTTACCGCATCACGCCGACTCCCTGCATCGACATTGACTTCGGCGCCAAGCCATATTTCTTTTATTACTCACTTTGCATAAATTATTTATTATGCAACGATTTTTTTTAATTATTATTATTACTATTATCTCCGGTTTGCACTATTTTTTGATCACAGGAAAATGATCCGGGGACTTCATCATCACTCTCTCAGTCTGCATTGACCGTGCTATGTCAACACTTCAGTGTGTCGAGCTCTCCGCAACACCACCTTGGGACCGGATTGGGGGATGGAACCTTGTCCCGCATCAAGCTCGGACCACGTCGTCAATACCGAACACATTAACCAGCTAAGTTGCCTTCATGCTCCAAGTTTTAAATTTTTAACTTGTGTTTGGTTCGACTAAGCATTATACATTTTTGGAAAAAAGTTGCTTGTAAAAAATTTCCTTGTCCAAACTTTGTTTGTGACACACATATTCAAATACCCCGTTTACTTGGGGGCTTCCTTTATGAAGGTTTTCCTCTTGCATATGATTATACTTGTACGGCTTCGTTCCTTGTTCGTGTATTACGCCATAATATGCACCATATTGACTTACGTGATTTGCAAGCTGGGTTGCCTAGCTCCTGTGCTTACCCCCTACGTTCCCAATTGTTTGGCTAGGGAGTAAAGGGAGCACCTCTGCGATTGTCACGACCGGGTCCTCCAAGCTCTGACCTCAGACTGGGTGAAGCCGAAAGCTAGCGCTCTTATTTTTTTAATCATGGTCAGCACACAACGGAACTCATGAGTACAAAAAATCTATTGCACAAGTCTCATAGCAATAATGAGCACCGAAAAAAGGTATCGGTGGGGGTACTATTTTCTTCGAAGATGCTTCTTACACTTCGTCTATAATATAGCATAAGTTCCCTGAGCGCGCTTTGTCTGTTACAGCCTTATGGCCCGGTTGCCTGGTTATCGAAAACACTGTCGATATTCTCGACAGGTGGAGTACATAACACTTTTCGGTCCTTGACCGAAGAGGGAGAAGTCGACGGTCAGTTAAGACGCATTTAAAGTTCGATTGAACAAAGATATGATATAAGTACTTCGGCACATACAATCATTATACATAAAATTCTTTTACCCAAGTCACTTGGGGGCTCTTAAAATTTATATGAGCTATTTTATAGTAAATGTGTTTTCTTCTTGGTCGTTGCAAAGTCTTTTTCTATCGCTCCTTTTTCGACGTGAGTGTGTGGTCAATAGCCAGATAACCCATTTTCTCTCTAGTGACCGCTCGAGTTTAGTTAGCTAAACTGGTCTAACGAGAAGCACTCCGCCTTCGGGATAGGAGGCTGCAGCCGTAGGCTGACCCGCTTGAAGTCTTGAGATAGGATGTGTAATATTAATGCACGACAGAAGCACAAATTTTCCCCAATTTTCGGATTGGCACCGAACACTTGATCTTGTTCGGACGTCAAGTTTTTACTGACGTTTTTTTGGTTTTCCAAGCTTATGGCACTTTTAAACTATTTGTGTGTTTCCAGAACAAGTCTCACAATGCAATGCCGGACACCTTTATAGATTTGGCAAAAACATTCTCGGATCTCACTATATATGCATTGGTTTCGAATTGTGTCTTCGGTCAATAGTTGGGTTGCCCGGCTCCTGCGCTTGCCTCCTACGTTCCGCTTTGTTCGGCTAGGTGTGCAAAGGGAGAACCACTGCGATTGTGCTTCCAGCTCACATGGTTAAGCACCTCAGTGGAGAAAGCCAAAAACTAACTGTCACAATAATTGTAAACTGGCCAGCAATCCGATGATGGTGTTAAATGACTGGCCATTCATAACATTGGCCGAAGTGTTTACGGCTTGACCTCGACTGTCGCCAAACACTACCGGGGGCTAGTAACTGGCCTCGCAAACTAAATCCTCAATATTTTGCTCTTACATTAGAGCTGAGGTTTCATGATCATGCTCAGCATGACAACCCAAAGAAAGGAACCGATAGAGCGATTATTTTCTTTGGAAGACATTTATTTTGTTAAAGAGTGATATAACATATCTCTTTGCGTACCTTTGTTTATAAAACCGTATGGCCAGATTGCCTTCTTTGTCGTAAATCTTTGCCCTCATAAAGGCTTTATAAAGTAGGAAAAACACTCCTCGGCTACTGGCCGAGCAGATGGAAGCCGATGGTTGGTCAACAAAGTTTTGTACAGTGCGGATCTGAGCATTAATGACGTAAAGTACTTGGATACATAGAGTCATTACACATAATTTGTGATTTTCCTATGGATATCGATCCTTAATTCGGCCACCCGTTCCCGCATTAAGGCTTGGGGGCTACTGGGCTTCGGGCTTATTATGTACAAATATTAATGGGGCACATCGATCCCCTGATCTGGTGTTGCCACCCTACCATTGTCTCGGGGGCTACTGCATTGCATGTCCAATGCAGAAAATTTTATGTGCAATATAGTTTCCGAGGAGATTTTGATCCTCAGGTTGGTCGGCCGCACCCAACCTGAGTCTCGAGGACTGAGCACGCCGCTTTTTGTGTCCCAAAGTATTCTGCCGAGCTAGGACTTGATCTTCAGGCCGATTTTGAAATCAACCTGAGTCTCAACGGCTACTGGGATCAACGGTCTTACGTCATCCTTCAGGTGCATCATGGGTTTTAGACCGATACACACCTTGAGGGCTACTGGCTGTATATCTCGGTAGAGAATAAATTCCACCAATAAAAAATATTGACAAAAAATCGGCACACAGTCGGGGTGGTGCACCGCCTCGCAATCAGTCCGGCATAAAGTTCGGGCGCTAGTGGCTGGCTCCATAGAGGGCATTTCCGGCATTAAGCTCGACTAAACTCCTTCAACTTTTTTGTACCAAGATGATCTATGACATCTTGGATATAGTCCGGCGTTGGAGCTTGGACACAGTCCGGCGTGGGAGCTCGGATACATTTCAGCGTTGGAGCTTGGAAGCAGTCCGGCATTGGTGCTCGGCTACAAAAGATACCTCGAATGTAGTCCAGCGTTGGAGCTCGGACGCAAGAGGACACTGCCTCCTGGGAACAACTGCAAAACCCGAGGTGTGGCATAAAAATAACAAGGCATTGATAAAGGCCGGAAACTTAAAGGGGCTCCTCGGATACCCGACGTATAAACTTGTCGAATGCATTTCGGCGATCCTCAAGATCGAAGATGAGAAGATTTGTTGAACCAGTTTTCAAGACCGACAACTGAAGATGAAGAATAGTTCGGAAGAATCGAGGAGCGTCCCTAACTTGAAGACCGGTTCAGGGGGCTACTGACGGTGTCCTGGACTAGGGGGTACTCACCACGTCATCTCCCGATCTGTTAGATTGGGCCGAGGACCCCCATGGCCGTATACTCATGGGTCAGTTCGGACAGCTGCCGCATACATGGAAGATTCCACAAGACTTGGCGATCAAGACAAGGACTCCTCCCCACCGGCATATTCGACTAGGACTCTTGTTATCCTGGGCCTCTGGTGCATTATATAAACCGAGGCCAGGCTAGTCCATAGAAGGAGACAGACAATCATACCATAGGCTAGCTTCTAGGGTTTAGCTTCTCCGATCTCATGGTAAAAAAGATCAACTCTTGTAATACCCATATCATCAAGAATAAATCAAGTAGGACGTAGGGTTTTACCTCCATCAAGAGGGCCCGAACCTGGGTAAAACATCGTGTCCCCTGCCTCCTGTTACCATCCGCCTTAGACACATAGTTTGGGACCCCCTACCCGAGATCCGCCGGTTTTGACAACGACAATATGACATTGTGCTGTTGTTGGTAGTTTCACCACACCACTGGATTACAGATCAAGAACACAAGCATACACATAGGGAAAAAGAAGATAATTTTCTATGTTTAGTTTAATTTACATGGTACAAATAAGGAAGTAGGTTGTACAACTAAAGACTGAAATTGAGAAGGACAAACATATGTTTATGTACTTCTTTACAAACTTTGATAAACAATTTGATGCAAACGACAAAAATACAACATTTTCACTGATAGCTATCTAAATATACACAACAAAGTTTGAAGGCTCGAGGAGGACAAACTTACATTAGTAGTGAGGACAGGCTCTATAAAGCCCTTGTCCATATTGATGGGGGAATTCAAGAAGTTTACCGCACACTCTTCTTCAAGAGCATTGCCTTTACTCTACATTTTGTTAAGAGTAAATATAGATGTGAAAATATAGGAATAAATGGCGATTATTTAACCTGATATGTAGAGTACAAATGTAAATACAACATACAAGCAAAAGGCACTAACAAGAGCATTGCGGAGCTAAACTTCTTCAATACCATTGGTTTTATTCAATATTTTGGCAAGATTAAATGTAGATATGATGTGTAGAAAATGGGCGGCAAGGGAAAATAAGCTGCAAAGTGTACATGAACAATTAGCTGATAAATATAAGTACAATGATGACGGACAACATATACTTACAAGAACAATGCAAAACTAAATTTTCTTCATAAGAATTGGGTTTATTCTACATTAATATAGATATGATAATTTGGAGGTGATAGTGGATAAGAAAGCTATAATGCACAATGATGTCACATAATCCACCAAGTATGAATGTAAGGACAATGATATGACAATAGGTACTCACAAGAGCAAGGCAGCGACCAACATAGTTGTGATATCCTAGGTTTTGTGGCACTGGTTCTGATGTAGGGTGGAACCCTAAGTGGAGATCTTTCACGAATTGGAGGGGGAATCCCCAAGAACAAGATGAAAACAAGAGGGAACACACTCAATTGACTAGATCCAATCGCACATATGCTAGATGCAATCACACAAAGAGTGATACAATGATTCAAAGACAACAAAGGAAAGATAAAAGATGCTAGTTCATCCCAATCCTTTGAGGAATGAGGTCTTGGTGATCCTATGATGGGGATCTATCCACTAGGGATCTTCTCCATAGGAGGTCTTGATCTATCCACTAGGGATCTTCTCCATAGGAGGTCTTGATCTATCCACTAGGGATCTTCTCCATAGGAGGGCTTGATCTCCAAGGGAGAGGTCTCTCTCTCTCTCAAGAGGAGGGGTGGTACAAGGAGCAAAGCTCACATAGATCATGTCATATCCTTTGCTAACCCTAACAAATGGTCTAGGTATGGAATATATAGGTGGCTGGAGGTGAGGGACGAGGTGGATGAAGAGGAGGCCCAAACAGCAATCACAGCCGTCCATCCTGTAGGGCCCGTGCGCACGTGGTAAGTTGGGCCCGTGCGCACAGGGGTCCCGTGGGCACGGTACAAGCCCGTGCGCACGGGGTGCTCCAGCGCCAGCTCCCTGTGTAGTCCGTGCGCACGGGGTCTTCGAGGCCTGTGGGCACGGGGTCGCCTGGGAGGTGCAGAGTTGGTCTTGTTGCACTCCTTCTTCCTTCTTGTGGCCTTGGGGTCCTTCTCCTTGGCCTCCGGGATACTCCCCAACTGCTTGGTGGCGGTCATCCTCGTACCTAGTGATGCACGATGATCCAAGGTGAGGTAGCGACCAAGTCCAATAGATATTCATGTAAATCATGAAGAGGAGCGGGTTCACCTTAAGTTCGGTAGGTCCACTTGGGGCTTGATGTGCTATGAAGGTGTACATGGAGATGAATGTAGGATGCTCCGCATCATCTCCCCTCCCTTGGGAAAGATCCGACCTCGGATCGTGATACTCATCACCATGGAAACGGTTGTTGTGGACAGACTTGAAGTTGGACGGAGTTGAAGACATGGTGCAATCCAAGTAATCCAAGGTGTCTCTGGAGTGGTATACATGCAAAAAGAGCAAACACAAGCGACACTCAGAAATACAATGGTTAGCGCACACAAGGTGTCCATCATGTAAGAATGAGTCTATGCGACAAGAGTGAGCATGACAAGGTGCATGAAGCTTATCCAAAAGAGTGAGCATGCCAATATTGTAATGGATGCTCAATATGAATGAGTTATCATGCAAGTGATGGTAGGAAATATGATCATGATGTATGAATATGCCATCAAGAAAGATCACAACAAATTTGCTAAGGAAATGCACAAGCTCATATATCATGGATGACATGGAAATAGGTGCAACAAGGCGATCATAATGTGAGTCAATCCATGCTTAAGATGCAAATTTGTCATGTGTATGATATGTCCATCGAGCATGACATGGGTGAGAACAATCAACATGTATGGAGGTGTTGGCGTACCAATGCTCGATGTCGTTGCATGAGTGGAGGTTCGAAGGTGCATCCAATAAGTTCGAGCGCTCCTCAACTTGAAGGTTCATGGGTTCCATCTCCAATGTTGGTTCTCCATCCAATAGATGTAACATGTAGACAAGAAGAAGGAAACAACAATGAAAGAGTGACCCATCCAATATGCATATTTGAGGATGGCTCAAAGGGAAGGAGTTGACCTTTAGGAGATTCTCGCAAATGTTGGTGTTGCACATCATGTATGCCTTCACATGACCAAATTGTCTCATGACGGTATCGCCTTGTGAATCCTTCAACATGAAAGAACATGACGAACACTCGGAAAAACAAATGAGGTTAGCGGAGATGCAAAACCTATCATTCGTGTGGTAAAATACCCAACAAGTGGATGCATCATGCTCATCATAAGAAAGTACAAGGGAGCATTTCATAGTATGGAGGCATATGATGATGCGAGGACAACCAAATACAATAGGCTCAATCAAGCAAGCATGCATCACAAGTAAAGTGTCCAAGTCGCCAGGATCAATAAGCATAGATGCAACAATTGGAGGAAAGCGACAATGAACAAAATATATCATGTGAGAGGCATGAACATATACGTCATCAACCCAAGAAAGCAATGAAGAATGGAACATGGGTGATGCGACTAAGCAAGCAATCATGTGAATCAAGGCAAGCAAGCTAGTATTGTGAAGATGCAACATACTAGAAAGAATCATGTCAAGTATGTCATGTGTGCAAATGGTGGGCATGAATAATGCACAAGACATATCACAAGCATGAAAGGAGTATATGAGAAAAATAGCATCAATAGCACGAGGCACATGATAAACATGGCAATAGCAACAAGGATCTCCACCAAGCATGCAAATACGCATAGGTGTAACATAATTGTGAATCATGGGTAGATGCAAGCAAGGGTCATAATTGCATGGCAAAGGCATAGAAGCAAGCATAACATGCAAAGTGAACACGGTAAAATGAGCAAGAGAGCGGTATATAGCCCATAGCCGTGCGAGAGCCAAGTGAGGGAGATGCACGTAGTCGGTGCGCGAAGAGAGCGGTGGGAAGGATAGTTCACGGGATCCCAAGTCATCTTTGCTCTCAAGAGCTCGTTTCGTCAACTCTTGGTATTGAGAGGTTGACGAGTATACGTGAGTACCTACACATAGCAAAAACAAAGGGAAAATTGTGTGTGCGTGGTAGATGTACACATCATCCATCATGATGCGCACGTGCTTGTGTTAGTTAGCACAAAATATCCAATGCTCAAATAAATGAGTTGCGTGATATATAAATATGTCATCCATCATGAGAGGTTTGTTGTGATGTATAGCATAATTGAGACTTAAAGGATTTAATGCATCATTCGCAATATCTAGAGCATTGTGAGGAATGGTATGCATGTGGTGCACACAAGGGATGTAATCATGTGAAACACAAAAAATTTCATGGCATGTCATATGAGATGAATTGCACAAATTTTGCAAAGGAAGCATAACAATATCATCGCAAGAGAAACAAAAGCCAATGACCATCATCTCGTCATCTATGCCATATGTGCAAATGGGATTTATTTTAACGGGGCATGCATAGTTACTATGTTGAGATTGAAATGAAGTAATATTGGAGATCTCACTCATAGCATATGACAAGGTTAATGGATTTTCAAACATGATGTGACCAAAAGAATTTTCACATGACATCCTATGTAGCATAGCATCACAACTAGGCAACTCAACATGCTCATCATCATATTTATCATAAATAGGTAAGTCATGACATGAAGAAGTCGCACTAGCATGAAGCATGGGTATAGGTGTGTCAACATCATGCAAGCAATCATTCGTAAAATAGTCCACTAGTGGGACAAGAGAAGCACCATCACCTATGTTACCTTTGGAGCATGGCTCATGTGTTGTAGGTGAGGTGTCGAAGACCAAGTCGTGGTCATCTTCATCTTGATGGAACCATGTGGGGGGTGCATCATCGTCAACCATGGCCATCGTCTTCTCCATTGGAGGTATGGACTTGTCGAGGATAAGTGTGTCATCATGTAGCAGACCTAGCACCAAAGAAAACACACTTTGAGTAGAGGTTAAGTTGTTAGAAATCATAGTGGCCTCACGTGTTGTGTCAACTACCTCACTCACTAAGTGTGGTGGCTCACTCACTCCCTCTTGGGGCTAGTGGTGGTCACACTCATCCTCTCATAGGAAATGCACTCAATGTTAAAAATGGTGGAGTCACTCATATCACTCATGGTGGGGTGGCTCTCCTCACATGGGAATTGGGGCATCTCGTTATATGTGGGTGTCGGAGAGATGTAGGTGCAAATGTCTCCAAGCTCAATCATGTCGTGGTCGTAGCCATGGATGAAGGCCAAAGATGGCACATCATCACTCTCCTCCCAGACCAAAGATAAGGTCTCATGTGCGGTCTCATAGCTTGAAGCGGAGTATGAGTCCAATATGGCCGCCGTCTTCATGTTGTTCAAGAGGTTCATGCTCGTCGCCGTGGTCGAAGGGGATGGCCTAGCTCAACCTTCTTGTCGCCGTCTTGTTGTAGGAGGTCCATATGATGTGGCACCTCATAGCTCGTCTCCATAACTGAAGGGAAATTCCCATGCTCAGCCATCTTCCTTGAGGGGCTTCCGAAGATGGAAGTGTCGCCCTCACGTGTAGGTGGTCGCCTTGGACTTGATGAAGTCAATGTAGGCATGCTCATGGGAAGTAGGCGAAGATGCCGTACGTCCAAAGGCGAAGATGCCTTGATAGCACTTGGCGAAGATGCCGAAGTGGTTGTTGTAGCCGTAGCTCCGTCTTGGTGGTTCTTGTCTCGCGGTCTTCTCTTATGCTCATGAAGCTTGGACTTGGCGTGAAGTAGGGCTTGTTCGGACTTGTACATTTGCTCTTGTTGAGCATGTACATGTTGATGATGTCGTTGTCGTGCTTGAGCTTGTAATAGATGTCGTTCGTCGTCGTTGTGCACGAGATGCTTGGAGGTGTCTTGCCCTTCATGACGATGTTGGTGATGGTCGCCATGGAGATGTGGACGTCGACGACTTGCGCTTGTATCTAGTTTGCGCTCCGAAGATGATCGACTTGCTCGCCGCCGCCTTGAGGATGATGAAGGCGAAGAAGACTTGTAGTCGGCCACCAAGTCTCATAGTTGATCCTTTAGCTCGCCCAACTTGGTGTCGATGTAGTCCCTTTTCCTTGCTTCGGAGTGGTGTATGTCGATGGCGAGGTTTTCGAGGCGCTCTTGCAAGGTAGATTGTGTGCCTTGCATTTGTCGTTGTATATCGAAGATGTTCGCTTTGGTGATGTAGTTGTTCACGCCGTCGTTGTTGTTGAAGACCGGAGATGAAATGCCTTTCCTATCCATCACAAGACTTGCGCAAATATGAGTGGAAGAAAGGAAAGAACTAGACCAATGTACCTTATCCAATGTTGAGGTTGGATCAATGATCACTCAATAATGTATCAAGGAAATAACACAATTGGTACCGGATCTTGTCAATTCTCACACCTACACAAATAAGGCTTATGGTGGAGCTCGGTGAGGATACTGGCACAAAAATTTGATGCAAAATGTTAGCAAGAGTCAATAATGTTGGAAAAGATTCACAAATTTGCAAGTGAAACAAGTAGACCAATAGCAATATGTGGCACACGGATAGATAAATGGGGTCATGCAACCAAGGAATGAGCACGAAATGTGGAATCCACGGAAAACGCTCGTGTTGCACAACTCAAGAGAGACACTAGCACGATTGCTCAAAAGGCGGATACGACACTTGCGCACAACCTATAAGATGCAAAATGTATGAGCTTGCTATCCCAAGTATGCTATATGTATGATGTTCCCATTGTTCTTCTCAAGATGATCCAAGATGATCGGATATGACAATCTTATGTGCAATGTGGTATGATGCTATGGCACTTGCTTACAAGCTCTTTTCTCTCATTTCTTTTCTTTTTTTTTTGTATATGACCACTTTGCGAAATGCACAAACCAAGATAGCAATTGTGTATATGTAGGAACAAACTTGAGGTGCAAGGGATGATATGATACCGATATGATATGGTATGTATGCAATGGGAGGTGTAGATCACTAATGTGCACAAGTAACGTTGCCGGCAATACTCAAATGGCTAGTCTCGATAGGCAAGTGACGCAAAAAGGGATAGGGGTTATCAATGCAATTGTAAGGGGAATGTACAATGGTGTCGTCGAGGTTACCGTCCTTGAAGATGGTGAGTAACAGTGTTCTTGATGTAGATACCAAGATGATGGAGACTCGTCCCTAAGTAGCCGAAACACCTTAGGAAACAGAAAAACCGCAAACTCAAAATCTCACAGACAAAAGTCAAATGGTGGTAGCAGAGATGGCAATGTGGAAGTGGTGGTGAAGGATGATGAAGAAGCAACCGTCCCTAAGTGGCCGAAACACCTTAGGAGACTCAAGTCACCACTCAAACAACCACAAATGCTAAATGGAGCAAAATGGGTTAGGTTGCGGAGGACTATGGTGGTTTTGTGGATGATATGGTGGAAGGCCTAGGCAAAGATGCCAAAATGTCAAAATTTTGATGGAGTAAAATGGTGTTGGAGCCTATCTAGGTGGATGGGGGATGTCCATAGCTACTCAACGAGCTAAAGAACGCGAAAATGGTGAA
>NC_041390.1:271147335-271335898 GCF_002162155.2 Triticum dicoccoides | reverse complement strand
CGTGGGCACGGGGTCCCGTGCGCGCGGTACAGGTTCATGGGCACAAGGTGTCCAGAGACTTTTCGGGGGCCCGTGCGCACGGGGTCTGGGGTCCGTGGGCATGGGGTGGGCGGAAATTTCACGATTTCGTGGCGGAAAATGGAGATTTCTTGGGCAAAATTGGGGAGATTTTGGGGATGGATCTCGTTGTTGGGGTTTAGCTGGGGGTATGGGGTGGTATGGGAGGGTGGGAGGTCGAAGGGACAGCGGCCGAAGCGCACTGGAAGGGTCGTGCGCACGGGGTCTGTCTGGCCCGTGTGCACGGGGTGCTCTGTGAGCGGACGAACTGCTCTGGATCCGTGGGTAAATTCGAAATTGGGGTCAAAGTCGAAGGATGTAAGGTAGGGGAAGGTGGAGGAAAGCTAGATCCACTTGAAACTAAGCAAATCCATGGATCAAATCCAACAAAACATCATCAAAACCAATAAATCACAAAAAAATTTGGGGCTATTTTTGGTCAGGATTTTCGAAATTGGGGAAGAACACAACAAAACTAGGCTAGAAAACAAAGAGGGGGGCTCCAATTTCGTGAGAAACCATGGCTCATGATACCAAAAATGATGTAGGGTGGAACCCTAAGTGGAGATCTTTCACGAATTGGAGGGGGAATCTCCAAGAACAAGATGAAAACAAGAGGGAACACACTCAATTGACTAGATCCAATCGCACATATGCTAGATCCAATCACACAAAGAGTGATACAATGATTCAAAGACAACAAAGGAAAGATAGAAGGTGCTAGTTCATCCCAATCCTTTGAGGAATGAGGTCTTGGTGATCCTTTTATGGGGATCTATCCACTAGGGATCTTCTCCATAGGAGGTCTTGATCTATCCACTAGGGATCTTCTCCATAGGAGGTCTTGATCTCCAAGGGAGAGGTCTCTCTCTCTCAAGAGGAGTGGTACAAGGAGCAAAGCTCACATAGATCATGTCATATCCTTTGCTAACCCTAACAAATGGTCTAGGTACGGAATATATAGGTGGCTGGAGGTGAGGGACGAGGTGGATGAAGAGGAGGCCCAAACAGCAATCACAGCCGTCCATCTTGTAGGGCCCGTGCGCATGGGGTAAGTTGGGCCCGTGAGCACGGGGGTCCCATGGGCACGGTACAAGCCCGTGCGCACGGGGTGCTCCAGCGCTAGCTCCCTGTGTAGTCCGTGCACACGGGGTCTTCGAGGCCCGTGGGTACGTAGTCGCCTGGGAGGTGCAGAGTTGGTCTTGTTGCACTACTTCTTCCTCCTTGTGGCCTTGGGATCCTTCTCCTTGGCCTCCGGGATACTCCCCAACTGCTTGGTGGTGGTCGTCCTCGTACCTAGTGATGCACGAGGATCCAAGGTGAGGTAGCGACCAAGTCTAGATATTCACGTAAATCTTGAAGAGGAGCGGTGTCGGTGTCAAAACCGGCGGATCTCGGGTAGGGGGTCCCGAACTGTGCGTCTAGGCCAGATGGTAACAGGAGACAAGGGACACAATGTTTTACCCAGGTTCGGGCCCTCTTGATGGAGGTAAAACCCTACGTCCTGCTTGATTAATATTGATGATATGGGTAGTACAAGAGTAGATCTACCACGAGATCAAGGAGGCTAAACCCTAGAAGCTAGCCTATGGTATGATTATTGTATAATGAAGTTGTCCTACGGACTAAAACCCTCCGGTTTATATAGACACCGGAGAGGGTTAGGGTTACACAAAGTCGGTTACAATGGTAGGAGATCTTGAATATCCGCATCGCCAAGCTTGCCTTCCACGCCAAGGAAAGTCCCCTCCGGACACGGGACGGAGTCTTCCATCTTGTATATTCATAGTCCTGGAGTTCGTCTGAAGGTATAGTCCAGCTACCCGAACACCCCCTAATCCAGGACTCCCTCAGTAGCCCCTGAACCAAGCTTCAATGACGACGAGTCCGGCATGCAAATTGTCTTTGGCATTGCAAGGCGGGTTCCTCCTCCAAATTCTTCATAAAAGTTTGTAAACACCAAGAGTTGTGTCCGGCTCTGCAAAATAAGCTTCCATGTATTGCCATAGAGAGAATAGTATTAACACAAATCTAATCTGCTGACGTATTCCGCAGCGTGACATCACACTACGGCCAAGCCTTTACTCGAATCGTTTTCACTTCTCCACCTCAGCGTGTTTTGCGAGGCGGTTTCCTTGGCACGTCTTGTCAAAGCAGAGATCGTGTCCCCTTTGTTTACGGGATTCTCGTTAATACGAACGTGGGTAACCCAACCGCGCCACTTATCACGGCGCTTGGGAGGCAAGCGAGTTTTACTAGGCTGGTGGAGATGCATAGTCGCATCCGCCCATATAAGGGGATAAGGATCCACCTTTTTACCTACGCCTTCTTCCTCCTTTGCCTATCCATCTTCTGCGCACCTGAGCTCCAGCGCCCAAGCCCGCACTTCCTACCTCAACCCTCTCCAACAATGTCCGGAGCGGGAGGCAAGTGGATGGTCTCCTCCGTCACGGAGGGCCATGTCGAAAGGTTAAGGAAGTCCGGATACTTGTCCAAAGACATCGCACACCGGCTTCCCGAGGAGGGGCAGCTTCTCCCCACCCCAAGGCCCCATGAGAGGGTAGTATTTCTTCCCCACTTCCTTCGCGGACTGGGTTTTCCTCTCCACCCATTTGTCCGCAGGCTCATGTTCTACTATGGCCTAGATTTCCACGATCTGGCCCCAAATTTCATCCTCAATATCTCAGCGTTTATCGTCGTGTGCGAGGCTTTCCTCTGCATTCGCCCCCATTTCGGTCTTTGGCTCAAGACCTTCAACGTCAAGCCAAAGGTGGTGCGCGGCAACCAGGCGGAGTGCGGAGGTGCCATGGCGAGCAAAATTGCCAACGTCCTATGGCTCGAGGGCTCCTTTGTGGAGACCTTGAAGGGGTGGCAGTCAGGGTGGTTTTACATCACCGAGCCACGCGATCCGAAGTGGATCGCAGCCCCTGAATTCTGATCCGGACCCCCTACACGGCTCATGTCTTGGAAGGAGACGAGCTTGTCGTGGGGCGACGAAGAAGAGTTGACCGGACTGAAAAAATGCATCCAGTCCCTGGTGAACAAGTAGCTCAAGCTTGTCAACGTAATCTAGGTCATGCTCGTCCGCCGGATCCTTCCATATCAAGAACGGGACTTCAATTTGTGGGAGTTCAACCCGGCACAGCACCGAACTCTGAGCAGGCTCTTCGACACGACGTACAAAGATGTCTGGAGGGGGCTAACCAAAGGCGCCGAGGCTCCCACATCCACCTCCGAAGACCGCGGATTCAGCTCGCAGCGTCCTGCTGGTGAGGTAAGATATTTCCATCTTTTACAGGATGTTAAGTTTTTTCATAGTTTGACTCTATGCGGGATCTAAACTCCCTCAACTTTGACAGGATTGGCGGGACAAGTCCGGACAGATTAACTGTCCGGCTCCCTTGCCCGAAGACCCAGCCCCTGCTCTCCTAGAGAAGCTGTTGGTTCCGGCACCTTATGTGGTGCCGGAGAAGAAGGCCAAGAAGAAGAAGGCCACGGGGACTCGAAAGAGTTCCCGGCATATGGTGGTGTCGGACTCGTTGTCCGACGAGTCCGAGACGCACTCCTCCTATGAAAATGAGGAGGAGGAAGAAGAAACCTCTCCCCCTCTAGCGGGGGGAGGAGAGAAGAGGAAGGCCGCCCCAGTAGGGGAAGCCGAGGGGTCCAATTAGATGAAAAGCCCTCCGCCGGACTACGTCCCCGACGCCGACGAGGACGAAGAGGAGTGGTCGGACAGGGCCAAGCGTCCGGTGAGATCGTAAGTGTTCGGATACCAGAGTAACTCGTGATATTCCTTTTGTTGCATAGCTTTCCCGAATGTCGGATATAATCATGCAGTCCGCCCAAGGACGGGCTCGACGAGTCGTCGAGTGGCTCCCTAGATTCATCGGACGTGAATTCAGTTCCGCCCGCTGCTTCCCCCTGTGCTGCGGATGACGCTGAAGTGGCATCGCGAAAAGCTCCGGGGCGAGAGGAGGTGGTCCAGGAGGAGCCGCGAGGCGACTTCCCGGACTCCAGGAGTGAAGGGGACAAAACCCCCCTGGGCTCCAAGTCCGGCTTTAAGCCGGACAGTGTGCCGGAATCACCAACGGTTCCGGATCGCGGTAGGCGAACTCCTGCCAAGAGGAGCAAGCCTACTGAGCCGGTGTCCTCCGTCCAACCGGAGGCGCCGGACAATCTGCTGGAGGAGCTTAAGGGCGCCTCCATCAACGAGGAGCACCATGCCATCATGAGTATGGTGATCCAGAAGGTTCGGTCCACCAAAAGCGGACTGACTGAAGCTTGTGCTAGCCTTCTAACAGGCTTCGAGGTAAGTAAAAATATGTAAAAATATTACCGTATAGACAGTAGCCCCTGATGCTCTATTTGGTGTTCGGAAAGAAAAGCCGAATAGATGATCTATTAAATATCGCAAGAGTCTAACTAAAAAGGAGTCAATGTACGTATGCAAGCTTCGCTGCTGGCCACTACTGCACTGACTACGGAGGTGGGTGCCCTGAAGCAGGGCCTCGAGCGGACCGAGCAAGAGCTCGGCCTTGCCAAACGGCAGCTCGAGGAGAAAGAAGGTTAGAGATACCTTATAGAAAAATGCCTATAGGAAGGCGCAATTGCAAAAAATGACAGGAGTATACTACTTATTGTAGGGGCCACAACTGAGGTGGCGACCCTCAAGCAGGCGCTGTCCGAGGCCGAGAAGAAAGAGGCCACGGAGCACGCCGAGCGGGAGAAATTTGAGGCGCAGGTCGGCGAGGTGCGGCAAGAGATTCAGGTTCTCATGCAAAAACATGAGAGTTTGGAGCTCGACTCAAAGACGCGAGCGTCCGAGCTTGTTGCGGCCCTTAAAACTGCCAAATCTGCCAAGGCCAAAGCCCAGAAAGCCCTCCAGGAATTGGATGCGGTGAAAAAGATAGCGGCGGGTAAGGCATTCTATATGCAAAGCAGACATATAAAAGTAAAGTACTTGTTACTTACCCGAATCCGGAGCTCTCCAGGGGCATTCGCAGATCTTCCCCACAGCCTATCCGATGCCGCCGCATTCTACCGAGCCGAGGAAGGCAGCTCGACGGAGAAGGTTTTCTGGTATCAATACGTTGAGGCCGTACACCCTGTGCCCTTGAGCGACCAGCTGAAGCAGCTGGTCGAGCTCCACAAGGCGGCCGAACAGGCCCTGAAGGGCTTCATAGTTCGGCTGTGGCCTGGAGAGGCCCTGTCTGGGAGCTACTTCAGACTGGTGTGGCAGCTGCTGGAGGCTTGTCCAAGGCTCGAGGTCATCAAGCGCTCCGTCTGCATTGAAGGTGCCCGTAGGGCCCTTGCCCGTGCAAAGGTGCACTGGGGTAAGCTAGACGGTGAGAATCTTGTGAAGGACGGGCCGCCACCGAGGAAGGAGCATCGCAAGCCCGAAAACTATTACAAGGATGTTCTTGCTGGTGCCCGCGTTGTGGTGGATGAATGTACCAAGGATGTAATTTTTGAATGAACTCGCTCGTGTTATCCTATGCACTGAAAACTTGTTCATATGCGCTAAGCAATGCTTGAATTTAAAATATTACTTTCTGTGCGGTCGTTTATCAAAAAATTGAGAGATGGCCAGTCATCGGCTTCTGCCCCCATGCCACTAGTGCTGGGGTGTTCGGGATAAACCTGAGCGCTCTTTTTCCCATGATTGGGTCCGTCGAGGGAGGCGGTCAGCACAACAAACAAGGCAATCGGACTATAATGCTTGAACACTCTCACTTAGCCATAGAACTCTATAATTTTAAATTTCGGCGAAGCCCCTAGTATTCGGAAGACCGAGTTCGGGGCGCTATCCACGCCTTGGCCGGACAAAGCCGGTTCCTCGCTCGAGGCGGCATAAGCCTTTAAGGACTCGAAAAACCTCTCGAACAGCGACCGGTCTCTCGCCTCATCATGACAGTCAGTTTTAGCTTTCTCCACTGAGGTGCTCGGCCCAGCTCAACTGGGGCACAATCGCAGTGGTTCTCCTAGTGCTACCTTAGCCGATATAGCGGAACGTAAGGCACCAAAACATAGGAGCCGGGCAAACCCAACTATTGACCCAAATCATGATTCGGAGCCGATGCATATAGTGCTATAAGTTCGGGGTGCCGCACTTGTGAAAGTGGATGGACTTCTCAGGCCATATTGATGGGTACTGAAGCCCCTGGCGTATTTTGCCGTACCACATTGTACGGGTGCAGCATGTTATTAATAAACATATATATAAAAAGAGGGTAATGCAGAAAATAGACAAAAAGCTATGCATTGTTTATAGAAAGGCTGCTATGAAAGCGAAACGATACAAATAGTGCGATAAGCAAAATAAATTGGACTATTTAACATGTCCTGGCCAGGGGCAGGCCGCAGAATTGTATTAAAAAACAGGTATACTGCTCGCAATAGGGACCACCTGGGAGTTCCATAATGCGGCGTGGCTTGTCTGCTTCCCTGGATCTTGCATCGTTTGTGCGGCAGTTGAATTGCCGAACGGGTTGTCCGAAGTATGGAGTCCTGAGAGTAAGAGAAAAAAAGAAGGAATCCGGCAGCCCCTGGTGCGGTTTAAGCCGTATTTCGGGTGTGCCATGATAGTGCCCCTTTCCCCGTTCCCATGGTATTTCACGAGCGTAGTTATGTATGCGAAGCGCTGGTTTTGCTATATTGCGAGGGCTAGGGTTGGGGCCGCATTGCTACGCTAGCTCGGAACGTGCCTGGCGGTCTTGTTGTAGGGTACTCCGGGCGCGCTTGACAGTGTCCGGCTTTTTAAAGGCGGAGCTGGAGAACTTCCTAGAGAGGCTGCTTTGTACTTCTACTACGAGCGCTGCCGTGTGCTCCTCCGTTCGGAGGGAGCGTTCGGTGTTCCCATTGACCGTGATTACTCCTCTAGGGCCTGGCATCTTGAGCTTGAGGTATGCATAGTGCGGTACCGCGTTGAATTTTGCGAATGCGGTTCGCCCGAGCAGTGCGTGATAGCCACTACGGAACGGGACTATGTCGAAGATTAACTCCTCGTTTCGGAAGTTATCCGGAGATCCGAAGACCACTTCCAGTGTAACTGAGCCTGTACAGTTGGCTTCTACACCTGGTATGACGCCTTTAAAGGTCGTTTTGGTGGGCTTGATCCTCGAGGGATCTATGCCCATCTTTCGCACTGTATCCTGGTAAAGCAGGTTCAGGTTGCTGCCGCCGTCCATGAGGACTCTTGTGAGATGAAATCCGTCAATGATTGGGTCTAGAACCAATGCGGCGAAGCCGCCGTGACGGATGCTAGTGGGGTGGTCCCTTCGATCAAAGGTGATCGGGTAGGAGGACCATGGGTTGAACTTTGGGGCGACCGGCTCCATCGCATATACGTCTCGTCACGCATGCTTCCGCTCTCTCTTGGGGATGTGGGTTGCGTATATCATGTTCACTGTCCGCACTTGTGGGGGGAATCCCTTCGGTCCACTGTTGTTCGGCGGCCTGGGCTCCTCCTCGTCGTCGCCATGCAGCCCCTTGTCTTTGTTTTCGGATCTTAGCTTGCCTGCCTACTTGAACACCCAACAATCCCTGTTGGTGTGATTGGCTAGCTTTTCGGGGGTGCCATGTATCTGGCACAAGCGGTCGAGTATTCGGTCCAAACTGGATGGGCCCTGAGTTTTTCTTTTAAATGGCTGTTTCCGTTGACCGGATTTCTAGCCTCGGAATCCAGCATTAACTGACGTATCCTCGTTGCTGTCGCTGTTAGCGCGACGCTTTTGTTTGTTCCGACGCGACCTGTCACTTTTGTCCTTGGTATTCGAATTACCAGTGTTCTTGGTTAAGTTGTTACTGCGAGCTAGCCAGCTATCTTCTCCCGCGCAAAAGCGGGTCATGAGTGTCGTGAGGGCTGCCATAGATTTCGGCTTTTCCTGTCCCAGGTGCCGGGCCAGCCACTCGTCATGGATATTATGCTTGAAGGCCGCTAAGGCCTCTGCGTCCGGATAGTCGACTATCTGGTTTTTCTTTGTTAGGAACCGTGTCCAGAATTGCCTGGCCGATTCTTCTGGCTGCTAAGTTATGTGGCTTAGGTCAGCGGCGTCCGGTGGTTGCACATAAGTGCCCTGGAAGTTGTCAAGGAATGCGGCTTCCAGGTCCTCCCAAGAACCGATTGAGTTTGCTGGCAAGCTGTTAAGCCAATGCCGGGCCGGTCCCTTAAGTTTGAGTGGGAGGCATTTGATGGCGTGTAGATCATCGCCACGGGCCATGTGGATATGAAGGAGATAATCCTCGATCCATACCACAGGATCTGTGGTGCCATCGTATGATTCGATGTTTACGGGTTTGAAGCCCTCAGGGATTTTATGATCCATTACTTCATCTGTGAAGCATAGTGGGTGTGCGATGCCTCTGTATTGGGCTATATCACGACGCAGCTCGAAGGAGCTTTGTCTGTTGAGTTCGGCCCCACCGGATTCATTGCGTCCGGAGTGACGATCGCCATCACGTGCCGTAGGGCGCCTGCGCGATCCGTAGATCGATCTTGTTTGCCTTGCCTTGTCCTCCAGGATGTCACGCAGGTCGGGCACATTTTCCCGTGCCTTAGTATGCTTCACGCGGTGCCAGGGCATGGCTTGAGTGGAGGGCCAAGAGGCCTCTCTGTCTCGGCCACGAGGTGGCCGGTCGGCCATGTCATGCGCTGGTGATGTAGGTGCTTCCTCCTCTAGTCGGGGTAGCAGCCTGCGCTTTGCGTAACTCTTGGAGGGGCGTTCGAGTTCATACTCTTCGGCCGCAAGGACTTCGGTCCATCTGTCAGCTAGCAAATCCTGATCAGCTCTAAGCTGTTGCCGCTTTTTCTTGAGGCTGCTTGCCGTGGCCATGAGCCTGCATTTAAAACGCTCTTGTTCGGCAAGATCCTCTGGCACGACGAACTCGTCGTCGTCGAGGCTTGCCTCGTCTTTGGAGGGAGGCGTATAATTATCGTCCTCAACCTCTTGGTCCGCCGCCGTCTCGTGAGGGTTGGCTTCTCTGTCCTCCTGTGCCGAATTTTGCTGGAGGGGGTGTTCTTCGGCGCTATCCGGAGTAGTATTATCTCCCATGCCGGAATCACCGTTTTTGCTTTGGCGGGATTTAGAGCGGCGCCGCTGACGCTGGCGCTTGGGCTGTTTCTTAGAGGTATCGTCCACCGCTATTCCATTGCCATCTCCATCCTTTGGAGTGTCCACCATATATATGTCATATGATGAGGTGGCCTTCCAACGCCCTACAGGTGCTGGTTCTTGTTCGTCTCCTGCATCGTCGTCCATGCCGTCGATGTCTTCGGAGTCGAAGTCAAGCATGCCGGTTAAGCCGTCGACAATGGCTACGAAGTGGGTGGTGGGTGGGTTTTGAATTTCTTCATCGTCCGTATCCCAACCTTGCTGACCGTAGTCCGGCCAGGGCTCTCCTGATAAAGAGAGAGACTTTAGAGAATTCAGGATGTCGCCGAAGGGCGAGTGCTGAAAGATGTCCGCGGCGGTGAACTCCATTATCGGCGCCCAATCGGATTCGATCGGCGGGGGCGCGGGGGGCTCGGAGTTCGGAGAGGAATCCGGCTACTCGGAGTTGCGGGCCATGCGGAGTGCGGGGCTGGAGTTCGGCTCGATCGCCTCTGAGATCGCAGCCCCCGAGGCAGTGTCCAACCGCTGATCCTCGATTGGCGCAGTGGGCTCCGAATCAATGGTCGGAACCGATGTGTGTGCAGCCTCCAAGGCGCTGTTCGGCGGCAGAGCTATATCATGCCCATCGAGACAGTGTGGCACGCTTGGTTGTGGCTCGAATTCGTTGAAGATCAAGTCCCCACGGATGTCAGCCGTGTAGTTTAGGCTTCCAAACCTGACCTGATGGCCAGGGGCGTAACTTTCGATCTGCTCAAGGTGACCAAGCGAGTTGGCCCGCAGTGCGAAGCCGCCGAAGACGAAGATCTGTTCGGGGAGAAAAGTCTCACCCTAGACTGCATCGTGGTTGATGATCGAAGAAGCCAGCGGGCCTGAAAGCGACGACATAGAGGAACTCTCAATGAAAGCACCAATGTCGGTGTCAAAACCAGCGGATCTCGGGTAGGGGGTCCCGAACTGTGCGTCTAGGCCGGATGGTAACAGGAGACAAGGGACACAATGTTTTACCCAGGTTCGGGCCCTCATGATGGAGGTAAAACCCTACGTCCTGCTTGATTAATATTGATGATGTGGGTAGTACAAGAGTAGATCTACCATGAGATCAAGGAGGCCAAACCCTAGAAGCTAGCCTATGGTATGATTGTTGTATGATGAAGTTGTCCTACGGACTAAAACCCTCCGGTTTATATAGACACTGGAGAGGGTTAGGGTTACACAAAGTCGGTTGCAATGGTAGGAGATCTTGAATATCCGCATTGCCAAGCTTGCCTTCCACGCCAAGGAACGTCCCCTCCGGACATGGGACGGAGTCTTCAATCTTGTATCTTCATAGTCCTGGAGTTCGGCTGAAGGTATAGTCCGGCTACCCGAACACCCCCTAATCTAGGACTCCCTCAAGCGGGTTCACCTTAAGTCCGGTAGGTCCACTTGGGGCTTGATGTGCTATGAAGGTGTACATGGAGAAGAACGTAGGATGCTTCGCATTAGGTTCTATCGCCAATATACGTCGGGTGCTATGTGATTTCTCCGGTAGCACCACATTTTTCAAGGACTTTGCTTGTACTCCTTCAGGATCTACAATCACCCTCTTCCTTTTGGATCTCTGAAACACAAGAACATCATTTGAATGAAAAAACATGGTATGACGACATGTGTTGATAATGGAAGGGCGATTCCTATGCAAGCGCCCATCTCAGGAGGTTTGGGTGACGCAAGCCCGACAACCAAGGCCAGGTGGGCGCCAACGAGCACAGAGCGGAAGGTTTCCTCTTTGTTGCTAAGGAGGCAAGCGCAGGCGTGGGGTCCGGAGGACCCATCCAAAGGTTTCCATTCCAGTGCAACGAGACCAAGACCGTTAGGATGGCTGGACGAATGTCATCACCGAACCCACCACGGTGTCACGAGCAGAAGCTTTGCACGCAAAGACCACCTTTCGTCAAGATAAGATGTACTACTTGTCCCCTTCAAACTTGGCCACTGTGGGATCCCTTCCCGCCTTCGTGTTGGAGGAAGAGGACCGAGGCCATTATAAATATAGCTTAGCCACCACCATAGGAGCGGATCCATGATCCGAACCCTTACTAGCTCACACTCACACAAGAACAGACCTCCTGAGGTTGTTCTTCCACTGTACTAGTTCATCCTCAGCCCCTCTCTTGATCCTAATCCAGCCCAAAGCAGGAGTAGGGTCTTACACTACAAGGTGGCCCGAACCTGGGTAAATTGCCCTATCTCTTTCCTTTCCTGTTCATCGAGCTAGGCCGTGAGAGTGACAAGTTGGATGGCTGGAGAGGTTGAGTTCTTTGCGCACGCCCCAGAGTTTGAACCTTTTCTTGGGTCTGCGGAGCCGTGAATCCGACATTTGTTTCATCTTCATTAGCATGATTAATAGCAAATTCATCATAGTTTTCATCACTAGTGTTGTCAACAAGTAAATCGTTATCACCTAGCAAATCATCTTCATCACTATTGAAATCAACATACTCGGGGTGTGATACCTTAGGGCCTTTAGCCATGAAGCATCTTCCAATTCCTTCATTTGGTGAGTCAAATATGTCGTAGGAGTTGGATGACACAAGTGCAAGACTGGCAACACCTTCATCTTGAGTATATTCGGAGTCAGAGTGATAACTTCTCTCGGATTAGTTGTCGGAGTCAGAACTGGATACCCATTCACCAATGTGAGCTTGATGTTTTCATCTTAGCTCTTTGATGACTTGTCCTTCTTTTCCGAATCCTTGCTTCTACAGAGGGTCTTCATTCATAACGATCATTTCTATTCCCCCCTCTCTCTCTCTTGGTGGTGATTCATCTCTTTTACTTCTCCTTTTTGTTGAATCTTCTCTTCTCTTGTAGGGAGCCGTACACTCATCAGAGTAGTGTCCTGGTCTTCCACAATTGTAGCAATTCTGATCAAGACTAGAAGATCTTTTGTCATTATAGGACCTTGACATGGAACTTCTGTCTTTGCTTCTATTCTTATAGAATTTATTGAAGTTCTTCACCATTAGGCTCAAATCTTCATTGAAGACTAGGTTCTCACTTGATGTTGTAGGAGCATCACATGAAGCTTTATAAGCACCACTAGACATGTTATGGAGCTCTTCCTTATCCTTGAGTGACATCTCATGAGCAACAATTCTACCAATGACTTCCATTGGCTTGAGATCTTTGTACTCAGGCATCATTTGGATCAACTGCACACGGTATCATATTTTCAATCCAAGGCTCTTAGGTTCTTCTTGATGATGAATTTGTCGGTTATCCCTTCGCTTCCTAAGCCGGCAATCTCATTTGTGATGAGAGCAAGCCTAGAGTACATCTTAGCGACTCCTTCACCATCCTTCATTTTGAACTTTTCAAGTTGACTTTGAAGCACATCCAATTTGGATACCTTGACGGACTCGGTACCTTCATGCATATTAACCAAAGTATCCCAAATTTCCTTTGCATTCTAAAGGCGACTGATTTTGTTGAATTCTTCGGGGCACAATCCATTGAAGATAATATTGCAAGCTTGAGCATTGTATTGCAACATCTTCAATTCTTCCACGAACGCTTCATGATCTGGTTCTCTTCCATCCTCAAACTATTCAAGTTGCAAGCAAATACGAACAATAGCCTAAACGGCGGGGCTATGACCAAGAATATGCATTTTCATCTCCTGCTTACAACTAGCAAAATTAGTACCATCAAAGTAAGGACCTCTGAGGTGGTAATTTCCCTTGCTAGACGCCATACTCTCATGGTTGTGAAACCAAGGCTATGATCACCAAATCTAAGGAAATCAAGGCAAATAGAGACCAAAGCTCTGATACCACTTGTAGGATCGAGAGTAGGTGTAGAGGGGGGCTGATTGGACTACTTGACCAAATAAAAATCTAACCTTTTCCCAATTTTAAGTGTTGGCAGATTTTAGAAACTAGTACAAGTCAAGCAATCAACCTACACATGCAATTCTAAGAGTGTAGCAGCGGAAAGTAAAACATTGCATATGAAGGTAAAGGGAAGGGTTTGGAGAAGGCAAACGCAATGTAGACATGAACATTTTTGGCATGGTTCCGATAGGTGCTCCTATTGTACATTCACGTTGATGGAGACTTCAACACATGAAGGGTAACGGTTGCGTGAGTCCATGGAGGGCTCCACCTACGAAGGGTCGACGAAGAAGAAACCTTGTCTATCCCACCATGGACATCACCCACGAAGGACTTGCCTCACTCAGGTAGATCTTTATGAAGTAGGCGATATCCTTGCCCTTACAAACTTCTTGGTTCAACTCCATAATCTTCTCGGAGGCTCCCAAGCGATACCTAACCAATATTGGAGACACCACTCTCCAAAAGGTAATAGATGGTGTGTTGATGGTGAAATCATTGCTTTTGTGCTTCAAATGATAGTATCCCCAACACTCAACTCTCTCTCACAGATTTGTCTATGGTGGAAAGATGATTAGAGTGGAAAGCAACTTTGGGAAGGCTAGAGATCAAGATTCTTGTGGTAGGTTTGGAATGTCTTGGTCTCAACACATGAGTAGGTGGTTCTCTCTCAGAAAATGAGTAGTGGAAGTGTAGGCACGTTCTGATGGCTCTGTCTCAAATGGAGAAGGGCGTGGAGGGGTATATATATAGCCTCCATACAAAATCCAACTATTACACACAATTGACCCAACTCGGTCAGACCGAATAGAAGAGCTCGGTGAGACTAATTCAGTTCCAAATGTGAACCTTAGGAATCTCAGTGGAGCCGACTAGAACATCTTGGTGGGCATGATGTGCCATGCCTAGGGCAAAACCTCATCTCGGTGAGACTGATTGCATGAACTCGGTGAGACCGATTTCAGCAAAGAGCGAACAGAGAGTTGGTCAAGCAAACTCAGTGGGATCGATTGCACATTTCGGTGAGACCAAAATAATTACAATAGGGAACCAAGAGTTTGCAAGGCCATCTCGGTGAGACTGAGATCCGTATCGGTGTGGCCGAATTGACTAGGGTTTTTGGCAGTGGCTAGGTCAACTGAACTCAGTGGTGCCGGATATATCAAATAGGTGGGGCATAGTTTGACTTTGACTTTTGGACAAATCTGGAAATGAGAAAGTGGTTGAGGGTTTTGGAGCAATATCACAAACCACTTTGAGCAAATAGACCATTAAGCAACACCTCATCCCCTTTTAATAGTATTGGATTTCCTATAGACTCAATGTGATCTTGGATCACTAAAATAGAAATGAAGAGTCTTGGGCTTCTTCCAATCTTTGACCTTAGCATTTTGAGGTGTCCACATCTCTAGTCCACGCCATGTCAGTCATCTAATTTTCTGAAATATTTAACTTGAATGGATATTAGTTCAATGAGCTATATGTTTTTATGAATTACCAAAACCACCAGGGGATTAGTGGCACTTTCAGCCTCCACATAGAAAATGGTTCGAGGGGGATGAGAGGCTGACGGGTGGGGTCCGCCTGGCAGGTTTAAGAGAGAGAGGGAGGGAGCAGAGGGACGGCGGCTCACCGGCGATGGCTGGTCGGCGAGGAGGCCATGACAAAGCTCAGCGACTTTGGGGAATGGAACGGGCACAACACGGTGAACACGCCCGTGCCCGTAGCTCCCCGAGGGATGGTCGAACAACGTCGGCCCCTTTGTCTCCGGAGGCTGCAGGCGTCGGGCGCCGGTGAGGACGACGACTCTGGTGAAGGTTTGAGCACTAGAGGGACCAGTGAGGATCAGAGGACTCCTAGGAGGGCATTGGTGGTGGTGGCTCGAGTGAAGGGGCACCGTAGCGAATGGGCCAGAGCAGACATCGTGGGAAGAGGCACCTCGCTAGAGAGGAGGAAGAGGGCACGCCGGCCTTGCTACTGGGATTTAGAGGACGATTGGGAGGGAGGGAAGTGTAGTGGGGGTGAGCAGCAATCTCGGGCATGGTTTAAATAGCCATGGCAAAGATGCCCGAGCTAGAAGCCATCGCGGGCTTGTGACTGGCTCCGGCGATGGCTGGATGCATCACGGGGAGGATGGAGGGGATGGGTGAGAGGCAGAGGAAGTCACCATGCAGAGGATGTCGCCAAGAGGGAGGAGGAAGAAGATGGGACAGACAACAGGGGCGTTCGGGCACAGTGCGCCCGTGGGCGCGCGGCCGCTAGTTCCGACGAGGAGGCTTCTTGAGAGGGCAGAGAGCTGGACAGCGACGGGAGGGAAGGGAGGAGTGAGGTTGGCACTCGCAGACGCGCGAGCTTCACCGGAAAGCCGCGGGCCGATGAGACCCGATGCACAGAGCGCGTCCTCTACAGCCAGAGCGTGTGCAGAGGCAAGAATCCACACAGTCACCGCCTGACATGGCAAGGAAGGGACACTAGAGGCAGGGAAGTCATGTCTAGTGTGTTGTCTCTCCACCCTGGAGACTATGGGAAGTGAAGGATCAACAAAAGAAGGCAAGGAGAGATGTGAGGCATCGCTGGAAGATTGATGTATCAAACTTGAGCATGTCACTGTGCTGAACAGGGAAGTGATTAGAAGCAAAGTTCATGTCTGGGAAGTTTAGAGTAGGAAGAACTATGATCTTGTGAAGTTTGCAGATAAATGGACCAGAAAACAACATGGTTGCTTTGAAACTACAAAATTAGTCCAGAATCAAGATATGGATGGGGCACTCACATGGAGAATTGGGTTAGGCTGAAATTTGGCAAGCCATAATTATTTGAACATATGAAGATGCTATAAATGTTTCATACCAATTGGACTTGCTAAAATGGTACTTGCTTCACAATGATCCTCTTTCTCTAGAAACTTGAGAAAATCCTAGGGGAAAATTGGCTTGATGAAATGATGCAAAATTAGGATGAGAGATGTTTTATGGGTATGATAATGCCTTGGTAAATTTTCAGCAATAATGAAGCAATATAAAATGTCCTTGCTTCACATCCTGAAAATATTAATAGAAGCAAATATTTGATCATGTGCTCACATAGATCATGGCCTAGAGAGGAAATTTGGTGGAGAGTCATCATATGAGCACCTGGAGGAGTGTTCAAAATTTTAACTCGTGTGGGTAACCCTACCTAGTGCTTCGTTCACAAAGCTTCTGTTGGGAAAGAAACTTCGAAAAATCACTGAGGAAGATTCACTAGGAAAATGGAGTTGAATTTTGACATGAGGCTTTGATATGGATAGGAAAGAGTTCTCAGAAAGTTTGGGAGAAATCAAGAAAAGATGGGTGGCACTTCCTTCACAGAAGACCACTCTAGACATAAATGAATAATGAATATTGGAGAATTATTTTTGTGCTAGAAAAGGAAAGTGTGGACATATTTGTGGCATATATGATCCAAAAATTTTATGAGTATTATTTGGGAATTTTGTGGAAGTCGGAAATATAGGTTGCTTCACAACCTAGGCCAAACAGGGTTATTCCTTTAATAGAAAAGGGAATATTCTTGAGAAAATGAATTTTGAGGTTGAGCTAGAATCGAGACGACATGATCTTGGGAAAGTTTTGATGATGATGAACCACTTGAGAGAAGAAGAATTGAAGATCTCCTAGGTTTCAAGTCCATATAACTACTCTAGAAAGAAACTCAGAGCAAAAACCAAATAAATTATAAAGAAAAAGAAAGAGCCAAAAAACAGGGTGTTACACGGTTGGTGGTCGGTGCCGAGCGATGCACGGAGGTTTGCGCGTTTCTCTCATATATGTATGTGCGTGTGTGTGAGGCATTGGTTCTAACTTAACCGGAGCGAGGCATTCGCTTACTGAACCCGAGCGATTGCACTAGCTATGTTACTGAACTTGAGCGATCGATCCGTAGTTGTTAACTAAACCTGAGCGATTCCTTCGCTGCTGACAGAACCCGAGCGATTCCTTCTCTACTACTGCTAACTGAACTGACCAATCGATCGCTGCTGCTCCTTACTGAAGCCAATCGAACATGCCTCTTGTTGAACAGTGACCGTTGGGGGTTGATTGAACGAGTCGAGATGTGGTGAGTCTATCCGGTTGGTTGGGGTTGGATGAATAGTTCCTGGTGCGGGTTGGATGAACAGGACCCCATGGTAGTAGGCCATTGCCACTGGATGAACAGCACACCGAGGAGGCCGCCACACCCAAGCCAGTCGTGGGTGGATGAACAGGACCCCGTCGAGGGTTGGTTGAACAGTAGCCGGTGGAGGCTAGATGAACAGTAACTCGTGGAAGAACAGTAGCTAGTGGAGGCAGGAGGAAAACGCGGTGGATGAACAGTAGCCCGTGGAGGTTGGAGTGAGGCGGTAGACGTGGGATGAACACGGCCCCGTTTCGACCGTAGCCACTTGAACAAAAGTCAATTTGCTCTGTTTTGCCGTACACCACACCCCTCTCGATCAATAGGACCCCATTTCGACCGTAGAAGCTCGAACAGAAGTTCGTTTCCTCTGTTTTGAGGTATGGCAGGCCCCTCCCGAGGAACAGGATCCAGTTTCGACCGTACACGGTCGTACAAAAGTCTGTTTCCTCCGTTATGTGGTATGCCAGACCTCGTTTCGGCTATTCTATCCAAGCCGGTTGGCTCTTAATGAACATGACGCATTCCAACCCAGTCGGTTGCCTCCCGATAAATATGCCGCTAATTCCTCCGTTCCAACCCAGCCGATTGGCTGTCGATGAACAGGACACCATCGCTATACGCGTTCGAGTCCCTGCCCGTATGTACGTACATAGCCGTATTTACTTTCTTGTAGTGCGGTTGTATGTACGTGTACACGATATAGATGGGACTGTGTGACTTGCTACATTGGCGGTTCTACTATGACACCTTCCGCTACTGACTCGACGATGGGTCATCGCTGCAAATAGATCGATCAACTGGTATGTACGTACACGTTCGCGACCAGACAGATAACTCTATGTATGCTTCGAACTGGTGGGTCCCAGCTGCCAGGGGGTAAGGAGGCACTTCCTTGCGTGCGAAGATAAAGCCAGTGGGTCCCAGCTGTCAAGGGGAACTTTTTTTCGTGAAATACAGAGGCCCTTCCAATGGGTCTGAGCTGTTAGGTGGAGGAATCATTATTTTGCGTGTAATAAGGAGGCACTTCCTTGTGTGCGGCCATGGACCTAGTTGTCAGCCTCTCCATGTATAGTCCTCTTCTGATGGCTATCGTTTGTTGACCGCGTTGACGATGCCGTACCATCTGAGAGCACCAAGGTGGTGGACGACGATGCGGCATAGGAAGGGAACAACCCGGAGCGAGGGAATACGCAATAGTGGATGCCTGCGCGGAGGGGATTATGATGGTTGACTGGTTCATCTGTGGTTTGACGCTGCCATCACCGGAGAATAACAGGGGGGTGTGGGTGAGTAGAGGGAAGGCCTGACCAATGGTAGGACTAGGGTGGGGCGGTGAGGCAAGCGCGACAGCATAGCCGGCCACTTGAGGTAGGAGCAGGTGGGCACCGGCGCTGGTTTGGGCGGCTGGTGCGATTGAAATCCAACAATCACTACTGTTAGAATCATTTGTTGACTAAGTTGACAAAGCCTTGCGTACGCGTCAACTTATTAGGCCCACAGTTCAGCCTCTGAACCGGTGCACCACAGATGTTAGGGGGAGGAATCCTTTTTTGCGTAATAAGGAGGCAGTTGCTTGCATGCGGCCATGGACCACAGGGGTCTGTACTGTCAGCCTCTCCACGTACATCCCTATTTTGATGGCTGTAGTTTATTGAACATTGACCATGTTGAGCACGCTGCGCCTAGAGCACCAACGCGGTGGACGATGGTGAGGCCTAGGAATGGAACGTCCTGGAGCTGGCGAAGACACGACAGTGGATGTCCACGCCGAGGGGAGTATGACGATTTACTGGTTCGGCTACGGCGTGAGGCTGTCGTCAGCAGAGAATAACAGGATGTGCGGGTGGGTAGAGGGATGGGTAGGCCAGCGGAGCGGTAGGGTGGACCGGTGAAGCCGTTGCGGCATCACAGCCGACCACAAGAGGAGGGAGCATGCAGTCTCACCGGCACTGGTTTAGGCGGCTAGAACAGGAAGAATAGAGATTGAAGGAGGACATCGGCCATTGGATGGACATCCAACAGCCACTGCTACTACAATTGTGTGTTGACTATAAGTTGGTAAAGCCCTGCGTAAACAAGTCAGCCTCGAAATCTGTAGCATGTACAACCCATTTGCTATTATTTTTATAGTTTACAACCCATTTTCTAACTCATATGAAATTTATTGTAGCCAATTTTCCATTTTTAGAATTGCTGCCCATATGCTGGTCAGTACCAGGGTTAAAAATTTGAACTAAAAAATATATGAAATTTTAAAAATTCACATAATTTTGCTAGGGTACGAAATATTTTTAATCCAAAGATTAGGAGCCATACTAAAACTAATTGAAAAATAAAGTAATACTATGTTATGTTAAAATCCAATGAAATATGAAATATCAGTGAAGAACAAAAAAAACAAAACTTAACTACCCATTTGCTATATTTTTTTTGGAATTTCAAACCCCTTATATTACTTTTAAGATTTACTGCCTATACTCTGGCCAGGCCAGAATGCATCCCTCCTCGTCTTGAAAGATTTGCATCCCAGTAAGTTAGAGAAAATAAATAGGCCTAGGTTGGTTATTCTTCAAAAAGAACTGGCGGGCTACCTATTTTCCCAAAGAAAAAACTACTGGGGTGGTCATTGAGGGAGTCCTGGATTAGGGGGTCTCCGGACAGCCGGATTATATCCTTTGGCCAGACTGTTAGACTATGAAGATACAAGATTGAAGACTTCGTCTCGTGTCCGGATGGGACTCTACTTGGCGTGGAAGGCAAGCTAGGCATTACGAATATGTATATCTCCTCCTTTGTAACCGACCTAGTGTAACCCTAGCCCTCTCCGGTGTCTATATAAACCAGAGGGTTTTAGTCCGTAGGACAACATACAATCATACCATAGGCTAGCTTCTAGGGTTTAGCCTCTCTAATCTCGTGGTAGATCTACTCTTGTACTACCCATATCATCAATATTAATCAAGCAGGACGTAGGGTTTTACATCCATCAAGAGGGCCCGAACCTGGGTAAAACTTTGTGTCCCCTGCCTCCTGTTACCATCCGCCTTAGACGCACAGTTCGGGACCCCCTACCTGAGATCCACCGGATTTGACACCGACATTGGTGCTTTCATTGAGAGTTCCTCTTTGCCGTCGCCGGAAGGAAGGATGTCTCGTCTCGTCTTTAAAGACGGTACTACTGTCGGGGGAGCTTTGCCTGTCGGCCAAACTCTCCGGCTAGGCGGTTTCATCATGATCGCCTGTTCGGCACCCGCGCCGACGATGACTTCTCGGGTCATCGAAAATAGCCTCCACGTCAGATCGGCACTCACCGAACAGATGGATCCAACGGAGCTCGCCTCCTTAAATGAGCTCTTGGATCGCATCGCCGCCTTGGGAGTCGCTACGGACTATGATCGGATTGGGCTTAAACCCGATCAAAGGGAGATTAACTCTCCACCAACCACCCATCATATTGCAGTGGTGGAGGAACAATGCGGTGACCTTTCCTCTATCTTGAAGACCAACTATGTCCGGATTCCCGAGCTCTCCAAGCCGGATGCCCGTTCGCGGGAGGACAACATCCAATCCCTGAACTTAGAGTCAGGCAGCGGATCAGGATTATCGGGTAGCACCCCGGAACCGGAACTTCCAAAATTGGAAACTCCTCGGCCCCTGGATCCCAGATCGGGTAAGGGTTCGGATTCAATTCCACCCACCCACCCAAACATAAGAGATCTTTCCCACATCAGGCAAGAGCCCTTGGAAACAGTACATCACTATTGGGCCAGATTCCTCCTTGCGATAAGCAAGGTTAAGGACTGCCGCGAGGAATACGCAATCCTATTTTTCTGCAATAATTGCACGGACAAGGGAATCCTTAACGCCATAAATCGCCGTGAGATAACATGCTTCGCTGACTTGGCGTCCATAGTACGAAAGTACTGTGCGATGGAAAGTGCCTGGAAAAACGAAACAAACTTTTGGGATAATTTGGCCCTGAATACAAACCCAGTCCAAAATAAAAGGGTGCATTATCACAATACACCCGGGTTAACTACCAAAAAGCAAAAACCCTCTACACGGCATGCAACCGTACTGGAGGGATGGCTCAACGGACCCTGCAAAATTCACGGTACAACGAATACAATACCAACGCACAGCCTTAGAGCATGTTGGATACTCCGGCAGGTGGCCAAAAGTGGTGAGGATCTTCTTATCCCAAATACCACAGAGCACCATCCAGCGGATAACAATACGGTGTTAACAGTCTTTGAGACCTTCGCATCAAATAATAGGCGCAAGCGAACACTCCGAAGCATGGCCAAAATCTGCCACATAGTGGCAGTAGATCCATGGAGTGACACGGCTATTACCTTCAATGCCAGTGACGAACCAAAATTCCGAACAGCCCGAGCACCAGCCGCACTGGTCCTCAGTCCAATCATGGACGGCTTTCGACTCACCAAAGTACTCATGGACGGCGGCAGTGGATTAAACCTCATCTATGAGGAAACTCTTCAAAAGATGGAAATAGACTGGAGCCGCATTGAGGAAAGTAGCACAACCTTTAGAGGAATCATACCCAGTCGGGAAGCACACTGTGTTGGGAAAATCACACTAGATGTGGTATTCGGCACGAGGATAATTACAGGTCCGAAGAAATCACATTCCAAGTGGCCCCGTTCAGCAGTGGTTATCACGCTCTTTTAGGACGAGAGGCGTTCACAATCTTCCAAGCCGTACCCCATTACGGGTACATGAAGCTCAAAATGCCCGGGCCCAACGGAATCATCACTCTCGCTAGTGATCCGGACACAGCACTCCACGCCGAAAAGAAAACAGCCGCACTAGCCCTCGAGGCATTATCCGAAGCCCTCTCGGTCGAGGAATTAACTACGCTACGCTCTACAGTGGACAGGGACGACGTGATACTCGACAAGAGATCCAAGTCCACCTCTTTTAAACCAGCGGATGAAATAGTCAAATTCCAAGTGCACACAACGGACCCGACAAAAACAGCCTCCATCGGAGCACAGTTAAACCCTGTTGTGGACGCCGCACTAAGAGAGTTCCTGCGCGAGAACTGGGACATATTCGCCTGGCATCCCTTAGACATGCCAGGAATCCCACGCAGGCTGGCCGAGCATAGCCTCAATATCCTAAAGGGATTTAAGCCGGTCAAGCAAGCTCTCCGGCGTTTCTCCGAACCTAAGAGACAGGCCATGGGAGAGGAACTAGCCAAGTTATTGGAGGCTGGATTCATCAGACAAATAAAACACCCGGACTGGCTAGCAAACCTGGTGATGGTACTAAAGAAGGAGAAATCCTGGCGCCTTTGTGTCGATTTCAAAGACCTCAATAAAGCTTGCCCAAAGGATCCCTTCCCCCTCCCATGCATCGATCAAATCATTGATGCTACTGCAGGACACGAGTCATTGTGTTTCCTCGATGCATACTCCGGTTACCACCAAATCAAGATGGCAGAGTCCGACCAAGCCGCAACGGCATTCATCACACCATACGGTCCCTTCTGTTTTAACACAATGCCTTTTGGGCTCAAAAACGCCGTCACAACATATCAACGCATGATTCAGACATGTCTGGAGAAACAAATCGGCAAAACAGTAGAGGCATACATAGACGATGTGGTCGTCAAAACCAAACATGTCGACTCTTTGATAGACGACTTGAGGCTCACATTCGACAACCTCCGAACATACGACATCAAGCTCAATCCGTAAAAATGCATTTTCGGCGTACCAGCCGGAAAGCTCCTGGGTTTCATTGTCTCCAGTAGAGGTACTGAGGCTAATCCGGCAAAAATCTGAGCTTTGTCACAGTTGGCTACCCCAACAGACCTCAAGCAAATCTAGAAGTTAACTGGATGCGTGGCGGCTCTAAGCCGCTTTATCTCCCGCTTAGGAGAAAAGGCTTTACCCCTTTATTGCCTCCTTCGGCGCACCGAACACTTCGAGTGGACGGCCGCGGCCATAGCCGGACTGGAAGAAATAAAGGCCATTTTGGCAACCAACCCAATCCTGGCCGCGCCAAACATCGGCGAACCAATGCTGTTGTACATAGCGACAACTCATCAAGTTGTCAGCGCAGTGCTCGTTGTCGAACGAGAAGCATACAGACACAAATTCCCTCTTCAAAAGCAAGTATACTATGTATTCATTGTCCTCACTCCATGCAAATCACGATACGCACATTATCAAAAGATAGCCTATGCGGTATTCATGGCATCCCGGAAGCTGCGACACTACTTTCAAGAGTGTTCGATTACAGTAGCCTCGGAAGTGCCACTTAATGATATTATAAACAACCGCGACACTACGGGCCGGATTGCCAAATGGGCCATTGAGATCCTCCCGTTTGACATAACATACAAACCTCGACGAGCCATCAAGTCGCAAGTATTGGCCGACTTCATCGCCGAATGGACGGAGGTCGAACTCCCTAAAGAGAACGGCGCATACTCCAATTAGATCATGCACTTCGACGGTTCTAAAATGCTGGCTGGTCTAGGGGCTGGCATCGTCCTGACGTCCCCAACCGGAGATACCGTTCAGTATGTACTGCAAATATTGTATACAGACTCCAACACTGCAGCCGAATACGAAGCTCTATTACATGGTCTTCGGATGGCAGTCTGCATGGGCATTCAATGCTTGGAGGTGCATGGGGATTCAAACCTCGCAATATCCCAAATAAATGGAGATTTTGACGCCAAGGATCCGAAAATGGCGGCCTATCGAAACGCCGTCCTAAAAATGTCAGCTCGGTTTGAGGGGCTCGAATTTCACCATGTGGCTCGGGAAAACAATCAGGCGGCGGATATCCTCGCCCGCATCGGCGCAAAACGCGATGCAGTCCCCCCAACATATTTTTGGAAAGGCTGCTTAAACCATCCATAGTATGGGAAGGGGACACCGGTAACAATAGTCCGGACCCGGCCAAAATACCCGATACCGAACTCTCTGACACAATCGGAGGCCCCGCCACCGAAATAACACCGTCAGTCCACGAAATAATGGCCATTATTGCCCCATGGACTGAACCATTCCTTGCCTACCTAACTAGACAGGAACTGCCGGAGGACCAAAATGAGGCACACTACATAGTGCGGCGATCCAAGGCCTACAGGGTCCATGAGGGAGAATTGTACAAAAAAAGTACTACCGGAGTCCTTCAAAGGTGCATCTCCGAAGTGGAAGGGCGGAATCTTTTGGCAGAAATTCATGCCGGACTCGGCGGTCATCACGCCGTAGCCCGGGCTCTTGTAAGCAAGGCCTTCCGTACATGATTCTACTGGCCAACGGCCCGAGCAGATGCACAGGACTTGGTCCAACGTTGCGCCGGTTGCCATCGAGGATAAAAAGATGGGGTTTATATCATATTGCATGATTTTATCCCTCTACATCATGTCATCCTGCTTAAGGCGTTACTCTATTCTTGTGAACTTAATACTCTAGATGCATGCTGGATAGCGGTCGATGTGTGGGGTAATAGTAGTAGATGCAGGCAGGAGTCGGTCTACTTGTTGCGGACATGATGCCTATATACATGATCATACCTAGATATTCTCATAATTATTCGCTTTTCTATCAATTGCTCAACAGTAATTTGTTCACCCACCGTAATACTAATGCTATCTTGAGAGAAGACACTAGTGAAACCTATGGCCCCCGGGTCTATTTCACATCATATAAGTTTCCAATATATTTTATTTTTCAATCTTTACTTTCAATCTATATAATAAAAATACCAAAAATACCTATCTTATTATTATCATCTCTATCAGATCTCACTCTTGCAAGTGGCCGTGAAGGGATTAACAACCCTTTATCGCGTTGGTTGCGAGGTTCTTATTTGTTTGTGTAGGTACAAGGTGACTCACGCATAGTCTCCTACTGGGTTGATACCTTGGTTCTCAAAAACTGAGGGATATACTTACGCTACTTTACTGCACCACCCTTTCCTCTTCAAGGGAAAACCAACGCAGTGCTCAAGAGGTAGCAAGAAAGATTTCTGGCGCTGTTGCCAGGGAGATCTATGCCAAGTCAAGACATACCAAGTACCCATCACAACTCTTATCCTTGGCTTTACATTATTTGCCATTTGCCTCTCGTTTTCCTCTTCCCCACTTAACCCTTGCCATTTTATCCGCCCTCTCTTTTTCGTTCGCCTATTTTTCCTTCCTGCCCTCTGTGTGCTCGTTCTTTTTGCAATGTGTTGCCTTCATGTCTGAAACTAGGGAGGTTATCATTGATAAGGATAATAATATGGAAAACATTGATGCTATTGATGATCCTCTTGAGAATCCTATTATTTCGCACACTAAAAAGTTTCGTATTGGTAGCGGTAATATTATTGGGAAGGGAGTTATTCAAGATTTATTTACTTGTGTCGGTGCTTTTCCCACTATGAGTGGATCTATCCTTCATAAAACTAGTAGTCTCGCAGATGCTATATTCTTGCTCATAGTTGAACTCAGGAGACAATTTTTACATATGCATCCTTCCATACAAAGGATTTTCCTAGAATTTTCTAATATTGAGCATTCTTCTGTTAAGCGAGCAGCGACCATCTTTTTAGCTCATGAGTTCAGATTTATAATAAACGAGGACAATGAATTTTTTGCGCATTATAGGGTGGATGCCGGCCGTCCTCCCATAGAAGCAATTCTTTTCTATCAAGAAGATATTATGCCTTTACGATCTTTAGATCATGTTGCTTTTAATGAAAACCTTAGAAAAAAGGTTCCTACCGATGCTCTAGTTAATAGGCTCTCTTAACTTAATGATAATTTTTCCATCCAGAACAATGGGCTAGGTTTTTCCCTTGAACAAAGGCTCATGACTTTTTGCCAAAAGAATGGTTATAATGATGAATTAATTGTGCAATATGAGGGGCCAAAGGAGGAACCAATACCTCCCATGCTTTATCTTGCAGACTTTTGTCCCATTAAATTTAGCCCTTTTGATTATTCTTGCTTGCCACAAAGGAAGCTTGCTGCTGAAGTAGGGAGTATGAGATGAGCTTTCACGATTTATCTTATCATTATCATGGCAATACCTAGATCTATCTTCGCTTTTATGCCTAACTAAGGGCGTTAAACGATAGCGCTTGTTGGGAGGCAACCCAATTTTATTTTTATTCCTTCCTTTTTGCTCCTGTTAGTAATAAATAATTTATCTATACTCTGTTTTGGTTGTGTTTTTGTGTTAATTTAGTGTTTGTGCCAAGTAGAACCGTTGGGAAGACTTGGGGAAAGTCTTTTTGATCCTGCTGTAAAAAACAGAAAATTTAACACTCACGAGAATTGATGCCATTTTTCATTGGAAAGTGATATTTAGTTAAATCTTTTTGCAGATGATTAATAGATAAATTCCGAACGTCCACAAATTTATTTTAGAATTTTTGGGGTTCCAGAAGTATTCAAAACCTACAGATTACTACAGACTATTCTGTTTTTGACAGATTCTGTTTTTCGTGTGTTGTTTGCTTATTTTGATGAATCTATGGCTAGTAATAGAGTTTATGAACCATAGAAAAGTTGAATACAGTAGGTTTAATACCAATATAAATCAAGAATGAGTTCATTACAGTACCTTGAAGTGGTGGTTTGCTTTTTTTTACTAACGGAGCTCACGAAGATTTTCTTTTAAGTTTTGTGTTGTGAAGTTTTCAAGTTTTGGGTAAGGATTTGATGGATTATAGAACAAGTAGTGGCAAGAGCCTAATATTGGGGATGCCCAAGGAACCCCAAGGTAAAATCCAAGGACACCAAAAATCCTAAGCTTGGTGATGCCCCGGAAGGCATCCCCTCTTTCGTCTTCGTCTATCGGTAACTTTACTTAGAGCTATATTTTTATTCGCCACATGATATGTGTTTTGCTTGGAGCGTCTTGTATGATTTGAGTATTTTCTTTCTAGTTTAACACAATCATCCTTGCTGTACACACCTTTGAGAGAGACACACATGAGTTGGAATTTATTAGAATACTCTATGTGCTTCACTTATATCTTTTGAGCTATATAGTTTTTTGCTCTAGTGCTTCGCTTATATCTTTTAGAGCACGGCGGTGGTTCTACTTTATAGAAATAATTGATATCTCATGCTTCACTTATATCATTTTGAGAGTCCTTTAGAACAGCATGGTAATTCACTTTGGTTATAAATTTTTAATGCCAAGAGAAGTTGGATGCTTGATAGATGGTTTTGAGGGTAATATTAGAAGTGTGCTAGTTGAGTAATTGTGAAATTGATGAATACTTGTGTTGAAGTTGGCAAGTCCCATAGCATGCATGTATGGTGAACGTTATGTGAAAAGTTTGAAGCATGGGGTGTTCTTTGATTGCTTTCCTTATGAGTAGCGGTCGGGGGCGAGCGATGGTCTTTTCCTACCAATCTATCCCCCTAGGAGCATGCGTGTAATGCCTAGTTTTGATGACTTGTAGATTTTTGCAATAAGTATGTGAGTTCTTTATGACTAATGTTGAGTCCATGGATTATACGCACTCTCACCCTTCCACCATTGCTAGCCTCTTCGGTACCATGCATTGCCCTTTCTCACCTTGAGAGTTGGTGCAAACTTCGCCGGTGCATCCAAACCCCGTGATATGATACGCTCTATCACACATAAGCCTCCTTATATCTTCCTCAAAACAGCCACCATACCTACCTATTATGGCATTTCCATACCCATTCCGAGATATATTGCCATGCAACTTTCCACCGTTCCATTTATTATGACACGCATCATCATTTTCATATTGCTTTGCATGGTCATGTAGTTGACATCGTATTTGTGGCAAAGCCACCGTTCATAATTTTTTCATACATGTCACTCTTGATTCATCGCAATCCTGGTACATCGCTGGAGGCATTCACATAGAGTCATATTTTATTCTAAGTATCGAGTTGTAATTCTTGAGTTGTAAGAAAATAAAAGTGTGATGATCATTATTAGAGCATTGTCCCATTAAACATATAAAGGATGAGCTAGTCTGCCCAACTAGCGGCACTAGCCACGTCTCCTTTTATTCGTCTCACCTAGACCACCTCTCGTCCCCGCAAGCACCCCCAATCCGCCGCCTCCTTTCCTCCCCCAGTCCCTATCTCTGCTCCTCCTCCTCCCCCAATCGCCCCCATCTCCTCCTCCCTCTCCACTTCTGGTCGGGGCGCCGCCTACTCTCCACCTCGTGCCCCCTCCTCCCACTCCTCCACCTCCGCTCCACTGCACCCCGCCGCTCCGAGGACCATCGACGAGGCGAGGACAGCGGTGCCATCGGACCCGCCGACCCGGAGCCCGCGCCCTCCAGACCAAGCACCGTCCGCCTCCTCCCCCTCCACGTCCACGCTCGCGGCCGTCCCTGGCCACGCCGACCGCCATCGTATCATCGCACATGAGCAGCCTCTCTCCCCGGCTTCCTTCCTTCTCTCTCTCGTGGTCGTCTCTGGTAGGCTAGGGTTTCTCTCCGGGACAGGGACGCCCTGGATTTCTCGGGACGTGTGTTCGTCCTTCCGTACGTCGGCCGCCCTAAGTTTGATGCCTTTTCTAGTTCGCAGGGAGGGACTTGGTCGGGTGCTTTCATTCTCCAGCCAGCTCAGGAACAATGGCGGTGGTAAAGCCCTCCTCTCCTCTCCTCGATTCCTTAGATGTTCTGCATGAAGCGATTCTTTGTAGTCACAACCAAGAAGAGACTGAGTATGCTTAGTTGGTTTCTTTTTCTTCATATATGTAGTTAGATCTTAGATGTGCTGCCATCTTGCTGTAGGCAGTGCAATTTCCCATGCAATCTGGAAACTTTGGTTTCTGTATTATTTTTTAGGAGTTGCAAAATGTGATCTTTGGACAAGGGAGTGACGGTTAGCCCTTAGCAGTGTTCAATTCTGGACCACTTCAATTGATAATTGCTTCATTAATGTGATTTTTTTTCTTGTTTGACATAATCCCACACTTTAGGGTCTGGCAAGAATTAATTGGACTATAGTCTAGGTATGGTCGTGCGTTAAATGGCGAAGGGGCCGCTCACAAGGTACTAGGTCCAATTTCATCGAAATGCTACATCTACCTACTGACTACTCCACTTGTTCACATACAGTTTTTTGCTTTTGTTTTCACTGATTCACTTTTCTCGGCATTTTTGTGTGGGTCTCTTTTTATGGCCAACTTGACAATTTTCTCTTGAAGGAGTCGTTCAACTCAGAAAGAACAAAGAATGTTCATGTCAACCTTGGTTTTTTCTACAGTAGTTGGTAATCACTCTGAACAATAGTATGTCAGTAAAGCCAATAGTAGTTAGTTTGAGGCTGCTTTTATCTTTCCTACAATAGTTCATTTCAATTGTTCTTAGTTTTTACTGTAGTTGTTAATTCGATTACCTATTTTACAAGAAATAACAATCATTCATATATGCCATCTTATTCTTATGCAATAATCTGAAATCTATCTTGTCATACCAGGTCTCCTGTGTTCAGTGGCCATAACTATAACTATAGTTTTAACTGATGCGATTAAGGATGGTGTTGGTCGGCCACGTCCAGATTCCTTTTGGCGCTGTTTTCCCGACAGAGTATCTTTAATGTGCTCACCTTGGGCTGTTGCTTCTTTGTGCTCATCCATAGCAATACTATTCTCATTATCTCATGCATGGCAATACCGTTCTATGCACTAATCGGCAATGACACAACTACACATAGCGAGTACTAGAAAGCATGATAATGTTTTAGGGCACTTTTCTACTTTGTGCAAGAAAATTAATTTGATGGATATGCGACCTGTTCTCTCTTGATTATGTGTGGATTTTAATACACAATTATTTTTGTAGAAGGTAACTTGGTTGACACTATTTTGTTATTTCTATATGGAGAACATGTGAGCTCGGCTGATGGATTGCATACTATTTGGCTGAGTGGTTTTGTACTAAAGATACAATTGAGCCGAAGACTTCTTTTGTATGGAAATTCACTATGGAAACCGAAATAATGGTAGTCTGCACAACCGTTGACTTTCTTGCATTGGTTCTTCATTCTATAAGTCACACCTTTTCTATTTGGTAAAAGAAGAGTGAGCTCATGCTTGAAGTTCTACCATATATGTTAACACTTGGATACTGTATCAACCCTCTGATACTTCATAATTTTCCCTTGCATTGCCTCCTTTAACTCTTCAGCTGGACCTTTGAAAAGAATGATTTTTTGGTTATATAATTTATTATGTTTTGTTTCATTGTCGAGAGGTAGAATGTAAAGTAGGCTTCTATTTTCAGTCTATTCATATGCAGATATTTGATATAAGTGAATATATACATTTTGGTAGGTGAATGTGCTCTCCATTAATATCATCGATATATTTGAGCTTCAGAGAAGGATATCTATGCCATTTTGTTTTTGGTTTTTGAACAAAAGAGTGTTGTATGTGCATCGTTAAGAGGATGAAGCAGCAAAATTACCAATTTAGCAGGATGTGGATGATACGTACAGAGTGGCTTTACTTAGGTTTGGTGTTACTACTATTTCTTTCGTTGTAAAACTGCAGTACGACAAAGTTTATAGATTTATCAGCCATGCTTTTGGTGCCAGTAGTTTTGACTATAGCTGTTGTGCAACTCCGTGTGTCTATGATCTATTGTTTAAATATAACATAACATTCTGAAATTGTTAGTTGTTCTCTATGTATGAGAAATCATGAAAGAACTGTCTGCTAGGGGTAAATAATATTTTCCGCTGTTTGATAAAACAGTTAGGCCTCTACCCTCTCATATATTTTTATTCTCTTTTGAAGAATTCCTAGCCTTGAATACTATTTTCTCCATGGTTCTCATGTTGTGCATTCTACAATGCAGGATACTGAATCAACAGTTACACGAAAGTTTGATGCCGTGTGAGTAGCAGAAACTGAAAGAATAAGGATTAGTCCTGTGAGAAGAGGTTGACATTATATGCCCCTTCAGGTAATCAATTTGCGCTTTAATCTTTCTGTGTTTTTCTTTTGTTTTTTTACTTTAAAATAGAATAACGATAGCCTAGCTAATTCCATTTTTGTGCATGATATATTTTGATTGATCTCAAATGGATTTCGATGGCTCAATGTTCCATTCAATCTTTTTTTGCCATGTATCTTCCATTTAGACATACTGGATGACCAGCTTTTCATAAACTAATAACCAAGAAAACTTATTTTAATAGTTGCAGCAGCACCTACTAATATTTGCCAATAAACTATCCATGATATGTATCTTCCATTTTATTAATTGCCAAAAAACGAGGATAACAGTGGACACCCCAAATAGTATCTCTGAATCTTAATTGTTCATCCTTAATGCTTGAAATGTTCCACATGATGTTTGCTGGTAGAAAGATCCAAGCATATATACACTTGGAATGCCTTGGTGATTGATGATTTTGCCATTTGGAGCCCACTTAGGATGTTTTGGTAATTAGCAAAATGAAATTGTTCAAGCAAAATCATTTTATCATTAACACTCTTGGCATTCTGTTGCATCAGAAAGGACCAATGGTTTTGCCATTTGGGTGCTCATGCTTATGGTTAGTTGTATAGCTATAATTTCTCTGTACATACAATTTTTCCTTAGAGAATAAGAATAATTTGTTCCTGGTAGTCTCATTGTACTTGTCCATTTGTTCCTCTGTTTTTTTCTTCTCGTGTTGCTTTATTCCATATTTTGCTCATGTGCTGCAGTGCTCGCTTTTGTCTTCCCCTGATGTTCTCATCTCAAGGCTACTGACCTAGGAGTAGTCATATGCAAGTTCTAGTTATCGCCCCTATCCTATTTCCTGCAGGTATGCAGGAATCTCTTATCCAGATTCTAGCTACATCCTTTACTATGACAATCTCGCGCTATACTTCAGAGTGTACTCTTTATATAGCTACTAATTTCATAATGTTGTTCGCTGATTGCTCGCTGCTATCTTCGGTTCATATGGTCGCCGGCTGGACACTTGCTGCTATCTTTGATTCATAAAAGCACACTATATTGCCTTTATTTTTACATATAAATGTAAATGTTGACAAGTATATTATTCTGGTTGTTGAGTCAGTCTATTGATAATAGTTAATGTGTGTTGATTCTTATTCTCTCAATTCCTCTGAAGCCTGTACTTCCTGCTCAATTTGGAATGCATGATCAGAGAGATATGGCGAGGGAGGTGGCGAGGATGTCGTTGGTGATCTTGAAGAATGGCAAGACGCCGAGCGATGCGCTGCTGCACCAACTGCCCAAGACGCCGAGTGACGCGTAGCTGCTGCCGCTGCCCAAGAAGATGACAAGCGTAAATGATGGTTTGATCTGTGTGTAGTTGCATTGTTTATTTCTTAATCAGTGAAGATCATTTTTATTAATTATTTTGACACGAACCCTATGCTTTCTGTCAGGAGATTGTTTTTGTAGTTGCCTATTTATTGTTATCTACCATTTTTAAATCTTCTGCAACATAGCATCTGAAGTACTATACTCCTATTATGCAAAGACTTCAAGAGGATTAGCAGTTTCAAATTCTACTATCGAGTTGTTTGCTCTTTCTGAAATACAAATGCCTACCGAATGTGTTATTTTCTCGCGTCCTCACCTTTTAAGATAATATTCAGATAAACTTCTGGATGCAACGTCCTGGGCATGTGCTTTTGAGCAATATTTGAATAAAGATACCAGCATTTTTTGTTTCCATCTCCAGCACTCTAACCAATCCTATTACTATTTGTGTTCCTGAGATTTCCATTAAAGCGCGAGAGGAGCGGTGGCGGCGGCGTCGAGCTGCGATGAGGTGGCGCTCGGGCACGAGATTTCCATTAATTTCCTATATTTCTTATTTACGCATTTGTGACCATAGCTTTCCATTTTAGCTCATAAACTGGATGGCAAAATAGAGTTTGCCCACTCCATATCTGTGTTGTCTTATTAGGAAAATAGAGTTTGTTTTATAGCTGATGCTTAATATGTTTTATCGACCGGTGAATGCTCAACTTTACCTCATAAACTGGATGGCAAATGCTAATTCCAATGGGGCTTTTGCCACTTATTGTTTTATGGTTGTCTAGACAGCTGATGGCATGCTTCTTTCTTGCTAATTATCAATTCTTTTGTACAAGGTCCCTCAGCTACTTATGCTTTGCTAGACAATGAGAGTATGTAGATAGCATGTATGGTTTTTACATTGTTTTGCACAGGTTGTGATGCATCACATGATGTTTTGCTTTTACATTTATGAGTATTACAGAGTCCTTTCTTTTTCCACAAGGGGCGGTAGTTGTGCCATTTGATTCGAAGGACAAGGAGTTGATCACAAAGGGGTAGCATTCAGGATATATGCACACAGAAGAGTACAGAACCAAATTATATGATGTAATTGACCATTATTTCTATTAACTTCTCCAGTACACAATGTTCACAAGTTCATGTATTAAGTACATTTTATTGTGTCACTTGTGTTTACTTTTTTTCGATGCAAGTTTACAGCTACTCGGAGTTCCTAATTGTAGACTCAACTATCTTGACCTAACGATTTTCTAATTTGTGGCATTATTACCTTAAAAAATATTTGCATTTAGTTTCCTTTATATATAAGGGGTATAAGTTATTACCAAATGTACTCAAATCTACGGTTATTAAAAATGCAAATATTTTCAACACGAACATGGTTTTAAACGGGTCTTTGCGCCATTTGGCGCAACTGGTTATCTAGTGTGAGGAAAGGATGATGGAGACTATGATTCCCCCACAAGTCGTGAGACTCCTGACGAAAAAAAGAGGCCAAAGAAAAAAAGGCCCAAATAATAGTAAAAGTAATAATAATAAATAAATGAGAGAAAAAGAGAGAAGGGACAATGTTACTATCCTTTTTCCACACTTGTGCTTCAAAGTAGCACCATGATCTTCATGATAGAGAGTCTCTTATTTTGTCACTTTCATATACTAGTGGGAGTTTTTCATTATAGAACTTGGCTTGTATATTCCAATGATGGGCTTCCTCAAATGCCCTAGGTCTTTATGAGCAAGCGAGTTGGATGCACACCCACTTAGTTTCTTTGATGAGATTTTATATATTTATAGCTCTAGTGCATCCGTTGCATGGCAATCCCTACTCCTTGCATTGACATCAATCGGTGGGCATCTCGATAGCCCATTGATTATCCGTGTCAATGTGAGACTTTCTCCCTTTTTGTCTTCTCACACAACCTCAATCATCATATTCTATTCCACCCATAGTGCTATGTCCATGGCTTGCGCTCATATATTGCGTAAAAGTTGAAAGAGTTTGAAAAGGCTAAGTATGAAACAATTGCTTGGCTTGTCATCGGGGTTGTGCATGATGATAGCATTTTGTGTGACGAAAATGAAGCATGGACAAACTATATGACTTTCTAGGGATAAGTTTTCTTTGGCTATGGTATTTTGATAAGACATAATTGCTTGATTAGCATACTTGGAGTATTACTATTTGTATGTCAACAATAAACTTTTATCTTCAATCTTTCGGATCTGAACATTCATGCCACAATAGAGAAAAATACATTGAGGAATATTCTAAAAAGCATTACACATCAAAATTCTGTTTTTATCATTTACCTACTCGAGGACGAGCAGGAATTAAGCTTGGGGATGCTGATACGTCTCCAACGTATCTATAATTTTTTATTGTTCCACGCTATTATATTATCTATTTCAGATGTTAATGGGCTTTATTTTACACTTTTATATTATTTTTGGGACTAACCTATTAACGGGAAGCCCAGCCCAAATTGCTGTTTTTTTGCCTATTTCAGTGTTTCGTAGAAAAGGAATATCAAACGGAGTCCAAACGGAATGAAACCTTCGGGAACGTGATTTTTGGAACAAACGTGATCCGGAGGACTTGGAGTGGACGACAAGCAATCAACGAGGCGACCACGAGGCAGGGGGCCTGCCCTCCTGATGAGGACATCAATACCATTGTTACACCCACAGCCCCTACTGTTACATATACTGGACCAATTACTAGAGCTCGCGCACGCCAGTTAAATTACCAGGTACTTTCGTTTCTTGATAATGATTCTAATGTTCATGAGATTATGATGCTGCCTAAATTGGATACATTTGTTTTGCTTACAAATGAAGGGCCTAGCTTGGAGAAGGATGAACATTGGAGCAAGAACACGCATGGAGTTGATGGCATGCGCAAGGGGATCAAGAACGGAGTTACAAGTGATGATTTCAGGACTTTGAAGCCGCCATAAGGAGTGCATGAAGCCTTGGACGAAATATACAAGATGCCACTTCATAATATTCGTCCATAGGCTATTCTAGGTGCTGCATCACCTTATTAATGGGCCAGGCCCATGTAATTTCGAAATACTTCAGTATAGGCTATTTTTAGAGTCCGTATGTGTGGGGAAACAAGAGTTAGGGTTGGTTTCGGACCCCACCCTCAAGGGCCACGAAATTCCCCCCTCTTCCTCCATATATACAACCCTTAGGGCGTCGTTTAGACTTTGGGTTTTGTTTAGATTAAAAGTTCGCCATAGCTGCAACTTCGCGTACTTCGTTTGTGTCCAATGACCAGACCAAGACGTCACAGAACCCCACCTTGATCAATAAAGCTTTCATCTTATATTCGCAATATCCAGATTGCAATCTCAGTTTCTTGCTTGTTCTTCGTTTGCTCGCAGGAAATAGACCCTCGTGGTCAGGTTGATCATGCTCCAGCGTGGTCAATAACCCTCGGAAGTTGGTTTAGCGATTGCTAAGGCGCGACGTCTCGCACGTTCGTAGTCGGAGCGTCAAGGTCGACTCCCACAGAAAACGAAAGCCACCATCTCATCGAAACATCGGGACACCTTAGCCTCTATCAAGTGGTATCAGAGCAAACACATGATATTATTTGTCGACGTTGCAAGGGTGGAGGTCATTATGCGAGAGAATGCCCATGTAAGCGTGTGATGATTGTTACTGAGGATGGTGGGTATGAGTCTGCTAGTGACTATGATGAGGAGACTTTGGCTCTTATTACACGTGATGAACACGGTGGAGACGATTCTGATCATGAGACGCAATACATGGCTCCTGAAGATGCTGACAGGTATGAATGTTTAGTTGCTCAACGTGTTTTGAGTGTGCAGGTTACACAAGCTGAGCAAAATCAGAGGCATAGTTTGTTCCATACAAAGGGAGTTGTGAAGGAACGTTCTGTTCGCGTGATCATAGATGGAGGGAGCTGCAGTAACTTGGCTAGCATGGAGATGGTGGAGAAGCTATCTCTCACCACAAGACCACATCCACATCCTTACTACATCCAATGGTTCAACAACAGCAGCAAGGTTAAGGTAACACGTACTGTTCGTGTGCATTTTAGTATCTCTACATATGCTGATTATGTTGATTGTGATGTGGTACCTATGCAAGCATGTTCCTTATTACTTGGTAGACCATGGCAATTTGATAAAAATTCTGTACACCATGGTAGAAACATTCAGTATACTCTTGTTCATAACGATAAAAATATTACTTTGCTTCCTATGACTCCTGATTCCATTTTGAAAGATGATATTAATAGAGCTAATAAAGCAAAACAGGAGACAAATAAGAGTGAAAATCAGATTGTGGCAAAAGAATTTGAGCACCAAATGAAGCCTAATAATAAACCATCTACTGTTCTTTCTGAAATTAAATTGAAAAGTGCATGTTTACTTGCCACCAAATCTGATATTGATGAGCTAGATTTCAGCAAATCTGTTTGCTATGCTTTTGTGTGCAAAGAGGCATTATTTTCATTCGAGGACGTGCCTTCCTCTTTGCCCCCTGCTGTCACTAACATTTTGCAGGAGTTCGCTGACGTCTTTCCACAAGACATGCCACCGGGATTACCACCTATTCGAGGGATTGAGCATCAAATTGACTTAATTCCCGGTGCTTCGCTACCCAACCGTGCACCATACCGTACCAATCCAGAGGAGACGAAGGAGATTATGCGTCAAGTACAAGAACTGCTCGACAAAGGTTATATACGCGAATCCCTTAGTCCTTGTGTTGTTCCTATCATTTTAGTGCCGAAAAAGGATGGTACGTCGCGTATGTGCGTTGATTGTAGAGGCATAAATAATATTACTATTCGTTATCGTCATCCTATTCCTAGGCTAGATGATATGCTTGATGAATTGTGTGGTTCTACAATATTCTCCAAAGTTGATTTGCGTAGTGGATACCATCAAATTCGTATGAAATTGGGAGATGAATGGAAAACAGCATTTAAAACTAAGTTTGGATTATATGAGTGGTTAGTCATGCCTTTTGGGTTAACTAATGCACCTAGTACTTTTATGAGGTTAATGAACGAAGTTTTACGTGGTTTCATTGGACGATTTGTGGTAGTTTACTTTGATGACATATTGATTTATAGCAAATCTTTGGAGGAACATTTGGAACATTTACGTGCTGTTTTTATTGCTCTACGTGATGCACGTTTGTTTGGAAACCTTGGAAAGTGCACCTTTTGCACCGACCGAGTATCTTTTCTTGGCTATGTTGTTACTCCACAGGGAATTGAAGTTGATAAAGCCAAGATTGAAGCTATTGAGAGTTGGCCGCAGCCCAAAACGGTCACACAAGTGAGGAGTTTCCTTGGCCTCGCTGGTTTCTATAGGCGTTTTGTGAGAGATTTCAGCACCATTGCTGCACCTCTCAACGAGCTTACAAAGAAGGATGTGCCTTTTGTTTGGGGTATCGCACAGGAAGAAGCCTTCATGGTATTGAAAGATAAGTTGACACATGCTCCTTTACTCCAACTTCCTAATTTCAATAAGACTTTTGAGCTTGAATGCGATGCTAGTGGAATTGGATTAGGAGGTGTGTTATTACAAGATGGAAAACCTGTTGCATACTTTTCTGAAAAATTGAGTGGGCCTAGTCTGAACTATTCTACTTATGATAAAGAATTATATGCTCTTGTTCGGACCTTAGAAACATGGCAACATTATTTATGGCCCAAGGAATTTGTTATACATTCTGATCATGAATCTTTGAAACACATTAAAAGTCAAGCAAAACTGAACCGTAGACATGCTAAATGGGTTGAATTCATTGAGACTTTCCCTTATGTCATTAAACACAAGAAGGGTAAAGAAAATGTTATTGCTGATGCCTTGTCTCGTCGTTATACTATGCTTTCACAACTTGACTTTAAAATATTTGGTTTGGAGACCATCAAAGATCAATATGTTCATGATGCTGAATTTAAAGATGTATTGCAGAATTGTAAGGAAGGGAGAACTTGGAACAAGTTCGTTCTTAACGATGGATTTGTGTTTCGTGCTAACAAGCTATGCATTCCAGCTAGCTCCGTTCGTCTTTTGCTGTTGCAGGAGGCGCATGGCGAAGGATTAATGGGACACTTTGGCGTCAAGAAGACGGAGGATATACTTGCTACATATTTCTTTTGGCCAAAGATGAGACGGGATGTTGAGCGTTTTGTTGCTCGCTGCACTACATGTCAAAGAGCTAATTCACGACTCAATCCTCATGGTTTATATATGCCTTTGCCTATACCTAGTGTTCCTTGGGAGGATATATCTATGGACTTTGTTTTAGGTTTACCTCAAACAAAGAAGGGGAGGGATAGCATATTTGTTGTCGTGGATAGGTTCTCGAAAATGGCACACTTTATACCATGTCATAAAAGCGATGATGTTGTTAATGTTGCTGATTTGTTCTTTCGTGAAATTATTCGCTTACATGGTGTGCCAAATACTATTGTTTCAGATCGTGATACTAAATTTCTTAGCCACTTTTGGAGATGTTTATGGGCTAAGTTGGGGACTAAGCTGCTTTTTAGTACTACTTGTCACCCCCAAACTGATGGACAAACTAAAGTAGTCAATAGAACGTTGTCTACTATGCTTAGGGCTGTTTTGAAGAATAACAAGAAAATGTGGGAAGAATGCTTGCCTCATATTGAATTTGCTTATAATCGTTCATTGCATTCTACTACTAAGATGTGCCCTTTTGAAATTGTGTATGGTTTCCTACCTCGTGCACCTATTGATTTGTTGCCTCTTCCATCTTCAGAGAAGGTTAATTTTCATGCTAAAGAACGTTCTGAATTGATTTTAAAAATGCATGAGTTAACTAAGGAAAACATTGAGCGTATGAATGCTAAATATAAACTTGCTGGAGATAAGGGTAGAAAACATGTTGTGTTTGCGCCTGGAGATCTTGTTTGGTTACATTTGCGTCAAGATAGATTTCCTAATCTGCGCAAATCGAAGCTAATGCCACGTGTTGATGGTCCTTTTAAGGTGTTAGAGAAAATAAATGATAATGCATATAAACTTGAGCTACTTGTAGATTTTGGGGTTAGTCCCACTTTTAACATTGCAGATTTGAAGCCTTATTTGGGTGAGGAAGATGTGCTTCCGTCGAGGACGACTTCATTTCAAGAAGGGAAGGATGATGAGGACATCGATACCATTGTTACACCCACAGCCCCTACTGTTACATATACTGGACCAATTACTAGAGCTCGCGCACGCCAGTTAAATTACCAGGTACTTTCGTTTCTTGGTAATGATTCTAATGTTCATGAGATTATGATGCTGCCTAAATTGGATACATTTGTTTTGCTTACAAATGAAGGGCCTAGCTTGGGGAAGGATGAACATTGGAGCAAGAACACGCATGGAGTTGATGGCATGCGCAAGGGGATCAAGAACGGAGTTACAAGTGATGATTTCAGGACTTTGAAGCCGCCATAAGGAGTGCATAAAGCCTTGGACGAAATATACAAGATGCCACTTCATAATATTCGTCCATAGGCTATTCTAGGTGCTGCGTCACCTTATTAATGGGCCAGGCCCATGTAATTTCGAAATACTTAAGTATAGGCTATTTTTAGAGTCCGTATGTGTGGGGAAACAAGAGTTAGGGTTGGTTTCGGACCCCACCCTCAAGGGCCACGAAATTCCCCCCTCTTCCTCCATATATACAGCCCTTAGGGCGTCGTTTAGACTTTGGGTTTTGTTTAGATTAAAAGTTCGCCATAGCTGCAACTTCGCGTACTTCGTTTGTGTCCAACGACCAGACCAAGACGTCACAGAACCCCACCTTGATCAATAAAGCTTTCATCTTATATTCGCAATATCCAGATTGCAATCTCAGTTTCTTGCTTGTTCTTCGTTTGCTCGCAGGAAACAGACCCTCGTGGTCAGGTTGATCGTGCTCCGGCGTGGTCAATAACCCTCGGAAGTTGGTTTAGCGATTGCTAAGGCGCGACGCCTCGCACGTTCGTAGTCGGATCGTCAAGGTCGACTCCCACAGAAAATGAAAGCCACCATCTCATCGAAACATCGGGACACCTTAGCCTCTCTCACCTCCCCCCTCGTGGGCCCCTCGTTGCTCCACTTGAAATGCGTTGGAGATAATATAATAGCATGGAACAATAAAAAATTATAGATACGTTGGAGATGTATCACTCTCCCATAATCGCTTCAAATGCAGCTTTATCTATACTTGAACCGTTTTGCGGTCAATGTTGTATGACTTGTATGACTGATACGTCTCCAACGTATCTATAGTTGTTGAAGTATTCATGCTGTTATTTTATCATTCTTGGATGTTTTACAATCATTTGATAGCACCTTTATATCTTTTTTGGGACTAACCTATTGACCCAGTGCCCAGTGCCAGTTGCTGTTTTTTGCTTGTTTTTCACATCGCGGGAAATCAATATCAAACGAGTCCAAACACCGTGAAACTTTTTGGAGATTTTTTTGGACCAGAACACTTAGGATGGGCCAGAGCAGCAGCTCGGGGGTGCCCCTAGGGGGGCACAACCCACCAGGGCGCGCGGGGGCCCAGGCACGCCCAGGTGGGTTGCGCCCACCTCGGTGGCCTCCTCCAGCCCCTCTTTACCCTATAAATTCAAAAATATTCTGAAAACCCTCAGGGTTAACCTAGATTAGAAGTTCCGCTACCACAACGCTTTGTAGCCACCGAAAACCAATCTAGACCCCGTTCTAGCACTCTGCCTGAAGGGGAAATCATCTCCGTTGGCCATCTTCATCATCCCAGCGGCCACCAGGATGATGAGGGAGTAGTCCACCCTCAGGGTTGAGGGTTTGTACCAGTAGCTATGTGTTTAGTCTCCCTCTCTCTCGTGTTCTTGAGATGTCATGATCTTAATGTATCGCAGGCTTTGTTAATATAGTCGGATCGTATGGTGTTTTCCCCTCTCTATCTTGTTGTGATGAATTGAGGTTTTCCCTTTGAGTTGTTATCGAATTGAATACTTTTATGGATTTGAGAACAATAGATATATGTCTTGCAAATGAATACTTGTGGTGACAAGGGGGTATTATTTTGATTCACTTGATATATGTTTTGACACTCAACTCGCGGATTCCCGAGGTGACATTGGGGTAATCTATGCATAGGGGTTGATACACTTTCTTGTCTTTGTTTCTTTGGTATAAATCTGGGAGCACTCTTTGAAGTTCTTTGTGTGGGATTGAATATTATGAATATGAATTTGCTTTGGTGTTATTTTAGTACGAACTCTAGGATAGATCGAACGGAAAGAATAGCTTTGTGTTATTTTAGTACGAACTCCTGAATAGTTGGAACGGGAAGAATAGCTTTGAGGTGGTTTCGTACCCTACAAACAATATATTCTTATTTTCTCCGCTAGATAGGAACTTTGGAGTGATTCTTCATCGCACTTTGAGGGATGGTTATATGATCCAATTATATTAGCATTGTTGAGAGGTTGCGCTAGTGAAAGTACGGACCCTAGGCCTCATTTTCAAGCATTGCAATACCATTTTTGTGCCCGTTTACAATTTTCTACCTTGTTATTTTATTTATTCAGATTATAAAAATATATTTCTACCATCAATATTACACTTTTATCACCATCTCTTCGCCGAACTAGTGCACCTATACAATTTGCCATTGTATTGGGTGTGTTGGGGACACAAGAGATTTCTTGTATTTGATTGGAGGGTCGTTTGAGAGAGACCATCTTGATCCTACACCTCCCACGGATTGATAAACCTTAGGTCATCCACTTGAGGGAAAATTGCTACTGTCCTACAAAACTCTGCGCTTGGAGGCCCAACATGTGTCTACAAGAATAAAGTTGCGTAGACATCAAGCTCTTTTCTGGCTCCGTTGCCGGGGAGGTGAGTGCATGAAGGTATATCTTTAGATCTTGCAATTGAATCTTTTAGTTTATTGTTTTATTACTAGTTTGGTTTATAAAAGAAAACTACATAAAAATGGAATTGAGGTTGCATCATATTATTGATCATCTTTATAATATCTCTCTTGAAAATGATGGAAAGGAAAATTGTGCTCAATTTATAGAAGAAGAATTCTATCTAATGTTTGGCATAAATGATGAGCATGATTGCAATGTTGTTAGTATGAATTCTTTGAATATCCATGATGCTAATGATATGCAAAGCCATAAGCTTGGGGATGCTATGTTTGATGAAGATGATATTTTTTAGTCCCCCAAGATTTGATGTGCAAATTTGTTACAATGATTGCATGCCTCCTATTTATGATGATTATGATGATGAAAGTGGAATTGGAGAGGCCATGACTTTATTTAGTGATAAATCCACCATTTTGGATGAGGCTTCAATTGACTATGATAACAAAGTTGCTATCTATGATTATTATGGTGATGACATATATGCTATATTGAATAATGATAACCATGAAACTTGTCATCATGATTTTAATTTTCAATCACATGATAGTTATTTTGTCGAGTTTGGTCCCACTACTATTCATGAGAATAAAATTGCTTATTTGGAGAGTAAGAAAATTTCTATGCTTATGTATCATGAAAAGAATGCTTTATGTGATAGCTATTTTGTTGAATTCATTCATGATGCTACTGAAAATTATTATGAGGGAGGAACTTATGCTTGTAGGAATTGCAATAATATTAAGTTTTCTCTTTATGTGTTGAAAATCTTGAAGTTATGCTTGTTTTGCCTTCCTATGCTAGTTGATTCTTGTTCCCATAAGTTGTTTGCTCGACAAATCCCTATGCATAGGAAGTGGGTTAGACTTAAATGTGCTCGCCATGTGATTCATGATGCTCTCTTTATGTTTCAACTCTTATCTTTTATGCGAGCATCATGCCTAGCTAAAAGGCATTAAAGAAAAGAGCTTGTTGGGAGACAACCCAACACTTTTACCTACTATTTTTGGTGTTCACATGATTAAGCTACTATAGTAATCATGTTTTATAGCTTTTGTTTGAATAAAGTGCCAAGTAAAGCCTTTGGGATGGTCTATGGTGATAGTTGATTTGATCTTGCTGAAAAAGGAAACTTTTGCGCTCCGGAAAACAATTCTCATTTTCAATAGAAGCGTGATAAAATGTTGAATATTTTTGCAAAATATTAATAAAAAATTACCCAGGTTTTTCTAATTTTTCAGAATTTTTGGAGAAGCAGAAATACGGTTGGAGTACAGATTACTACTAACTGTTTTGTTTTTGACAGATTCTGTTTTCAATGCATAGTTTGCTTGTTTTCTAGTTTCTATGGCTTATATTTCTCAATATAAGTTGTGGAAATGATATGCTACAGTAGGCATTATGTGGAAAAAATTATGAATCTTGTCTTTGACAGTACCAAGGTGAAATGGTTTGCTCTTTATCATACTAACCTATCTCACAAAGTTCCGTTAAGTTTTGTGTGATTGAAGTTTTCAAGTTTTGGGTGACATGTCAATATGAGGAGAATAAGGAGTGACAAGACCCTAAGATTGTGGATGCCCAAGGCACCCGCAGGGTAATCTTCAAGGAAGATCTAAGAAACTAAGCTTGTGGATGCCCCGGAAGGCATCCCCTCTTTCGTCTTCAACATTATCGGTAACCTCACTTGGAGCTATGTATTCATTCGTCACTTGATATGAGCTTTACTTGGAGCGTCATTTTATTTTGTTAGGATTTTCTTGCTTTTGTTTAGAATAATGTTTTGCATATTTTATTTCAATAAAAGTGGCAATGATAGCCTTTGCCATGCTTATTTTTAAGTATACATGTTGCTGTTTGAAAACAGAAAGTTTACTGCTGTTGCAAAAATTCCCTAGAAAATTCAGAATGTGATAAAACGTTGAAACTTTTTGCAAAATGAGCTCCGATAAATTTCATACAATGTGGCAAATTTTCATAAATTTTGGAGTTAGGGAAGTATTGATACTCTTGCATTCTTTACACGTACTGTTTTGGTAGATTGGCGTTATGTTTGCATTGTTTGCATATGTTTGCTTGTTTAATGATTCTATTTGAGGATATGAGTATTGAATATGCAGAGGCATTTAGTATACAATGTTGAATAATAATTTTAGTGATTTGATACAGTAGGGAATGATAAGGTTTTGCATTGGTGTATACTAACTTATCTCACGAGTTCTTGTTGAGTTTTGTCAGGATGAAGCTTTTGAGATTTAGGAAAACCGTGATATGAGAAGAATTAAGGAGACACAAAAGCTCAAGATTGGGGATGCCCAAGGCACCCCAAGATAATATTTCAAGAAGTCTCAAGCATCTAAGCTTGGGGATGCCCCGATAGGCACCCCACCTTTCCTCTTCAACAATTATCAGTTAGTATCGGTTGAGCCTAAGTTTTTGCATCTTCACATGAGTTGTGCTATTCTTAGAATGTCATTTTATTTTCATTTTGCTTGATGTTTTAATAAAATACTTATATCTGAATGTTTTTAAATAAAATAGAGTCCTCAAATAGTTGCCAGGGAGGCTAAGTAAGCGGCATTCACATCCCGTCAACGAAGCTCTTTTCTATGGAATTGCTCTAGTGCTTCACTTATATCTTTTTGAGCACGGTGTGCTTTAGTATTTTTGAAGAAATTCTCTCTTGCTTCACTTAAATTAATTTGAGAGAAAGAAATATTATTCTCATGATCTTCAGTTATATCTTTTTGGAGTATCTTGTCATTTACTCTCGTGCTTCACTTATATCCATGAGTAAATTGTTGAATAAATTGAATGTCATGAAGTTGAAATCATATCATGCCTAATGGTAGCTTCACATTGGGTTTAGAAAGTGAAATCTTTTGAGTCTTGAGAATCACAATATTGTTCATACATGCAATTCATTAATAATTAGTACAAGAAAGAGAACTTTCACATGCAAATACACTCTCTTGGAAATCTTTTGTGATTGTGAGCCCCCATCAAAATATTATATGCCAAAATTGTTGACGTTGGACAAGGAAGACAATGTAATGGTTTATGTTTGTTCATATTCACATGGAAGTTATATTGTCATAGATCCTTCAACATGTGGTGTTTGCCCCCCCTCCTCGCTAGCCAAAAATTCCTCACCCAGTAGAGATACTACTTGTGCATCCAAAAACCCTTAAACCCAAATCTTATTTTCAAGAGTCCACCATACCTACCTATGGATTGAATAAGATCCTTCAAGTAAGTTGTCATCGATGCAATAAGGCAATAAAAATTGCTTCTAAAAGTGTTAGATCATTTAGTGTAAGAGAAAATTGAGCGTTGTACGAACTTGTGATGACAAAAAATAAAAGCGACATACTGCATAATAAAGGTTGCTCTCATAAGGGGCAATATAACGTGACATTCTTTTGCACTAAGGGGTTGAGCATACAAACAAATAAGCGCATGGCAACCGTTGCTTCCCTTTGTGAAGGGCCTATCTTTTACTTTTATGTATTTACTTTTATGCAAAGAGTCAAATTATTTCTCTCTATTCCTTTTCATTTTCCTCTTTTGGCAAGCATCATGTGGTGAGGAAAGATCTAGGCACATATATCCAGTTGGATATGGGTAGCATGAGTTATTATTGTTGACATCACCCTTGAGTTAATACGTTGGGAAGCGAAATTATAAGCCCCTATCTTTCTATGTGTCCGGTTGAAACGTTTTTCTCATGTGTATGCGGTGAGTGTTAGCAATCATAGAAGACTATAAGATGGTTGAGTATGTGGAGCTCGTACTTAAACTCCATTTAATAAGTTGAATTGCAATTGCTTGGTGACTAAGAACATAGGTTGTTGAGTTTCAAGAGAGTTCATTGTTCAAACCGTAACATGTGAATTGGTTCCTACTTTAACATGAGAATTATTACAAGAAAGAATTGCTGCTATGATGCTAGGGAAAGTGATTGAAATTTTCATTGATCAAACTTATGCACTTTGCTAGTATTCACACTTCATAATTTTTTTCTTTTATCATTTACCTACTCGAGGGCGAGTAGGAATTAAGCTTGGAGATGCTGATACGTCTCCAACGTATCTATAATTTATGAAGTACTCATGGTGTTATTTTAACATTCTTGGATGTTTTACCATAATTTTATAGCAACTTTATATCAATTTTGGGACTACCCTATTGACCCAGTGCCCAGCGCCAGTCGCTATTTTTTGCTTGTTTGTTACATCGTAGGAAATCAATATCAAACGGAGTCCAAACATCGCGAAACTTTTTGGAGAATTTTTTTGGACTAGAACACCCAGGATGGGCCGGGGCAGCACCTGGGGGTGCCCCGAGGGGGCACAACCCACCAGGGAGCGCCTGGGCACCCAGGCACGCCCAGGTGGGTTGTGCCAACCTCGGTGGCCTCCTGCACCCCCTTTTTACCCTATAAATTCACAAATATTCCAAAAACCCTCGGGGTTAACCTAGATCAGAAGTTCCGCCGCCGCAAGGCTCTATAGCCACCAAAAGCCAATCTAGACCCCGTTCCGGCACTCTCCCGGAGGGGGAAATCATCTCCGGTGGCCATCTTCATCATCCTGGCGGCCACCACGATGAGGAGGGAGTAGTCCACCCTCGGGCTAAGGGTTCGTACCAGTAGCTATGTGTTTAATCTCTCTCTCTCTCTCATGTTCTTGAGATGTCATGACCTTGATGTATCACGGGCTTTGTTAATATAGTCGGATCATATGGTGTTTTCCCCTCTCTATCTTGTTGTGATGAATTGAGTTTTTCCCTTTCAGATTTCATTGTTATCGGATTGCATACTTTTATGGATTTGAGAACACATGATATATGTCTTGCAATTGAATATTCGTGGTGACAATGCAGTATCGTATTGATTCACTTGATATATGTTTTGGCACTCAACTCGTGGATTCCCGAGGTGACATTGGGATAATCTACGCATAGGGGTTGATGTACATTCTTGTCTTTATTTCTCCGGTAGAAATCTTGGGGCACTCTTTGATGTTCTTTGTGTTGGATTGAATATTATGAATATGAATTTGCTTTGGTATTATTTTAGTACGAACTCTAGGATAGATCGAACAGAAAGAATAGCTTTGTGCTATTTTAGTATGAACTCTTGAATAGATCGAACGGAAAGAATAGCTTTGAGGTGGTTTCGTACCCTACAAACAATTTATTCTTATGTTCTCCGCTAGATAGGAACTTTGGAGTGATTCTTCATCACACTTTGAGGGGTGGTTATATGATCCAATTATATTAACATTGTTGAGAGGTTGCACTAGTGAAAGTACGGACCCTAGGACTCATTTTCAAGCATTGGAATACCATTTTTACCCGTTTACTATTTGCTACCTTGCTGTTTTTATTTATTCAGATTATAAAAATATATTTCTACCATTAATATTACACTTCTATCACCATATCTTCGCCGAACTAGTGCACCTATACAATTTGCTATTGTATTGGGTGTGTTATGGACACAAGTGATTTCCTATATTTGATTGCAGGGTCATTTGAGAGACACATCTTTATCCTACACCTCCCACGGATTGATAAACCTTAGGTCATCCACTTGAGGGAAAATTGCTACTGTCCTACAAAACTCTACACTTGGAGGCCCAACATGTGTCTACAAGAATAAAGTTGCATAGTAGACATCAATGACCACATCAGCATAATAACTATTTTCTATTGGCTGGCTACCCACCTGCCTATTTATTATTTTTATACTCTACAAGTCTTCTGACTATAAATTATATCCATCTACGTGCGGTGTGTGGCGCAGCCTCCTCCTCCTTTTTCTTCCTTCCTCCAAAATTAGATGTAGGTTCCTCCCTCTTATCTCTGTTCTTTTGTCCCCTTCTCCTATGGTGCCAATGGAGGATTGTTAATGCTGGTGCCTCGCAAGCCTGGTGCCCATAGCTGACGCTTGCGTGTACGAATCTGGTTTGGAGCTCACCCAGAGTCAGCGCCGTGGGCAACTTTCATTGTTTTTGTACAACAACCATGGGTTTCGTGCTCCCTATGTTTGTCGCCTGACGACTGGGGATTTGGAGGAATCATGGGTATGTGTTTCCTGTTTTTTTGTTTTCTCCTTTATGGGTCTCATTTTGAATCCTATGGACTGAGTCTATAGTTTATATTTATGAATAGTTTGTCTATTATTCTAATGGTTTTGTCATAAGTTAACAGTAGGGATTCATACGTGTATTTGTTTAGTATTTAATAGTATTTCTTCCTTTATATATTTCTTGTTCTTTTTTCAGAAGTTTACTGTAGGGATTCATATGTATATTTCTTTAGTTTGGTCAGAAGATATCACTAGTTAGTGTTGTGTTTTTTTGGGTTCAGATATTTTTTTCACTTTGTTATGTAACAGTTGCTAGATCTGTGCAAATACTCAGTTATGTCAGGTGTTCACATTTTTCTTACTCCCATGCCCATTTGCAAGAAATGACATGTAGAATCAGGATTGTTGGTCCTAGTTCGAGGATACTAAAGATGGAGACGGCAGACAAGAACGAGTATCAGTAGATGGAAGTTGCCTACCACATTGACTTCGATGGTTGCATCAACCTAACAACTGGGTGGAAGGAGTTTGTGGCAGAGTCTGTAATTGAGGATGGAGATGTGGTTATGGTTATGTTCATTAGGGAAGGTGACTCTCTGACATTCAGAATTTATGTGTTGTAGGTTTTCAATGTGTCAAATTAGGCTAGTTGTGAGATTTTTCTGCGTTTGATTATGTTGCAGTATTTTTTTTAAACATTGTGTAGGCGATGGTTGAACTCTATGTTTTACAATATGGTTTGGAACGATTTGTTCATATGTTATTGTATGCGCTATATTTTTAATGCAATGCTTCCTATTTGGCTCTAGAGCAATTGTTTTATTTTTTATATTTTGTTTGGAACAACTATAGTTGAACTGATGTGCATCCTTTGTTTTTACAAGCATATTTTCATGTAGATATCTCGCACATGAAAAATATATGCTAATAATGGAAGTAGCACCCCTTGGGTTGAGTTTGTTAAACTTGCATGCTGATAATGATAGAACTGAAATACTTTGAGTGTCAATGCCCAATCGCGTTGTTGGTTGCAGAGCATTTTTTCCTAGTATTTATAGGATTTTAGAGCACAATTAGTTTTAGTTGACTACTGATAGTTCAAGTAATTTTTAAATAAAAATAATTTAGTCTTGCTGCATAATACACATTTTTTTGAACTTCTTGAACTTTTGTAGTTGAACTTTTTAAAATTTTGTTTCTAATTTTTTCATTGCATTCTTTTCTATGTTGAAGTATCCTTTTAAAATTTTGTTTATTTTTTTACAATGAACATGTGTTTGAACTTTTCTACATTCTTTATTTTGAACTTATTTCTTTATGGTGTGCATTTTTGTTCCTTCGATTGGTCATGTGGTATCCGAAGGAATTTTGTAATGCGTCGCTCTGTTGTATTGGGTCGCCCCTGCGGAGCCATTGTTTTCGGCCCACATAGCCCGTCCGCGCGGCTGTGTAGTGCAGCGTGCACGTGCGCTATGCATTTAGTACCACCTCACTAGCCGAGGGGGCTTTCGACCTGTTTATAAGCGCTGCCGGGGCATACTTGTCGAACTCCTCAAGATATTCACATGAGAGCTTATACACGACGCTCGCTCTCTGTCATGACCTATGGGCCCTGTTCGGTTGACCCGCATAGTATAGTTTACAATGAATTTGCCAGTGGTTCGTTGTTGGCTTGAGTCCTAGTATCCACTTGCGTTGGGCCGTCCTATCTCTTGAGAGGTCATTTTTTATTGTTCTTAGCATTTTTTGCTCTACTTTTTATTGTTCGGTAAGACATCCAGGACTGCATCCAAGGGCATATAATTGTACTGACACATCTCTTTTGCTTGTTTATTATTTGTATGGACTGATGAACAGCGTCATCGGTTAAAAAGCTACACCGCACCGAGTGGCATAGTTGTACTCACACATCTTTTTTGTTTGTATGGATTGATGAAACATCCGCGGCAAGATTGACAATGGTTGAAGGCACAACCCCCGCACCGTGCCTCTCAAACAAGCGCATTGACGCGTTAGCGCGAGGCCGAGCCGGGGGGAGGGGTGTCGGGACCCCCCACCCCCATACTTGCGAGGCCGAGCCAGGAACTAGCCATAGCAGGTGATGACACGGTGTGCAGCAGCGTCAATGCAGAGGTGAGTCCGTAACGTGACTTGCCCGATTATCTATCTTTTAGGGGGTGTGGTTGCATAGGGGGTGGGGGTGGGAACAGAATAACCGCACAGCGCCTGTCAAACGAGTGCACTGCCACATTAGCGTGAGGACGAGCTGGGAGGGGAGGCCCTTCCCGGCGAGGCCAAGCCAGGAACGAGCTGTAGCAGCCAACGATGCGGCAAGCCGCAGCGTCGCATGCAGAGGGGAGTCCGTAACTTGACTTGCCACATTATCTATCTTTTAGGGGAAAAACCAGCACCTCACCAAGGGGCAGAGTTGTACTGACACATCTTCCTTGTATGGACTTGCCCCATGATCTATCTTTAGGGAAAAAACAGGAACACACAGTGGGGCATAGTCGTACTAGCACATCTTTTTTTATTATTTGTATGGACTGATGAACAACGTCATTGGTAAAAAAGTGACATCGCACCGAGTGGCATAGTTGTATTGTCACATCATTTTTGTTTTTATGGATTGATGAAACATCCGTGTCAAGATTGACATTTGTTGAAGGCACAACCCCCACACTACACCTGTCAAACGAGCGCACTGTCGCGTTAGCGCGAGGCCAAGCCGGGCTGAGGAGATCCCCCCTCCCCCATCCCGGCGAGGTCGAGCCAACAACGAGCCTTAGCAGGCGACGACGCGGAGTGTCATGGTGTCGCATGCGGAAGCGAGTCTGTTGGATTGCAGGTTCCGGCAAACCCTTGAGGTTCGAACACTGGGGTGTGCACGAAGATCTCTCCCTAGCTCGCTCTCGCAACGATCTCAAGGCCTAGCTCACCGAACCAAAGGAACAAGAGACACGAGAGTTTATACTGGTACGGGCCACCGTTGTGGTGTAATATCCTAGTCCCGTGTGGTGTGGTGGATTGGCTTGTGGGCTAAGGATGAACTAGTACAGTGGACGAACATCCTCCTGAGGAGAGGTGTTCTTGAGCTCGATGAGCTGGTGAGATGGCCTTGGTGGAGTGGATCCGATCCAAGATGAGCCGATCCTTGACTACGGTGGTGGCTAATCCTATTTATAGAGGCCCTGGTCCTCTTCCCAAATGTTTAGGCAGGAAGGGATCCCACAACGGCCAATTTCCAAGGGAGACAACTTGTACAAGTTATCTTGACAAAAGGTGGTCTTCGCCTGCCAATGGCTCTGGTGGTGACGCCGCTGTGGGCTCTGCGGTGACCTCCGTCATGTCGTCCTGCTGGTCTTTGGTCTTGTTGCACAAATATGGCAACCTTTGCCTGATGCCTCGGGACTCCTCGCCTGCGCCTGCTTCCTTAGCACCAAAGAGGAAACTGGCACACTGCGCCAGCTGGCGCTCGCCAGGCTTCGGTCGTCATGGCTCACGTCACGCGGACCTCGTGGGGTGCCCCTTGCATAGATATCTCCGCTCCTCGGGAGCCAGCCTAGCGAGGCCGCCCCAGAGGAGGTGTTGGTGTCGTCCGCCTCATGAGGGTCTTGAGTGGTTGCTGATGAAGATGGGTCGTACCAGGCCGTTGGTGGAGCCACGCCCTGGGCCGCAGGCAGGCAAGTCTGGCTACCCCCGTTCCCAGGATGCCGACAGTAGCCCCTGGGCCCAAGGCGTGCTCGGACTTGGCTTCGAGGCGAAGCCAAAGGGCAAGTGCGGAGCACCGCGGGCCCTAACCGCCCGCGGCCTCGATTGTCAGGCGATTGATAGGTCGTGGGCGTCTCCGCTTCCCCACGCAGCCTCGGCAACTGTCCTTAGCTGACAAAAGGCTGGCGCGCGTCGTAGGGCTTTCATTGCCTTCCTTCACCTTGCTCCAGGCCCCCTTTCTCTTTCTCGCTCCGAGAGACTCCAGATCCATACGAACCCTTCTCCGAGCCTACAACCAATGACATCCGATTGGGCGAAGGCCGCAGACTCGCCTTCCTGGTACGAGCCGGCCTTGAGTGCGCCTAGCATCTCGGAGAAGAATCTCGCCGCCACGCTCCTGATGACGGCGGACAGCACCAACAAGGGGGGAAAGACCACGCTTCGGGCTGGCTCTGACGAGGCGGAGCCCTCACGCAGTACCTCCTATCCCTTCTTTCATGAACATCGTCGTCGCGGGGCTGGTTCCTCCTTTCTCCGACTTCTTCTATGTCATCCTCAGCCACTACAAGCTGCATGCCCTTCATCTCCATCCCAACTCCGTCCTCCTCCTGTCGATCTCCGCCTTCTATTGCGAAGCATTTGTGGGGGTGATGCCGTCCATGGCGTTGCTTCGCCACTTCTTCCACCTCCGGCTCAAGGAGGACCATTGCTCAGGGTGTGCCAACTTTGTTGTGGCCAATGGTACTAATGCGATCTCGAAGGCCGGGAAGAAGGCTGAGGGCTTTAGGAGCAAGTTGGTCATGATGGATGCCAAGTGCGTCCACCCCGCGGTTGGTGCTACCGACGGAGATGCCCTCACCTTGCGATAGTTGGCTCCGCCCAAAGCTTACCGACCCTCGGGTGAAGTAGGTGCTAGAGAAGATGACCGCTGACCTGAAGCCTGATGACCCAAGGGCAGAGAAGCTGATGGGGGCCATGCTCATGAAGGAGTTCCTGGTGCAGCGTGCCACCCCGCTCCAGGCGCGCTTACGCCCCCTGTGGAAGCTCGGGGGCGAGGGGGACGACCTCCATCTACGCCCGGACGCCTTGTCCAAAGAGGGGCTAGGATCGGCCATCCGTCTCCCGCCAGACTCCCATCTTCCTCTGTACTAACGCCCAGATGGGGAGAAGGTAGCTGCCGCCATGCTTGTCTTTGATGGCCGCGGGCTCGTGCCGCTAGCGCCTTCTGAAGCTACGGAGGAGGCGACCATAGTACGGGTGTCTTCTGATGATTCCGGCGAGGAGGAGAGGCCTAATTCGGAGGCGACCCTAGAGGGGGAAGGGGAGATTTCTCCCCTTGCGACGTATCTCCTCCGCGCCCTCCCCGACGATGACGAGGCCGACGACCATCCGGTGAGGGAGCCCCAGGCCCCGCCGGAGTTACTACGAGGTCCAGGGGCACCCCCCCGAAGAAGCCGTCGACCGGGGTCCTGATGAAGAGCAGGTCCGCGCTAGTCTCCTGAGGTGGCGCCCATGTTCTGACATTGTCCGGTGCTGCCGCAGGGCCGGCTACCGCGACCTCGTCCACTCCTGGGACTCGTGGGCCGATGGCCCGGGCCGCGTGCCTCCGGGCTCCGTGCTTCTGAAGAGGCCGAGGGAATACGCCACCGTGGACCAGTAAGTACCTTGCCTTGATTTCATTCCTGCTTCTGCTGCTGCTTCTTGACGCTCTTCTTTTGCGCCATCAGGCCGATGCTGGCGGAAAAGAAGAAGAGAGAGGGAGCGACCGCACCCCCTCTGGTGCGGGGAGGCAATGACGGTTCTCATGCCTCTACGGCCCGGTCGTCCTCAAGAGGCGCAGAGGACCATCCTCAAAACGGCCTCACCAGCCCAACCAGCTCCAGAGGCGTCCGCCCCCAACTTGTCGGCCGAGGTCCCAAAGGCTCAAGAGCCCCCGGCCCCTTCTTCTGCTGCCGCTGACTCGCAGGCGGTGATTCTGCCTCCTCCTCCTCCCGCCATAGCACTAGTCCACGATCCAAGGGGTGATGACTCAGCTTTGGGGTGACCATCGAGGCGCCGACCGTCGTTTGGCATCAGGGCGCCTGGAGTTGATCTCAGGGTGGCTGCGGTCCGACGCGTCCGTGAGGGCGGCCTGGGGTCAGGCCATGGCAGCTTCCGAGGAGGGTAAGCGGGCCGTCGACCAGGCCGCGGCCGCCCGCGAGCCAGCGTTGAAAGATGTCGAAGCCGCCAAGGAGCGTTGTCGGGTGATGGAGGCCGAGCTGGAGACCATGCGCAATGAGCGCGCGGGTGAGGCTCGCGATCACAAGTTGGAGGAGGAGAAGATGAAGGCCCGAGAGGACACAGTCGTCGGTCATGACGCCGAGTTGGAGCAATTGCCAAGGGCGCGGTCCGCAGAACACAGCCGCCTGGAGAAACTAGAGAAAAACGTGGAGGTGGAGAAGGTCCAGCTGGAGGCCAAGGCAAAGGTTCTTGTCGAGGATCGCGAGGCCTTCAAGTCTCTTGAGGAGAGGTCCCGCAAGGCGCTGCAGGGGCTCTACGAGAAGGGTTTGGAGAAGCCTTTGGTGACTGACTATGACGGGCCCGCCCAACTTCTTCCTCAGCTCGTCACGGTGCTCGAGGATGTTGCTGACGAGATCGGCCCCGTGGTGGAGGGGGGAGCGCGCGCGCTTTCCTCATCGGCCCTGACGTGCGTCCTCAGCCACCTTCACCTTCGCGACCCCAACACTGACCTTGGTGTCTTGCTTTCGAGCCTGTGGATGAGGGGCGCTGCGAAGCCGCTGCAAAGGTCGTGAAGGGCCAGGTGGAGGCCTTGTTGAAGAAGTTCCTTGCCATTGACTCCACGCCTCTAGCTGATGGTGCCGCCGATCCCTCGACCATGGCTGACGACACGGGTGACGGCGACACTGCCGATGAGTGGGAGCTTCCGGATGACAGCGTCCAAGGCTGAAGAGGAGGCTCGCTAGTAGACGATGGTGTTCCTTCCTGCTTTTACTTTCCTGCAACATGCGACGTGCCTCGTGGAGGCGTTAAAACTCTTGTTTGGTTTTTAAGGAATGACATGTGTAGTACTATCTTGTTAAGATTCCACGACCTCCATCTCGTTTTCTTGAGGTTCTACGTCGGCAGGGCCCGACCGCGCGCATACCTCAGCCGCCATTGGACCGTCCGGATCACCAGGACAGGACCAAGGGGTGAGGGGCTACGTGGCCAGTTAGGCTACGGAGTCGCGATGCTTAGGAGTCCCCCTTGATGCACAAACATCCCACGCAGAGGAGATGCAAAAGTAGGCCTTAGTGTTCTACGACAGCAGAGTCCGACCCCGCGCATACCTCAGCCGCCGTTGGACCGTCCGGATCACCAGGACGGGACCAAGGGGTGAGGGGCTACGTGGCCAATTAGACTCCTGAGTTGCGATGCTCAGCAATTCACCTTGACGCACAAACAAACCTTCATACTTGTCCTCGCTGAGGTCCCGCTCGGGAGGGGCGCGTGACGACCAGGTCAGAGGGACCTGGCGTGAACTAAGCGTAACCCCCGTGCCCAGCCCCCTCGCGTGACTCTCCCGAGGGGAAAGCATTGCGGTGAGGCTGGACACTGAGCCGGGTGGCTCCCTGAGGTTGATGCGGCCATGGGACCGCCCTTAGTTGTTTATCACCAACGCGAAGCATAGCGCTTCTGCACTTGCACGGGCATAGCCGCTCCTCGACCGTGTCGAGTGCCAGCACGGATCATGGTGCTTCCACTGGTGCATGGGTGAGGGCTCCCTCCGAGTGGAGCCCTCGGGACGTGTACATCCTTGCCCTGACACATGGCTTGCACGGCAGGGCTAGAGGAGGTGTGTATGGGCACTCGTGAGCTAGCACGGGACTCACGAGGGCCTACCTTAAGGCGGGTTGTGTCTGGTCTTAATTCTTGATGGCTGTGGTGGCCCTGCGAGGTGGTTAGGCAACCTGCGCCGGACGAATCTCCTGAGGCGATCACATGAGAAGGCCAAACACCAACGACCCCAGGAGGTGACATGAATGGGGCCGGCCCGCCAGACAGAGCTCATTCGTTGGGTTTATCAATGCTACAGGGATGAACCCGAGCACAGACGCCGTGCCAAGTATTGTCATGGGAAAATCCTAAAGAAAGATGGCCGGCGCGCGGCTTCCGTGGTGGCGGGGCACTAGGTCGCGCGCCCTGGCTTGTCCGTCCGCAATTAGCCCATGCGAGAACAAGGCACCAAGGGCCATGAAAGGTGACGTACACGGGAGCGAGCCCACGAGCCAGAGCTCAGCCTCTTGGGTTTGGCGACGCTGCTGTCGGGACACCGATTCCATGTCACATCGATCTAGCCGGTAACACCTCATATCACTTTGCGGCCTCACGCACGGTATTCCCACGGGTGTCGCCTTACCCTGGCCCGGGACCGTTTGCGCCTTTTGGCTCACGTATATGATTGTGTCGCTAGCATCCATATGACGGAGAACCTGGGCCGACATGGCTAGTCGTGAACCCAAAGCGGCACTAACCTATGGGTACAGGCATACATGATTCACCTCGAGCATGTCGGTCAGCAGTGTGTGAATCCGGGCTGTAGCACTGGGCTAACAGGACTCCAGGGAATCCGGGCTGTAGCAGGCTAGCCAGGACTCCGGATGTCACCGCGTGACATTTCCCCGAAGGGACAGACACAGGAACAAAGTGAAACACATGCCGGCCAGTCAAGTGTCCTGAGCAGTAGTGCTGGGCTAGTAGGACTCCGGTGAACCGGGCTGTAGCAGACTACTATGGCTCAAGGAAGCACTAGACTACATTTCCCCATAAGAGAGGCTGCCAAGGATAAAAAACTAGATTGTCAGATCCCACACATAGCAATACACGTCACACGTACGCATAACATGCAAGTATGTGTTGTACAACATGGCATCACAACATAATGCAACTCATATAGATAAAGGCCTAGAAGAGCCACATAGCATTAATACAAACAGGGGTCACATGACCCAACATTCAGAGCATACAAGCAACGGAAGCATTACATGTCTGAGTACAGACAACTACAAAAGAAAAAGGCTAAGAGGCCGGACTATCTACAAGTCCCTCCCAAGGGTACAAGATCGTAACTGAGGTAACAAGCTACTCGTCGAAGTCCAAGCGGTACTACTAGTGAGACAGATGTCTCACCTGCAAAACATAAATAAAGCAAACGTGAGTACAAAGGTACTCAGCAAGACTTACATCAGATCCTATCATACATGCATTTGTATCAAGAAGGTAATGTGGGGTTTAGTTGCAGCAAGCCAGCTTTGACTCAGTGGCTATCCTGTTCTATGACAACGAGAAACTTCTTTGAGGTGAGGCAGCACACACGAGTCCAGTAATCACCACATTAATACACTACTATGGATTCATCCTCGTCTTCCTACGAGAAAGCCATCCATAGCACTCACACTTGTCTTGAGAATTTTAGAGTATCCATTTTAAGTTGTCTATGTACCACATAAGCATCCAAGAAGTCCATAACCGAGGACACGGCTATTCGAATAGATCATGATAACCCTGCAGGGGTGTACTTCTTCACACACGCTCTCACCACTTATCACCATGTACACGTCATGTACCTCGGCAACCTTCAAGCGGAAACCTGGCGAGGGTGTCAACCACGACCTGACTAACCACACAAGTCTCTTATCCAGGTTTATCGCCTATTCGGGTTCCATCCGCAAGGAGATCCGGCCGGGGTGTCGCTCACGGCCCCAAACGATGTGAGTAGGGTTCCCAAGCCCACCATCCGGGTGCCACTTGGTACATCGTGCCACTGTGCCTAGTATGTCCCAAGCCCACCTGGCCGGATGCCACTTGGTAGACTACTAACACTACCTACAAACACTAGAAACTAGTTGCGACTCCTGGACAGAGATCAAGTTGGTTAATAAGTCGAGAGGGGTCGAGTTACCGGAACCCAATGTGTGGTAGTAACGAGTCATTGGACAACATACATAGAAATCAGTGCTTAAGGACGGTTCTAGTGAGACAACCCACCATGTACTCCTACACGGCCTCTCACCGCTACCTTTACCAAATCGTGTTCACACGCTTAACTCTCAACATCAGAACATAGCACTGTACTCCAATCCATTCCCAATGAATCAGACCCGACACACTCTAAACAATAGCAAGCATGGCATGGTAGGAACACAACAATGGCTTCAATCAACTCCTACACATGCTAGTGGGTTTCAACTAGTTACTATGGCAATGACAGGTCATGCAGAGGAATGGGTTCAACTACCGCAGCACAAAGTAGCAGTTGAATCGTTGTTGTCCTAATGCAATAATTGAGAGCAGGAGCGAGAGAGTAGGATTCTATCGGAATGAAAAAGGGGGTTTGCTTGCCTGGTAGATCAACAAGGGGGCACTGCTCCTCTGACAGGTACTCTGGATCGGTCTCCGGAGCAGGACCTATCGAGAAGGAACGGTGTCGATAATCAATACACAACCATATGCAACAATATGATGCATGATCATGGCATGAAAACGTGATGCTTAATGAGCTAATGCAACTAGCTTTTATTTGGATGAAATCCATTTGAACCAAGATTCAAATGCATCTCCAAAATAAGCTCTTTATATAAGCCATTTTACTGTTTCACTTATACAGCATGTAAATAGTACAGATGGACAGATTGAATTTTTTTGATCATTTTTCATATATAAATTATTTCAATCTGAGCTACGGTTGAATTTCTATGAATTTTTGAAGTTTATAGCATTTTCTGGAATTTCCTGATTTAATTTAAAACCAGAAAAGAAATAACTGCGTCAGCACTGCGTCAGCAAGTCAACAGTGCTGACCAAGTCAAACCTAACGTGTGTGGTCCACACATTAGTGACTTAGTTAGTTAACAGGGGGTTTATTTAGTCTAATTAGGATTAGTGGGCGCCGGGCCCACTGGTCAGCGACTAACTAGCTAACTAACCTAGGTTAATTAGCGTTAAACTAATACTAACCAAAAAGTCAGGGGGGTGGCCCACGCGTCAGTGACATGAGGGGAAGGTCAAACCCCGGTCAGCGGGTCAAACCCACCGACGACTCGACGCCGGCGAGGCCAGACGCGGCGAAGGGCGTCGGAAATCGCCTTCCGGCGACCAAACGCGCGGCGGAGACTACCTACGTGATGCCCAGGCTCGCGCGCATCCAGTGGAACACGCAGGAGGCCGTGGGGTGGCCGGAGACGACCGCAGCGAGGTCATCCGCGGCGGCCAGAGCTACGGGAACGTCGGGTTCGGCGCTACGGAGCTCGAGAGGGGCTGTGGAGTGCCTCGACGGCCTCCTGGCGTTGCACTGAGCACGGCGGTGTGCTCGGTCGTGGCCCTAGGTGACAGTGGCCACGGCGGCGACATGAATGGCGGAGCCGAGCTCTCGGCCGCGACGACGACGGTGTTAGAGGAAGAATTCGAGCTAGGGGAGAGGGGGGATCGACGCAGTGGCTCACATAGGATGCAGTAGGCTTCGAAGCGGGCTCGGGGAAGGCCGGAAGGCGACGTGCGGGCGGTGGGGATCCACGGTGGCCGGCGGTGAAGAAGATGACGATGGCGGCTCCTCAGGGCGCTCTGGCTTGCGTTACTAAGGTAGATGATGCAGGGAAATGGCGCGGAGCTCGTGGGCACGACGAGAGGGTGAGGGGGAGGCGGTGAGCGTGACAACGGCGAGCGGCGGCGACGGCAGCGTTCGGGCAGCAGCGGGGAAGAGAGCAGAGGAGGGGGGAAAGGTCGGGAGAGAGTGAGAGGTGTTGAGGGGGGGTGCGTGTCGCACTATGGTGACTCCAGCGGCGAGTAGGGAAGCAGGAGGTGGCTGGCGTGTGCTCGTGCGCGGCGACCACGCGCCCTTCGTCCTCTTGGCAAGAGGAGGAAGACGACAGGGGAGGTGGGGATGGACCGGGCTGGCTAGTTGGGCTGCACAGAGCCAGGCCGCCGGTAAGGTCCAGGTAGGTTTTTTCCATTTTGTTTTTCTTTTCTATTTTTCTGACATTTGTTTCTGGTTTAGTAAAATACTAAACCAATTTATTTCCTTATGCCAATTTTTGTAGGAGCTAATAGTATTATTCCAGAGTTCCTCCATAACTAGCATAATTGTTGGACATATAATATATATAACATATATATATCCAATGCAAATAATTATTGCATTAATTCCAAAAGGCCAAAATAAATATTTATGAGCTCCTGAAAATATTTGTTTTAATTTTACTTCTGACCAATATTTTCAGAGAGCAACATGAACATTTTCTTGGACCTTTTTGGACCAATTTTTATCTGGGTCATTTCCAGAAATGAATTCTGAGGGTTTCACAAATCCCCATTTCAAATTTAAATGAAATTTAAACATCATGCAAACATGAAGGCTAGCCTAGGTCATACCAGAACTAGGGATGTGACAGCTGCAGGGACGGACCCGAGCACAGACGCTGTGCCAGTCCTTAATCATGAGGCGGTCGTGGGCGGGCTTGCAATGGCATTCAACGTTCATAGTATCGAAGTACCGGACAGGCAAGTGATAATCATAAGGCAATTCATGCAAGAGGGCAAGCTGGTTCAGATAGATGCAAGAACGATACATGCCACCAGGACGGACCTGAGCAGCCTAGGGATGATGCTGCCCGAAGGGTGCCCCTCACTGAATGAACTAGAAAGATTCACCTGATACCGTGCTAGAGTGGTGTCGGGGTAGCTGAAGATGCGCGCCGGGGAAGTTGCTCCTCATGAGCCACCAGGGTCCTGAGCCTCGGGAGGCTCCGCAGGCCCATGTGGCTCCTGAAGATCTGTCGCGATCTCCGCCAGGATAGCGTGATGCCTGGCCTCCTGAGATGCCAGAATGCTACATAGGTGGCGCTGGAAGGTGACAGCCATGTTCGACAGGCCGAGAGGCATGCAAACGTAGTTGTGAGGGGGACCCTCGCACCGCCCAATGTGCGAAGGCCAGAAACGTCCCTGAGATGCGGCCTTGTTAAGCCCTGGAATGTCGATGTAGACGCGCAGCCTGCCGCCCTCGCCAGGGTGGGGAGCTACGCTGGGTGGTGGGCGACGGTCGCCACGTGTGGTCCTTGCCTCTTGAAGCTCCTAGATCGCATTGGTGATGAACTCCTGAGCACAAGGCGTTCCACGCATCGTGCCCTCTTGAGGGAAACATGGGGTGAAGCATGCCTCCACATGGTGCCCGAGTGCCTCCCTCGTGATGATGGCTAGGTATGAGTCCCTCCAGAAGAGAGCCCCCGAGCCCAGCCCGAGGAGGGCGTCGGGCGCGCCTTCCTATGCAAGGGAAGGAGGCGCCCCATCTGCGGGCGCATATCCTAAGGTGGCGCCGCTGGAGATGCCGCCCTCCTGAGGCCCTTCACAGAGTAGCTTCTTCTTCTTCTTGGGGTTGTCCTTAGGAGGATACAGTGTCCCTTCGTTGTCGGGGTCTTTGGTCGTTGCAGCTTGGTAAGCTTGCTTGATGGAGCACATCGCATATCTTTCCTCGCAGGCGACCGAGATGACACCGCCACTCCCTGGCATCTTGAGGACGTTGTAGCCGTGGTGGGTCACTGCCATAAACTTGGCCAAGGCTGGATACCCAAGGATGGCGTTGTACGGCAGGCGGATCTGGGCGACGTCGAAGTCGATGAGCTCGGTGCGGTAGTTGTCACGCTGGCCGAAAGTGACAGGGAGGCGGACCTGCCCTATCGGGGTGGTGGAGCCGTCAGTCACTCCTGCGAAGGACTTGGTAGGCTGTAGTTGATCATATGGCACCTGAAGGCTGTCGAATGTATCCACGCACAGGACATTGAGCCCTGCGCCGCTGTCGATGAGGGTCTTGGTGACTTGAACATTGCTGATGACAGGTGAGCAGAGCATCGGGAGGGCCCCGACAGTCACCGCGCACTTGAGCTGGTCTGCCGAGCTGAAGCTGATGGTGCACTTGGACCATCTGAGTGGGCGTGTGGCCTCAAGCCTGGGAAGGGCAACATTCACCTTGTGAGCAAACTGCTTGCAGACACGCTGAGAGGCTGCGGCTTGAGCATCACCCAAGATGCAGGCGATGGCGTGTGGCTCCTGGAAGCCCCCAGCCCCCTCATCCTGATGATGGTCGTCATTTCTCCTTGGTGGTGGCGGCAGCGTAGGGAGGCCAGCGTTGCCTTGAGGGCGGTCCTCACGAGGCTGCTCCCTTCACGGGCCCTCACGAGGTTGGTCCTGCCAGTGGTCCTCACAAGGCCAGTCAAGCCACTCCTGGCTGGGGCCGTGGTCGTCCTAGTGTCCTCCACTTCGTCCACCTCCTTGGTCGTAGCCTCGATCGTTGCGCTCGGGGCGTCGACCGAAGCGCCCATCTCAGATGGCACTGAGCTCGTGACATTCGTTGGTGTTGTGGCTCTGATCATTGTGGAAGGACCAGAATGGGCGGTTGGCCCTGGATGATTCAGGGTGGTCGCGGCTGCACTTCATCTCTGGCTCCGACGTGAGCATGGCAGCCCCCTTGCGCTTCACGTCCTTGATCTTTGCCTTCTTGTCCTCCTGGTCAACAGCTGGGAGCTCGAGGAGGGAAAGGCGCCCTTCCTTAGCCCTTGCGCACTTTGTTGCCATGTTGAACATCTCCAAGGTCGAGCATAGCTCCTCGTGGATGGCGAGCTCCTCCTTCATCTTGACGTCGCGGACGCCATCGGAGAACGCGGAGAAGATGGCCTCGTCTGTCACCTTGGGGATCTTGAGGCGGGCGCTATTGAAGTGTTGGATGTACTTCTGCAGGGTTTCACCTTGTTTCTGCTTGAGGCGCCGCAAGTCGCCCGTGGCCGACGGGCGGTCGCGAGTGCCTTGGAAGTTCGCGACGAAATGCTCGCGCATCTCGCCCCGAGAGGAGATTGATCCAGCAGGAAGGTTTAGGAGCCACAAGCGCGCGCCATCCTTGAGAGCCATGGGAAACCAGTTCGCCATGACTTTCTCGTCTCCGTTGGCTGCCTCGATGCTCAGCTCGTAGAGCTACAATAACTCCGCGGGGTCGGGGGTGCCTTCGTAGCGCGGAGATAGGTCTGGCTTGAACTTACCTGGACAGACGACGGTGCTGTAACAGCCTGGTTTTTGGCCCTTTCTTTTTCTTTTGATTTTCTGAGGTTTTTGCTTGAGTTTTCTTTTTCCGTGGCTGTGTGGTCTCGAAACTAAAGAAGATGAACTCTTCTTTGCTTCCAGAGTGGCTTGTCATACCCAAATCCTTCCCTAGACCTTTCCATTTTCATCCTAGCCCAGATCCCAATAATCTTTACATTGGGAATATTCCTTTTTCTGCTAAAGGAATTATCTTTTTGCCATAGGTTGTGAAGCAACCAATATTCCCCTCACTCCTAAAATTCCCAAATAATTCTTATAAATTGTTTGGGTCATATCTTCCTCAAATATGGCAAAATATTTCATTTGCCATGTTAAAATAATTCATTTCCTATTCTGCCCTAAATGGCACATTGTGAAGCAAGTGCCATTTACCTTTGCCCAATTGACCCCAAATTTTTTGGACATCTTTTAATGTCCAAATAACTGCCTCATGCCAAAATTCAACTTAATTTGCCTAGCAAATATTCCTGAGCAATTTTTCGAAGTTCCTGTCTAAGCGAACTGTTTGTGAAGGAAGTACTAGCTAGGTTAACCAAATTGAGTTGAAATTTTGCATGGTCCTTGATATCATCACATAAAAGCCCTCCTCAAGATTTGAGCTCATTCAATGCATCCATGTGAGCTGAGCATCAATTCTTTGTTTCTGTCCAAATTTTCAATTAGTGAAGCAAGTATAGTTTATCTTGCTCCATTATTTCTGAAAATTTTACAGGACCTTATCCTACCCATATAACCTATCTCCAAAAAATTTGGGCTCAATGCATCTAGCCATTATCCCTCAGGATTTTTCCTAAATTTCTGTCCACGTTGAAGCATTGTGAAGAAAGTATCATTTTGGTGTATCCATTTGGTATGAAACTTCTATAGTGACTTCATATTCTTATATAACCTATCTATTCCTAATTTAAGCTCAATCCAAGCTAGTATGTGAGTGCCACTTCCTCATTTCTAAATCTGGCCAGTAGGGCACTTTCTACAACAAGTCCTATCTAAACCCCTCTGTATGAGCTAAAATCCTACCATCCTAATGACCTTAGTGAGTGATCAATGCCAGTCAAATCTCATCCTTGATCACCAAGCATGTGTGATAGAGGCGAGGGTCCCGATCTTTCGATGAGATGATAACTATCGATTTGGTGGTGTCGACTTTGATGATCCGACTACAAACGTGCACGACGTTGCGCCTTAGCAATCGCTAAACCAATCTCCCGAGGTTACTGACTATGCTGGAAGCACGATCAGCCTGACCACGAAGGTCTATTCCTGCACGCAATCAAAGAACAAGCAAGAATATGATAATGCAATCTGCGAATATAGATGAAGTATTGATAAAGGTGGGGATCCGAAAGCGGTCTTGGTCTGGTTGTTGGACACAAACGAAGTACACGAAGTTGCAATGGCTCACTTTTAACTAAACAAATCCCAAGTAAAAAGCTACTAGATGGATATACTTATATAGGAGCAACGATGGCGGCCAAGGAGGTGGAAAGATGTCCCAATGCATCCTAAAACTAACCCTAGGTCGTACAAGGCTCATGGGCCCAAGTGGAGGTGGTGCAACACCTTTCGACTTGTTGTTTGACTCGGATTCTGCTGCAGCGTCAGATTTTTTCGTCGATATCTCAATGCTCCGGAGTAATTTGAAGGTGATTCCAATTGGGTTGGAAAGAGCACGAAATCTACTTTCCAACAAAAAAAGAATCACCCAATTCGGAGTCCGTATGAAAAAGTTGTTGATGTTTTAAGTCAGGTATGTCTGTGCAGTCCGAATCCGAATCCCAAACATGAGAGACTTGGACTCTATCTTCTCTTGGCCCAAAAATGACGTGAGAGGACTTTTTGAACATAACCTAAACTTCTCTTTTTCCCTTATCTTCATATTTGAATTGTACAAATGTCCCATACACCTGCAATTAGACAAAACACAAAAGTGTGTGAAGTATTTTTGTTCTGGATAACATAAATAGATTATTGAATAGTTTGCACTAGAAATCACCTGACAAATATGCATGTACGCAATATTTTTGGTTGTATCCAAGGTAGTTATGTCCTCATCATCCTCCCCTTCTTGAAAACAAAGCCGTCCTCGGCGTTGCTTAATCTGAAATGTGGTAACAAAAGAGACAAGGTGTACATGTTGTATATGTATATATCATCCATTTTTACTTCCCTTGATTTTTGCACATATGACACATGTATACATGAGTAACTTTCATAGTTCATAAAATCTAAAGCCAAAAAATTACCACAAGAAGTAGAAGGCATGAAAATATTGCAACTCAGTTTGCACATATAAGTGAAGCTCTTATTCATTTCAAAAGATTGACAGTGTTCATCATTAAACCATCCCAACATTTGTGAATAAACCTTAGTTGCATCAAATTTACATGCTAAAACATCCTTAAATAAGCAAACATGCAATAAGTCATTGGACACAGAATCATCACCAAGATTAGAGGTCATATCAAAATGATTAAACATTGGTTATTTTGCATCAATAGTTAATTCAATGGGTGCACTCAAAATTGTTGGTATTTCAGTTGTTTGATCACATGACACATTCATAACAATAACGAGATTCTCTAAAATAGGTGGTGTGCTCAAATCAATAGGTAACTCAACACATGATGCATTCAAGTTGACTAGGCATGCATCATTCTTATGTGAAGTGATATCATCAATACTTTTACTGTTACCTTGTCGCAAAGACATAGCTGATGTAGGTATGGACAATGACAATGTACCATACACTTGAGATGATGTCACACGCACAATCTAAGGTGGGGCTACTCTAGCAGGTGCAACGGTGGAGGAACCAACCAGCCCTGGTGAGCATGAACTGGAATAGTAGTTGTTGTAGTCACCCAATGCATCCTCCTGTATCTGTCTCTTAAAGGTACAAGCCCGAACATACATACCAGTAATACAACGAGGAATATACTGAAATCTTGCCTGAATATCATGGTTCAAACCACCAAAAAATCTATTCATTGTATCATCCTCAGATTCTTCTATGTCACAATGATGCATATAAGATTTGAACTCTTGGTAGTAAGCATGAACAGTGTTGTTGCCTTGTTTAAATTGTTGAAATTTGCGAAGCAATTCACGACGATAGTAAGGAGGGAAAAATTGTTGTCTCATTACATATTTCAAATCTTTCCAAGTTGTGGGTTGGTTATCAATGTTTTTCTTACAATGCACATTCCACCAAACAGAAGCAAAACCATTAAATACTCTAGTGGCTGCTCGCACTCGCTCAAGTTCAGAAAAATCATGGTGGCTAAAAAGTTGTTCTACTTCAAGCTCCCAAGCTAGATAAATAGTAGGATTAAATCTACCATTAAATGACGGTAAAAAGATAACCTAACCATGTGCTTGTGTGTGTTGTCCCAACTCTCATGATGGTGAAGATGTGTCCGTTATCCAAGAATTTCTATCTCCGGAACCTATCATGATTAGTAGAAACAAGAAACAAAATTCGAGAATAATGTTCCTATGAACTACTAGATGTGGTTGTAAAGTGCTCACAGTAAAGCAAATATCAATATCTTACAAGTTCTTACCATGCGGCCGGTGGTGACAGGCAACCAGCGGTGTCAAATAACTCTGAAGATTGTGTAAAGCGATTGTCAGGGGAACGTACGTATACACGGTGTATAAATATGTGGAGTTGGGTTGGCTATATATGGTAGCAAAAGATTAGCAATAATAAATTCAGAGATGCAATGTTGAATAAAGGCTCAATGACGGTATTGTGCTGGTCCTAGGCTAGACTGGACTAGAGGCGCGAGCCTAGAACACTAATGAGGTCACGACGTATCACAACTAGCATCAATGAAGAATACTAAATAATGATGAAAAACAACTACCAAGCAGGATATACAACAACTCTCTCTCCAACTTTCCTCTTGAAAAGTTTGAGCCAATTCTCTGATAACTTTTTTCAAAGAACGCTACTAACTCAAGATTTCCAATGCAAAAAAATCACTCAATTCCGAGTTGATATGAGGAGTCGAAAAATTCTATAACTGGCTTGAAAAACTAGAATAAGCTGTGTTCGTGAACTTCAGAGGGCAAAAACCGAATTTTGAGCAAAAATTGAACTTGCTTCTACAACTATTTAGATGCGGCTCGTCGCTAGCTTTCATTTGAGTACTTGCCAAAACGGACTTCGTATGAAGAAGTTCTGACTGTTTTACTGACCAGTGTACGAAACAGATTCCAATCCGAATTCAACTACGAGATTGAGTCTAGATATATCTGAATTTTGTTTTTTTTCTTCTTTTTTTCCTCGCACTTTTTTCTTACTCTCCTTTTTTTCTTTGACTTTTTTCTCTTTTTTTCTCTGCCTTTTTTTCTCTCCCTCTTTCCAAGACAAACTAGATAAGATGTAGATTGGATCTAGCGAAGATGTGAACGACCTCAACTATGATTGTGACAATGAATGATGGGTAGCACATGATGGAAATTGATGGATGGGTGGTGGACAGCGGAAGGGATAACGATGCAGCGGCGGCGTGACTAATGTGAACAGAACTCGAAACCCTAAACGAACTAGACACTAAGACCAGCAACTCAACACGACGATGCAACCGATAATTCAACTATGCAAGCAATGAAAAGAAAAATGCAAAGGCTCAGACTGTCTTGGACAAAGGATGAATAGATCTAACTTATTTTTGTGGCTTTTTCTTGGACGTTAGGTAAGAAAATAAATCTAATCTAGGAAAAATGGAAATTCTTACTGAGCAACCTGAAAACTAATACCACTTGATAGAGGCGAGGTGTCCCAATCTTTCGATGAGATGATAACTATCGATTTGGTGGAGTCTACTTTGACGATCCGACTACAAACATGCACGACGTTGGGCCATAGCAATCGCTAAACCAATCCCCCGAGGTTACTGACGATGCTGGAAGCACGATCAGCCTGACCACGAAGGTCTATTCCTGCACGCAATCGAAGAACAAGCAATAATATGATAATGCAATCTGAATATTGCGAATGTCGTGGAAACGTCATGGCAGATGTTCTAGTGTGAGGACTTAGTCATGAGGCCAACACATCTATGTGGTAGCTTGAGAGGGGTTGATCAGGATGAGAGAGGCAACACACAAGACAAGGATTTAGACAGCTTCAGGCCCTGGGAAACATCGTCCGGTAATAGCCCTACATGTTGTTTGTGGCTAGATATCATTATGCTCATGAGAGAGTCGCCGCATAAGCCGGCTCCCCCTTTGTGTCTAGCCCTAGAGATTGTTTCTTCTTGCTTGTTCCTCTTTGGGGAGCCTTGCCCCTCCTTATATAAGTTAGAAGGGCGAGTTACATGTGGAGTCCTATTAGGATTAGGACTAGTCTACCTTCTAATACAAACCAGATACAAGTCCGGGTCTTAACTCCTTGTAAGGTAAATATTCCTCACGCCTTTCCTTTTAAACCGGCCCACCATTAACATAAACCAGCCTTCTAGGCCTTGGGCCTTATCATCCGTCTGTCCCGCCCGCCGGGTTACCAGTGAGCAGCCAATCTCCGGGCGGCTTACAAATGAAATGCCAAGTATCAGCTAGGTCTCTGGTGAGTCGTCAAGTCCGGCCAGGTTATACTTCCGGCCGGGTTATGCCGCGGGGTATATCCTCGACAGCGAATATAGATGAAGTATTGATAAAGGTGGGGATCCGAAAGCGGTCTTGGTCTGGTCGTTGGACACAAACGAAGTACACGAAGTTGCAATGACTAACTTTTAACTAAACAAATCCCAAGGAAAAAGCTACTAGATGGATCTACTTATATAGGAGCAAGGGGTGGCGGCCAAGGAGGTGGAAGGACGTCCCAAGACAGCCTAAAACTAACCTAGGTCGTACAAGGCTCATGGGCCCAGGTGGAGGTGGTGCAACACCTTAGGACTTGTTGTTTGACTCGGATTTTGCTGCAACGTCAGATTGTTTCGTCGATATCTCAATGCTCTGGACGAATTTGAAAGTGATTCCAATTGGACTGGAAAGAGCACGAAGTCTACTTTCCAACAAAAAAATCACCCAATTCAGAGTCCGTATGAAAAAGTTGTTGACGTTTTGAGTCAGGTATGTCTGTGCAGCCCGAATCTGAATCCAAAACGTGAGAGACTTGGACTCTATCTTCTCTTGGCCCAAAAGTAATGTGAGAGGACTTTTTGAACAGAACCTAAACTTCTCTTTTTCCCTTATCTTCATATGTGAATTGTACAAATGTCCCATACACATGAAATTAGACAAAACACAAAAGTGTGCGAAGTATTTTTGTTCTGGATAACATAAATAGATTATTGAATAGTTTGCACTAGAAATCACCTAACAAATATGCATGTATGCAATATTTTTGGTCGTATCCAAGGTAGTTATGTCCTCATCAATGTGAACCATAGAAAGTTCCAAACACCTTGTTGTTCCTTTGTATTCTTGCTATCTGTGGTCACACCAGGGATCACTATGCTTGTTTCTCTCCCTCTTGTCTTTCTCCTTGCTGTGACCTATCGTGCAGTCATGGTCGGCTGACCAGGGTGCAACCGCCTGCGCCAGCTCACGCGGTAACCACCACCCTGCCACGCCATGGACGCGAGTTGAGCGCCATTTTCTTCGTGCCCCTTCTCCTCTCGTTGTCTTCGCGCGCGTGAGCGTGTCTAACAGACAGCACGCCTCATCGCCATCCTCCTGGAGCCATTTCCCCCTCCATCCGCTTCCTCACCGACGCAAGCCGCCACACGCCCACAGACGAACAGTGGCGGTTTGGCTCGGAGCTCGCCATCTTCTTCCTCCCTGCGCTCCGTTGGCCGCCTCTTCCCCATGAGCTCTCCCTCCTGTTCCCTCTCGCTGCCTACCTCCGAGCTCATGCACGTGCACACGCGTCCGCGGCGACGCCAGCTTGGCACCACCCTGCTCCGGCTATAGAAAGCCACCCCGGTGCCGTTTCCCTTCGCCATCGACCTCGCCTCGCTCCTCTAGTCCTCCCCAATGCCTTTCCCTAGCCCCGGAGCCTCTCCTGGCCGTGATTGACCGCCATGACCGTCACGACCTCCCTCCTAAATTGGCTCAAGCCCGAGCCCCTCTCCTCCTTCTATCACCACCAGTACACCACCTAGTCCCCGTAGATCCTCCCCATCTACTCTGTTCGTCCCCCGACGAACCGTAGCTCCACCCCATCCAAGCCAAAAGCCGCCGTCCGCCGCGGGTGATGCCTCGCTCACCTTCGACCTCTCTGGTGACCGCGCCACCAATAGGCGGGTCTGCCTCCGTCCCCTGAGTCCAATGGTAGGTCGGGCGTCGCCATTGCTGGCCGGAGCTGCGAGAACGGCCGCCGGCGTCGGCCCTGCCTGCTGGTCGCGCAGGCGAGCGAGAGGAAGCGAGGAAGACGACGACACCCCCTCCCCCTGCCAGTGGGTCCCGCGCTTCAGCCTCACGCGCTGACCAGGCTGGCCCGCTGACGTGGTTAAGTGGAGACGTACTCCGTGGAGTACGATTTCCCTTAATCGAAAGCACATTCGCTTCTTCTTCGACCGTAAGTACCTTTTCATCTCCGAAAAGCGTATTGTCTCAAAACCGCTTCTGCCTTATCCACTCAGGGACTTGTTTGTGATGATAGTTTTGCAGAAAAGTACATGATCTTCATCACCTCACAACTTTTTGCTCGAGACTCCGATTGAGGTGAAACCAACGCCCACGTCTCCGTCTCATCGAGCCCGTTCCATTCCCACCATTTTCATTATGGTTTGACATACTGGAAATGACCATTTTTCCCTTAGCCCTAATCAGCCCCCTTCGAGAGCGAACCCTTTCTGGCAATTCTTTCCACGACTTCACCACACATCTTCCCGGAGCCTTCTTCATCCCCAGGCAAGCCACAACACCCACTTGCATGATGGCCATGCAGTAGCCATGGTTTTCAACTTGAATATTTAATAAATTTTTGATTGCTTTGATACGGTTAACGTTGTTTCGGTGATGCTTATGGATCCGTGTTTACTTTCATGATATATTTTTATGCACCTGTTTATCATGTACTAGTTGCTAGTATTTCTATCGTCTGTCATGCTTGGTAGAAGTACATATTGGTAATGGTCTTTGGTGCATGACTATCGCTTGTTCTGAGTACCGTTGTTATGCATGCTCTGTTGCATTTAGTTGGTTAAATGCTTGCATGAAAGTATTATCGTTATGTTATTGCCATGGTATTTATTTCTGATGCTAGTGGTCATGCTATGCTTATGGTAGAGTTATGCTTGTGTTATTCATGTTTGTTCATGCTCATTCAGACATATGACTTATGGTTGGAGATTATGTTGCACATCCCTGCTCATGTTGGTATCATGCATTGTAGTTGCATCATGTTATTTTCATATGAGTCAGCTAATTAACATGCGAGTTAAACCAGACTGTAATTGAACTTGAACATCTGTTGGCTGAGTCATAGTGCCATCGTATCGAGCTGACCAGTGCATCCACACTTTCCTTTATGGGAGGGTCCTAACTGGGTCTAATGTCATGCCTCTCGACGGTGCCTCCAACAAGGGAAGGTTATGCGCGGGCGCTACCTTGGCCGGGTAGGACGGCATAAGCCTTGTGTGCCCATGTTTGGTTTTGAGCTCATGTACCCGTTTGGGACCGTTTTGCCACGACGGTGGCCGCTGATACCTTTGGTTGGCACGGGGCCACCCATGACTTAGCTGATGTTGGGTAGAACACTAGTGGCCGATCTTTCACGAAAGGAGCGGATCCCGCGAAGAACACGAAGAACACGTGGAGGGAAACGAGGGGAAAATCACGAGGGGAACACAAGAGAACACTCAAACCAACAAGAATGATCGCACATGCACTAGATCCATGAACACAAAGAGAGATACAAGATCCAAAGTCAACAATGGACGATACAAGTGGTAACGGTCTTCTCCATGAGGAGGTCTTGATGGGGCCGCCCAACAAGGGGTCTTGATGATCTTCTCCGCAAGGAGGTCTTGAATCCAAAGGGATCTTCTCCGTAGAGGCCGCGGTCTCTCTCGTGGAGTAGATCCGATGTGGATGAGCAATGCTCTATCTCTAAAATGAGTTTAACCAATGCTAACCCTAAATAGGAGGAGGTGGGGGAGTATATATAGTGCTAGCCCACGAAGGGGTAAGTGAGAGGGGGGATATATGGGCCCTTGGCCCGATCTTTGTGCATAGGCAGGTGCCGGATGTTCGGGCTGGGGGGCGAGTGTCCAGTGGCTCACGAAGAGCCAGATGTCCGGGCCTCTGGCCGGATGACCGGGCTAGAGTTGCCCGATTCTTCTGCTCTCTGTTTAGCATGCTCCAGATTTCCGGGCGAAGGGGCCGGATGTCCGGGGCTTCTGGAGGAGCCGGATGTCCGAGGCATGGGGCCGGATGTCCGGGCTGTCGGCTTCGCTTCCGGAGCTCTTTGGATAGGAAGGGGCCAGATTTCCAGGGGTAGGGCCGGATGTTCGGGCTGGGGTCGGATGTCCGAGGCCTGTAGCAGCTGGCTCTTCTTCCTTCTCCTTCCTTCGCTCCCGCACACACTTGGCCTTGGTCCTTGGGTTCTCCTTGGTCTCCTCGGGTGTACCTGAGTATGCACAAGGTCCGCGCTTGAAGTAGCATCCATGTCTTACATGAGGAAAGGGAAGATTCAGAAAGGAGCAAGTTCATCTTGTTTCCAATGGCGTATGCTCAAGTGTACATGGGGATGATCGTAGGATGCTCCGCATCATCTCCCCTCCCTTGGGAAAGATCCGACCTCGGATCGTGATCCTCATCACCATGGAAACGATTGTTGTGGACGGACTTGTAGTTGGACGGAGTTGAAGACATTGCGCAATCCAAGTACTCCAAGGTGTCGCCGGAGTGGTATACATGCAAAATGAGCAAACACAAAGGACACTCGGAAATATAATGGTTAGCGCACACAAAGTGTCCTTCAAATAAGAAAGAGTCTGTGTAACAAGATTGATCATGGCAAGGTGCATGAAGCTTATCCAAAAGAGATGGAATGGTATGCAAAGCATTCATGGGAGCAAAAGCATTCATTATGCACACAAATGTGTTGTGAATATGATCAGTGCAACCACGGTGCAAAATAATGTCATAGTGAGACGGTTTATCAATAGCATGAATATGGTAATAGATGCTCAATGTGATGTGATCATGCAATTGATGGTAGGCAATAAGATCATGATGTATGAATATGCCATCAAGAAAATCACAACAAATTTGCTAAGGAAATGCACAAGCTCATATGTCATGGATGACATGGGAATACAAGATGCAACAAGGCAATCATAATGTGAGTCAATCCACACATAAGATGCAAATTTGTCATGTGTATGATATGTCCATCGAGCATGACATGTGTGAGAACAATCAACAAATATGGAGGTGTTGGTGTACCAATGCTTGATGTCATGGCATGAGTACGAGCGCTCCTCAATATGAAGGTCCATAGAGCCAATCTCCAGTGTCGCTCCTCCGTTCACAAGATGTATCATGTAGACAAAGAGAAAGAGGCAACAATGAAAGAATGACCCATCCAATATGCGTATTTGAGAATGGCTCAAAGGGAATGAGTTTACCTTTAGGAGGATGTTGAAAATGTTGGTGTTGTTCATCATGTACGCCTTCACATGACCAAGGTGTTTCATGATGTTGCCACCTTGTGAATCCTTCAAAATGAAAGAACATAACAAACAGTCAGAAAAACAAATTAGGTTAGCGAAAGTGCAAAACCTATCATTCGGGTGGTAAGATACCCAACAAGTGTATGCATCATGCTCATCGTAAGAAATTACAAGGGAGCATTTCATAGTATGGAGGCATATGATGCAAGAACAACCAAATTCAATAGGTTCAACCAAACAAGCATGCATCACAAGTAATATGTCCAAGTCTCCATGATTAATAAGCATAGCAAGTTGGCACTCAATACAAGGGTATATGAGAGATGAAACTAATGGAGACAAGAGACAATGATCAAGACAAATCAAGTGAGAGGCATGAACATATATATTTCATCAACCCTAGAAAGAAAGTAATAATGGAACATGGGTGATGCGACAAAGCAAGCAATCATATGAATCAAGGCAAGCAAGCTAGTAGTGCAAAGATGCAACGTACTAGAAGGAATCATGTCAAGTATGTCATGTGTGCAAATGGTAGTCATGGATAATGCACATGACATATCAAAGGCATGAGAGCAAGATATGAGAAATGTATCATCATAGTATTGGTAAGAAGTCCTATGTAAATAGCAATGGAACATCATGACTCTCCCAACACAAGAATCAACAATAGCATGAGGCACATGATAAACATGGCAATAGCAACAAGGATCTCCACCAAACATGCAAATACACATAGGAGTAGCATAATTGTGAATCATGGGTAGATGCAAGCAAGGGTCACAATTGCATGGCAAAGGCATAGAAGCAAGCATAGCATGCAAAGTGAACACGGTAAAATGAGCATGAAGCGACAAGCGGTATATAGCCCATAGCCGTGTGAGAGCCAAGTGAGAGAGATGTGCGTAGTCGTTGCGTGAAGAGAGCAGTGGGAGGGATAGTTAATGGGATCCCAAGTCATCTTTGCTCTCAAGAGCTCATTTCGTCAACTCTTGGGATTGAGAGATTGACGAGTATACATGAGTACCTACACAAAACAAAGACAAAGGGAAAATTGTGTGTGCGTGGTAGATGTACACATCATCCATCATGATGCGCATGTGCAAGTGTTGGTTAGCACAAAATAACCAATGCTCAAATAAATGAGATGCGTGATACAGAAACATGTCATCCATCATGATAGGTTTGTTGTTATGTATAGCATAACGGAGACTCAAATTGTGTAATGCATCACGAGAAATATGTAGAGCATTGTTATTCATGGAATGCATACGGTGCAAGCAATTATGAGAATCATGTAAAGTATGGAATGCATCAAAATCTTCGAATATGTATGAGGAAACTATGGGGGTCTCCTCATGAGCATTAATGGAAACATCACATGGAGAATAGTGACAACATCCAAAACAATGCATATTTCGAACAATGTGATCATGGCATGGCATAGTAGATGAATTGCGCAAATCATGTAAAGGAAGCATAGCAATATCATCACATGAAAAACAAAAGCCAATGACCATCATCTCATCATCTATGCCATAAGTTCAAATGGGATTTATTTTACTGGGGCATGCATAGTTACTATGTGGAGATTGAAATGATGCGATATGGGAGATCTCACTCATAGCATATGACAAGTTCAATGGATTGTCAAACATGATGTGACCAATAGAATTTTCACATGATATCCTATGGAGCATAGCATCACAACTAGGCAACTCAACATGCTCATCATCATATTCATCATAAATAGGTAAGTCATGGCATGAAGAAGTCGCACTAGCATGAAGCATGGGAATAGGTGGATCAACATCATGCAAGCAATCATTGGTGAGATAGTCCACTAGTGGGACAAGAAAAGCACCATCACCTATGTTACCTTTGGAGCATCGCTCATGTGTTGTAGGTGAGGTGTGAAGATCGAGTCATGGTCATCTTCATCTTGATGGAACCATGTGGGGGGTGCATCATCATCCACCATGGCCATCGTTGTCTCCATTGGAGGTATGGACTCATCGAGGATAGGCGCGTCATCATGTAGGAGACCTAGCACCAAAGAAGAAAACACACTCGGAGTAGAGGTTAAGTCATTAGAAATAATAGTGGCCTCACATGTCGTGTCAACTACCTCACTCACTAAGTGTTGTGGCTCACTCACTCCCTCTTGGATGCTCTCACTCATATGGTTGGTGGAGTCACTCAAATGGCTCTCAACCTCACATAGGATGTGTGGCATGCTCTCATGTGTGGGGCTAGTGGTGGTCACACTCATCCTCTCATAGGAAATGCACTCAGTGTCACGTATGGTGGAGTCACTCATGTCACTCATGTGGTCGTGGCTTTCCTCACATGGCAATTGGGGCATCTCGTCACATGTCGGTGTCAGAGAGATGTTGGTGCAAATGTCTCCATGCTCAATCACGTCATAGTCATAGCCGTGGATGAAGACCGAAGATGGCACATCATCCTCTCCTCCAAGACCAAAGATAAGGTCTCATGTGCGGTCTTGTAGCTTGACTCGGAGTATGAGTCCAATATGGGCGCCGTCTTCATGTTGTTGAAGAGGTTCATGCTCGTCGCTATGGTCGAAGGGGATGGCCCTTGCTCGACCTTCTTGTCGCCGTCTTGTTGTTGGAGGCCCATATGATGTGGCACCTCATGGCTCGTCTCCATGACCGAAGGGAAATTCCCATGCTCGGCCATCTTCATTGAGGGGCTTCCGAAGATGGAAGTGTCGCCCTCGCTTGTAGGTGGTCGCCTCGTTGTTGAAGATGTCGATGTAGGCGAACTCAGGGAAGTAGGCGAAGATGCCGTATGTCCAAAGGCGAAGATGCCTTGATAGCACTTGGCGAAGATGCCAAAGTGGTGCTGGTAGTAGCCATAGTGCCATCTTGGTGGTGCTCGTCTCGCGGTCTTCTCTTGTGCTCATGACGTTTGGACTTGGCGTGAAGTAGGGCTTGTTGGGACTTGTGCGTTTGCGCTTGGTGAGCATCGTCCTGATGATGTGGGCGTTGTCGCACTTGAGCTCGTAGTAGATGTCGTTCGTTGTCGTCGTGCACATGTTGCTTGGAGGTGACTTGCCCTTCATGACGAGGTAGATCACGAACGTGATGGTGGTCGCCATGGAGATGTGGACATGGACGACTTGCGCTTGTATCGCTTGGGTGCTCCAAAGAGGATCGATGTGCTCGCCGCCGCCTTGAAGATGACAAAGGGGAAGTAGACTTGATCAAGGCCCTAATCTCCTCCATCCTTGCATCTTGCTCCTTCTTTTGTGCGCAAAGCTTGTTGTCGATGTAGTCCCTTTTCCTCGCTTCGGAGTGGCGAATATTGATGGAGAGGTTCTCGATGCGCTCTCACAATCTTGATTGTGCGCCTTGCGTTTATCGTTGTAGATCGAAGATTGACGCTTTGGTGATGTAGTTGTTCACGCCGTCGTTGTTGTCGAAGACCAGAGATGAAATGCCTTGCCTATCTATCACAAGACTCGAGCAAATATGAGTGGGAGAAAGAGAAGAACGAATACCAAATGTACCTTAACCGAAGTTGAAAGTGGATCAATGATCACTCCAATGTGGAAAAGGAAATAGAACAATTGGTACCAATTCTTGTTGGTTTCTCACACCTGCACAAATAAGGCTTATGGTGGAGCTCGGTGAGGATAGTGGCACAAAAATTTGATGCAAAATGTTAGCAAGAGTCAATAATGTTGAAAGAGATTCACAAATTCGCAAGTGTAACAAGTAGACCAATAGCAATATGTGGCACACGGGAACACACACACGGATAGATAAATGGGGTCGTGCAACCAAGGATGAGCACAAAATGTGGAATCCACGGAAAATGCTCGTGTTGCACAACTCAAGAGAGACGCTAGCACGATTGCTCTATAGGCGGATACGACACTTGTGCACAACCTATGATATGCAAAATGTAAGAACTTTCTATCCCAAGTATGCTATGTATGATGTTCCGGTGGTATGATCCAAGATGATCTTATATGCAATGTGGTATAATGCTATGGCACTTGCTTACAAGCTTGTTTGCTCTTCCTCTTTTGTTTAAAAGCTTATTCTTTTTTTGTATGGCCACTTTTGCACAATGCCCAAATGAAGATAGCAATTGTATATATGCGGGAACAAACTTGTGGCACAAGGGATGATATGCTACTAATATGATATGGTATGCATGCAATGTATGGTGTAGATCACTAATGTGCACAAGTAGCGTTGCCGGCAATACTCAAATGGCTAGTCTTGATGGGCAAGTGACGCAAAATGGGCTAGCGGTTAACAATGTAGTGGCAAGGGAATATACAATGGAGGGATACCATGATACCAAGATGATACGAGGGTTACCGTCCATGGCGATGATGAGTGGCGGTAATCTTGATGGAGACACCAAGATGATGGATACTCGTCCCTAAGTAGCCGAAACACCTTAGGAAACGGAAAAACCGCAAACTCAAAATCTCAAATGTCAAATGTCAAATGGTGGTAGTGGGATATGGTGGTGGTTTTGCGGAAGCCCAATGGGATTGCGGAAATGTAATGATGGGTTTTGTGAGTAGGCAATGCGGAAATGGAGGGTAAGGTTGGCTATACACGGTGTCGGAGTTGGAAGCACGGTCCCTAAGTAGCCGAAACACCTTAGGAGACACAACTCACAACACAAACAAAATTGGGTTAAGTTGCGGTGGCGGAAGTGTATTGTGGGTAAGCCTATGCGGTAGTGGTGGTGGTGGTTGATGAAGAAGCAACCATCCCTAAGTATCCTAGACACCTTAGGAGACTCAAACCACTCCTCAAGCAACCACTAATGCGATGGGGAACAAAATTAGTTATGTTGCGGAAGTCGGTGGTGGTTATGCGGAGGTTGTGGTGGAAGCCCTAGGAAAAGATGCCAAAGTTCCTAAATTCTGATGGAGTCAAATGGTTATGGTAGTACTTTTGTGGGAAGGGGGATGTCAAGAGCTTTTCAACGAGATAAAGAACGCGAAAATCGGACTCTGGATGAATTAGTAATGGACAAAACGGTGAAACAGGGGTGGCTGAGATGTCAGGGGCCGGACATCCGGGCTTGGGGCCGGAAATCCGGGACCTGGTGTCCAGAACTGAGTAGATTAGGTGCTCCAGGAGCCGGATGTCCGGCCCGATGGCCCGGATGTCCAGCCTGTGGCCCGGATGTCCGGCCCGACGAATCCAGATCTCGTTTGGGGCGGAAATTTTCGAATTGGGGGCGGAAATGGATGATTCCAAAGGCAAAATTTGATGGATTTTGTGGATGGAAAGTGGGGAAAATTGGGGATATGCTAGATCGACTCGAAACCAAGCAAATCTATGGATCAAAATCAACAAAACTTCATCAAACCAACAAATCACAAAAAAATTGGGGGCTATTTTTGTGGGGAATTTTCGAATTTAGGACGAAATCAACAAAATTAGGCTAGGAAACAGAGAGGGGAGGCTCCAAAATCGTGATCAACGTGGCTCGTGATACTAAGATGATGTAGGGTAGAACCCTAGTGGCTGATCTTTCACGAAAGGAGCGTATCCCGCAAAGAACACGCAGAACACGAGGAGGGAAACGAGGGGAAAATCACGAGGGGAACACAAGAGAACACTCAAACCAACAAGAATGATCACACATGCGCTAGATCCATGGACACAAAGAAAGATACAAGATCCAAAGTCAACAATGGATGATAAAAGAGGTAACGGTATTCTCCGTGAGGAGGTCTTGATGGGGCCGCCCAAGAGGGGGTCTTGATGATCTTCTCCGCAAGGAGGTCTTGAATCCAAAGGGATCTTCTCCGTAGAGGCCGTGGTCTCTCTCGTGGACTAGATCCGATGTGGATGAGCAATGCTCTATCTCTAAAATGAGCTAAACCAATGCTAACCCTAACTAGGAGGAGGTGGGGGAGTATATATAGTGCTAGCCCACGAAGGGGTAAGTGAGAGGGGGGATACATGGGCCCTTGGCCCGATCTCTGCGCACAGGCAGGTGCCGGATGTCCGGGCTGGGGGCCGGATGTCCGGCGGCTCATGAAGAGTCGGATGGCCAGGCCTCTGGCCCGATGTCCGGGCCTCTAGCCGGATGTCCGGGCTGGAGTTGCCCGATTCTTCTGCTCTTTGGTTAGCGTGCTCCAGATTTTCGGGCGAAGGGGCCGGATGTCCGGGGCTTCGGGAGGATCCGGATGTCCGGGGCATGGGGCCGGATGTCCGGGCTATCAAGGTCGCTTCCGGAGCTCTCTGGATAGGGAGGGGCCGGATTTCCGGGGGTAGGGCCGGATGTCCGGGGCCTGTAGCAGTTGGTCTTCTTCCTTCTCCTTCCTTCTCTCCCGCACACACTTGGCCTTGGTCCTTGGGCTCTCCTTGGTCTCCTCGGGTGTACCTGAGTATGCACAAGGTCCATGCTTGAAGTAGCATCCATGTCTTACATGCGGAAAGGGAAGATTCAGAAAGGAGTGAGTTCATGTTGTGTCCAATGGCGTTTGCTCGAGTGTACATGGGGATGATCGTAGAATGCTCCGCACCATTAGCCTAGAGGGAGTTAGTCGGAGTGGCCAGGAGAGTGTCATGGCAGTAGGACGGTTTTGTCGGAACACCATTGGTCCACACGGATGGGAGTGCGAGGCCATGGGTTCCGTGGTGTGGGTACAGTGTACTAACCTCTGCAGAGTGTGTGTTTAATCTATCGATAGCCGCGCCCGCGGATAAGGGCCCGGTTCGTAGTCGATCACACTATGGTTCAACAGTTATAATAATAATTTTCTTAATAACAACCCCGGTTCGATGATGAAAGAAGTTGTTTGATCTTTATGTGATCGTGAGAGGATCACTGTGGTATCGAGGATACCGAGTTGTTGGATATTTGTGGTGTTATGCGAGAATCACGGGTAAAGGTCAAGCTCCTTGTGCTCATGTATTGATTACTACGGTATTGTTTATACCAAACTTGATTTGATCCTGAGATGATCGTGTGATGTCCGAGGAGTAAGTGATGCATGTTACGCGGTAACCCCGAGCAGAGTAAATTGATGCATGATAGTGTCATCATATTGCATGTTAGTATCATCATGTTTACATGTTCATGCCATGCTTATATTGTGCTATTGGTATCATGTTGTTCATGCCATGTAGTTATATGATATCATGTTAATCCTGGTTAACCTGTAATTGCCATGCTGTTGTTTGTCTTGAATGCTTCTGGTTATTGAGAGCTTGCAAGTACATTCAATGTACTGACCTGGCGTGTCATGCCGGCTTGCAGGTCAAGCCAGATTTGATTGTTTGTTTGCCGTGGATTCTTTGTTCGCGAGCTAGGGTAAGCGTTCCAGCCAGACTCCCTGCGGAGTAAAGTTCACCACCGTCTTTGTTGTTCTGCTGTTAGAGTTATTCCTCTGCTTCGAGTGGTTCTACTGCTTGTATAGAGCAACAGTGGCAAGTTGTCGCCGTGCCGATGTAACCCCTTGTAACCAGTATAGATTGTAATGAAGAGCTGATTTGTTCTATGCTAAGCAGTGCCATATTCCAGAAGACTTCTCCTCGATCTCTGGGATGGAATACGGGCCGTTCTGGTTTCTCTGAGCCAGGGGTGCCACAGGCTTGGTATCAGAGCAGGTCTGGCTGTAGGATGCCCTAGCCCGCGTGAACGTTGGAAAGCGGTAATATAGAGCCTGGTTGGTTTGTTGCACTTGATTGCTGCATTTGTTTGTTGCATAGCATTCATATAGATTATTATCTGGTCGCTTGTAGTGATCTTGTGAGTGTAGGTGGTATCGGTTTCGATCCACTACATGCACCCTTCCTCTTTGCATACCCGCTCATTGGCGTTTGGCGTCACCTTAGTCCCAGCAGAGTGATGCCCTGGTACCGAGTGTTCCAGACACCATTTGCAGGAGTTATGCTCAGGTATCGCGTCATTGTCTTTCCGCCACCCACCCATATCATTTCGGTGATAGACTAGTCTCTAACCTCAATCGTGCCATCCATCTCGTCCCTTTGGCAACCCTTACTGATATTTGTTGTCAGAAACGGGCAATGCCATCAAGCCTTGCTTTTCCTCCCCATCTTGCCCTGTCATTGCATTCTTTGGACGTGTACAGTTTCCTTTCGTACGCTTGATGATGATGTGGTTGTGACCTCCGTGTTCCACCCCGTGATCACCAAATCCGTCCTCGCCTCCGTATTCATCTAGTCGCAGCCGGTGTTCAGCCAGCGTTTGGTGTAGCCTTGGCTACATCAACTCCTTCAACATGTGGATTCACTTTCATGCACACCACCACAGCATATTAGACCATAATACCGGAGTTTCTACGAGATTTGTGTGCTTAGGTGTGCATACATATTATTGTTGTGAGTAGCAGTAATATGTGATGTTGTTTGATTTTACTATTTGTATGCTTGGTGTGCTATTGTTTCTATCATTTCTTTTCTTCTTTCTTTGGGCCTTCGGTGTTACATATTTTTTTCCCTCATTAAAGTGCTCGTCAACCGACACAGGACCTAAGGAATCAGTAAGGAATTCAAATATTTGGAAACTCAGCCAAACAGAATGGAATTATCAGCAGACTGTAGTGAAACTGGGAATGTATCGTCTGAATGCCAAAGAAATTCCGGATGGACTGTCAATATCAAGTTTGCATTAATGTGCACTCCTCACAATAGTACAGATAATCAAGTCTCCCTCAGTGTGCACTCATCATAGTAGAAATGATCAAATCAGCAAGGAGATAAATTGTGTGCATGATCGACAGCATATTATCAGTCAAAGGTATGGTTCAGATGCAAGGTTTGATTCTTCATTGATGATGATTATGAAACATGATATACCTGAAAGAAAGCAAGAATGTGCCATGTATTCAATACTCAGAAAGGAGGATAGTCCAGAAAACCCTGTTTCATTCAAGTAATCAACAACAGAAATATCAAGATGAGATATATATGTGGTAATCGGTCCGCATATCACAATGAGAAGCTTCTAGTGTAAGCAACCCAGTCTTCCCTCGCAAGCTACTAGAAAAGCTTCCAGTGCAAGATTCCTCCATCTTCCTCAGTACGATATATGGATGACTTCCCGTGCAAGATAGTACATTATGAATTGACAGCAGATGGCAGTGCAAGAATCAGATCCGCAACAGTTGGTCAGAAGCACGAATCAATCAAAACACAAGTCTTCCTCGGGAATCAAATTCTCAAATATATGTGAAGGAAGCCAGATATTCACCTTAGTGTGAGAAAGGACTATGAAGATTGACGATAACACTAAGCTCTGTACAAGTACCTGTGAACCTGGAATATGATCCTGATGAACCCTTGTCGACTTTTCTCTGGTAACGGCACCGCGCCTGTGTTCTGAGCTATTTTTGGCCGACCGGGGTGGATGCTGACTTTATATTTCTCTATTCAATAGCTGTCACGGGTTCTGAGCTGTTTTCTGGCCGACTCGTACAAGTGTTGAGTTTCTTTTTGTGGTAGTGTCCCTTTGCTCTGAGCTGCTTTTCGGTCATCTTAGGGAACTTCCACGTTCTTCTTATCAACACGGTCTCATGCTCTGAGCTGATTTTCGGCCGTCTTGAGCCATGGTTGAGTTACTTCAGTAATGTCCTAAATCTGAGTTGTAAAGACCTTTCTGGTGGCTACAGATTTATTTGCCGATTTCTTGCAAGGGTTCGGATGATCATTTCCCTATGGTCAGAACTTGAGACGTGATGAACCTGCCAGTTAAACAATATTACCATGTCAGAAGATGCGGATAAGAGTACGCTTGTCAGAATGTTGCACCCTTGGTCACACGGAGAAACCATATGACCCTGCTCCTTCAGCCAAGGATCCAGATAAGAAAAACAGTAATGGAGTAGCAAGACCGGTGATGCAGGTATGAAAATGGTTGCAAGACCCACATGGTGCAAATATCCGGACAGTCTGAGTCAGTATGGATCACCATGGCTATTCACCTAAGGGGGTCTACTCAATTTTGGTAAGGAACCCATATACACACAACCCACTCAATCAACAGCATATGCTCAGAATTGCCAGTATCGAATTTCTGAGTCTGTCAAGTCAGACTAAGGGTCCATTCAACAGTTTGGCCCCGGCAAGCGACAGTCAAATATTTGGAATGGATCTAATACTCTAGGAGGTGGAGCCAGTTAAGATGATTCAGAAACTTCTATGATGAGTCAGAATCTTTTAGGAAATGGTTATGCCTCAACTCACAGTTTGGAACCCAAAGGATCTGTATTCAGTGAAAAAAAACCTAATGCAAGGAGTTAGAGCTTGGTTGTTCATCATGAAAATTTGATCACCACTTCATGGAAGGTTGGTAGTGCAGACACAACAATCAGAAATCACTCTCGGATTTGTGAGACATGCATATATTGCAGTTAGGATAAACTATCACATGCAGCTAAGGCAACAGATATGAAAATAATTGGAGCCTGTATAAGCATGAACAAGACAGGTAAAATCTGTCAGAATGTGGATATAGTGAAGAAAACCACCCATAGCCAGTCAGATAAAATTTTAGCGGGAACAACAATAAAGGAAAAAAGGATACCCGAGTTGGAAACGGTTTCCTTAAGTCAGTATATTCATACTTGTTCCCCGAGCAACCAAATCTCGAGGACGAGATTTATTTAAGGGGGTAAGAGTTGTAAGAGCCTGGTTTTTGGCCCTTTCTTTTTCTTTTGATTTACTAAGGTTTTTGCTTGAGTTTTCTTTTTCCCTGGCTGTGTGGTATGGAAACTGAAGAAGATGAACTCTTCTTTGCTTCCAGAGTGGCTTGTCATACCCAAATCCTTCCCTAGACATTTCCATTTTCATCCTAGCCAAAATCCCAATAATCTTTTGATTGGGAATATTCCTTTTTTGTTAAAGGAATTATCTTTTTGCCCTAGGTTGTGAAGCAACCTATATTCCCCTCACTCCTAAAATTCCCAAATAATTCTCATAAATTGTTTGGTTCATATATTCCTCAAATATGGCAAAATATTTCATTTGCCATGTAAAAATAATTCATTTCCTATTATGCTCTAAATGGCATATTGTGAAGCAGGTGCCATTTACCTTTTCCCAATTGACCCCAAAATTTTTGGACATCTTTTAATGTCCAAATAATTGCCTCATGCCAAAATTCAACTTAACTTGCCTAGCAAATATTCCTCAGCAATTTTTCAAAGTTCCAGTGTGAGGGAATTGTTTGTGAAGGAAATACTAGCTAGGTTAACCAAATTGAGTTAAAATTTTGCATGGTCCTTGATATCATCAAATAAAAGCCCTCCTCAAGATTTGAGCTCATTCAATACATCCATGTGAGCTGAGCATCAATTCTTTGTTTCTGTCCAAATTTTCAGTTAGTGAAGAAAGTATAGTTTATCTTGCTCCATTATTTCTGAAAATTTTACAGGACCTTATCCTACCCATATAACCTATCTCCAAAAATTTCGGGCTCAATGCATCTAGCCATTATCCCTCTGGATTTTTCCTAAGTTTCTATCCAGGTTGAAGCATTGTGAAGCAAGTACCATTTTGGTGTATCCATTTGGTATGAAACTTTTACAGTGACTTCATATTCTTATATAACCTATCTATTCCTAATTTAAGCTCAATCCAAGCTAGTATGTGAGTGCCACTTCCTCATTTCCAAATCTGACCAGTAGTGCAGTTTCTACAACAAGTGCTATCTAAACCCCTCTGTATGAGCTGAAACCCTGCCATCCTAATGACCTTAGTGAGTGATCAACGCCAGTCAAATCTCATCCTTAATCACCAAGAATGTGAACCACAGAAAGTTCCAAATACCTTGCTGTTCCTTTGTATTCTTGTTATCTGTGATCACACCAGGGATCACTATGCTTGTTTCTCTCCCTCTTGGCTTTCTCCTTGCTGTGACCTATCATGCAGATATGGTCGGCTGACTCGGGTGCAACCGCATGCACCAGCTCACGCGGTGACCACCGCCCTGGCACGCCATGGACACGAGCTGAGCATCGTTTGCTTTGGGCCCCTCCTCCTCTCGTTGTCTTCGCGCACGTGAGCATGTCTAATAGCTAGCACGCGTCATTGCCATCCTCCTGGAGCCATTTCCCCCCTCCGTCCGCTTCCTCACTGACGCAAGCCGCCACGCGCCCACGGACGAACAGTGGTGGTTTAGCTCAGAGCTCGCCGTCTTCTTCCTCCCTGCGCTCCCTTGGCCGCCTCTTCCCCGTGAGCTCTCCCTCATGTTCCCTCTCGTCGCCTACCTCCGAGCTCATGCGCGTGCACACGCGTCCGCGGCAACGCTAGCTCGGCACCACCCTACTCCGGCTATATAAAGCCACCCCGGTGCCATTTCCCTTCGCCATCGACCTTGCCTCGCTCCTATAGTCCTCCCCAATGCCTTGCCCGAGCCCCGGAGCCTCTCCTCGCCGTGATTGACCGCCATGACCATCGTGGCCTCCCTCCTAAATTAGCTCTAGCCTGAGCTCTCTCCTCATTCTATCACCACTAGTGCACCACCTAGTCCCCGTAGATCCTCCCCATCTACTCCGTTCGTCGCCAAACGAACTGTAGCTCCACCCCATCCAAGCCCGAAGCCGCCGTCCGCCGGGGTGATGCCCCGCTCACCTCCGACCTCTCCGGCGACCGCGCCACCCATAGGCGGGTCCACCTCCGTTCCCTGAGTCCAACGGTAGGTCGGGCTTCACCGTTGGTGTCCGGAGCTGCGAGCATGGTCGCCAGCGCCGGCCCTGCCCGCTAGCCGCGCGGGCGAGCAAGAGGAAGCGAGGAAGATGACGACACCCCTCCCCCTACCAGTGGGTCCCGCACTTCAGCCTCACGTGTTGACCGGGCCGGCCCGCTGACGTGGTTAAGTGGAGACGTACTCTGTGGAGTATGCTTTCCCTTAACCGAAAGCGCGTTCGTTTCTTCTTCGGCTGTAATTACGTTCTCATCTCCGGAAAGCGTATTTTCTCAAAACCGCTTCTGCCTTATCCACTCAGGGACTTGTTTGTGATGATAGTTTTGCAGAAAAGTCCTTGATCTTCATCACCTCAGAACGTTTTTCTCGAGACTCTGATTGAGGTGAAACCATCGCCCATGTATTCGTCTCACCAAGCCCATTCCGTTCCCATTATTTTCACTATGGTTTGACATACTGGAAATGACCATTTTGCCCTTGCCCCTAATCAGCCCGCTCCGAGAGAAAACCCTTTCCGGCGATTCTATCCGCGGCTTCACCACACATCTTCCCGGAGCCTTCTTCATCCCGTGGCAAGCCACAACACCCACTTGCATGATGGCCATGCAGTAGCCATGGTTTTGAACTTGAATATTTAAGAAATTTCTGAATGCGTTGATACGGTTATCGTTGTCTTGGTGATGCTTATGGATCTGTGTTTACTTTCATGATATTTTTTATGCACCTGGTTATCATGTACTAGTTTCTAGTATTTCTATCATATGTCATGCTTGGTGGAAGTACATGTTTGTAATGGTCTTCGGTGCATGATTATCGTCTATTCCGAGTACCGTTGTTATGCATGCTCCGTTGGATTTAGTTGGTTAAATGCTTGCGTGAAAGTATTATCGTTATGTTATGGTATTTATTTCTGATGCTAGTGGTCATGCTATGCTTATGGTATAGTTATGCTTGTGTTATTCATGTTTGTTCATGCTCATTTGGACATATGATTTATGGTTGGAGATTATGTTGCACATCCCTGCTCATGTTGGTATCATGCATTGTAGTTGCATCATGTTATTTTCTTATGACTCAGCTAATTAATATGCAAGTTAAACCGGACTGTAATCGAACTTGAACATCTATTGGTTGAGTCATAGTGCCATCGTATCGAGCTGACCAGTGCAGCCACACTTGCCTTTATGAACTGGGTCTATTGTCATGCCTCACGCCGATGCCTCCAACGAGGGAAGGTTATGCCCGGGCGCAACCTTGGCCGGGTAGGACGACATGAGCCTTGTGTGCCCATGTTTGATTTTGAGCTCATGTCCCCGTTTGGGACCATTTTGGCACGACGGTGGCCGTTGATGCCTTTGGTAGGCACGGGGCCACCCATGACTTAGCCCAGAGGGAGTTAGTCGGAGTGGCCGGGATGGTGTCATGGCAGTAGGACGGTTTTGTCGGAATGTCGTTGGTCCACCCGAGTGGGAGTGCGAGGCCATGGGTTCCGTGGTGTGGGTACATTGTACTAACCTCCGATAGTCGCACCCGCAGATAAGGGCCCAGTTCGTAGTCGGTCACAGTAATTATAAGAATTTGCTTAATAACAGCCCCGATTCGATGATGAAAGAAGTTGTTTGATCTTTATGTGATCGTGAGAGGATCATCGTGGTATCGAGGATACCGAGTAGTTGGATATTTGTGGTGTTATACGAGAATCACGGGTAAAGGTCAAGGTCCTTGTGGTCATGTATTGATTACTACGGTATTGTTTATATGTAGCGACCAGACCTCAAACAGTTTGATCTCTATGCTCCAGTGTCATCCCTAGATCAGTAATGCTGACACCACACAGTACTCGAAGGATTTATAGCAGAGTAGCAATCACACACTTATTACATCAGGTGTCTCAAAAGAGAACTTATTACAATAAATATGGCTTAAAGCCACCTAATAATAATAACAACGGAAGGCTTGGAAGATAAGTGAGTCCATTAACTCCAACGGCATCACTGAGTATAGAACCACAACCTAAAAACTCCTTAATCGTCGTCTGAAAAGTCTGCAACATTAACGTTGCAGCCCAAAAACGGGTCAGCACATGGAATATGCTGACAAGGTAACACATAGAGAGTAATGGAATGAAACAACTATACTATATGCATATTTGGCTGGTGGAAAGCTCTATGGTTATAGTTTTTGCGTAAAGCCAATTTTTTCCTACTTCAAAGGAATAAATTTAATTACTATCATGGTGGCTGTTAAACATTGAGAATGGTTGACAGCATTCTCAATCCCAATTAAAGTAACATCATTAAACCCAACAAAATTTACTTTAGAGTAACATGTTGAGATTCACATGATAATCCAGGTACTAGATACTCAAGATGTCCATAACCGGGGACACGGCTAACCATGATTAGTTTATTACACTCTGCAGAGGTTTGTGCACTTTTCCCCACAAGACTCGATCGCCTCCGTTGGATTTCTCGCACTACATGGTGTTTGAGAAACGGATGACCGAGACATAGTCTTTCAGAAGCGCTAGCACCTTACGATCGGGTAGACTGTACCACCTACATCCCCTACATCTGCTAGTCTACCCTATAAGAGTTCGCACGACTTAATCAACTATGCCAGAGCCCATAATGGCTTGTGGCTGCACACAGAAGTTTCTAGTATGAATAATCTCATGATCCCTTTAAGCCTGGGTGGCGGTCCAAAAGAAAAACAGGCAAGTCCTGGAATACCCAGGTGCCTCATTCCACCCAGATGTGTGTTTAGGTTGCCACCTTAGATAGACCATTAATTAGCAATCTCACATCTGTCATGGATATCACTCACCCAATCCACGTCTACTAGCATAGCATGGCATGATAAGCAAACGTAGAAAATAACTCCCAAAGGATTGATAATAAACAGGTAATAGGTACTACCTCATCTACTTCCCATCCCACAATTTAATTAGATCCTAATCATGCAATGTGTGAGGATTGATCTAATGCAATAAAACTGGGTTGTAGAAAAAGGTATGATCAAAGTGTTACTTGCCTTGCTGATGATCCGCGAAACCTAGAGATTCAAAGTAACAGGCGGCGCACTCCGGGTATTCTATCACAGACAAACAAACAAGCATACAATAAGTACTCATCTAATGCACAGGTAAAACTCAAATAGAAGACCTAACCAGAAAGTTCAACTTAAGAACCCTGGTTTGCAAAAAGAATCAAATCGAACGAAGCAAAAGAAATCAAACGGCGAAAGAAAACAACTTCGTTCTAGTAATCTGGATCTATGTCAAATTTTATAGTAGCAAAAACTTCTTTAAGTTGATTATTCGGAAAGAGGGTTTCGAGACGAAACTCCAGGCGCTTGAATCGCCTGATTCCGATAAATGAGCGAAAAGTTATACTAAAACGAAAATCGGATCGGAAATCGCGATCAGAAAATAATCGCGGAAAAATCCGACGAAAAAGAAAAAAAACGAACGGAATTTTTTTTCCAAAAAAAAGGGCACGGATTTCGAGGGCGTCGAACCTCGGGCGACGCGCGGCTCCGGCGGATCGACGGCGGGGCGGCGGCGGCGGCTGGCGGCGGCGGATGGGCTGGCGGCGGCTGGGCCTAGGGTTTCGGGGCGGCTGGCCTTCGGGCTGGCTTGCCCCGGCTTATAAAGGCCTTGGCCAGGGGAGTCCTGGCCGAGTACGGCCCATAGTCGGTTCCGCTCTTCTTTTTTTTAAATAATTACGCTCGGAAAAAAAATAAAAATAAATACTAAACGTACTCCAAAAATCCTGAAATAAATTTTACCGGGTTTCTAAAATCAAGCCCGATAAAGTGAACATTTATTTGGGCCCTAAATGCAATTTTGAAAAACACGCATTTTTCCTAAATTCAAATAAAAATACCGAAAAACTCCGAAATAAATCTTATTTGATTTTTTTATTAAATCCTCAATATTTCTATATTTTGGGAAGGTCATTTTATTCCCTCTCTCATATTTTTGTAATAGAAATAATTGATGATAAAATAAATAAAATCAAATGATCCTGTTTACAAAATTTGAGAAAACTCAAATATGTAAATAACGAAATCCCCAACTCTCTCCGTGGGTCCTTGAGTTGCTTAGGATTTTCTAGGATCAAAACCAAAAGCAAAATAAAATACGATATGCATGATGATCTAATGTATAACATTCGAAATTGAAAATTTGGGATGTTACAAACCTACCCCCCTTAAGATGAATCTTGCCCTCGAGATTCGGGTTGGCTAGAAAATAGGTGAGGGTGGTCCTTGAGCAAATCTTCCTCTCGCTCCCAGGTGGCTTAATCCTCCGTGTGGTGGCTCCACTGAACTTTGCAAAACTTGATAACCTTGCTGCGAGTGACTCGGCTGGCAAACTCGAGAATCTTGACTGGTTTCTCCTCATAGGTCAAATCATTATCCAACTGAATTGCTTCTAATGGCACTGTGTCTCTCAAAGGTATGTTAGCCATCTCCGTGTGACACTTCTTCAACTGAGAAACGTGGAACACATCATGAACTCCTGTCAATCCTCCTGGCAATTCCAACTTGTAGGCCACTCCTCCCATACGCTCCAAAACTCGATATGGCCCTACAAATCATGGCGCTAACTTCAAAGCGCTTAATCCCTCGAAGTGGGGATACTCAAAGATAAGCTCTGTCTCTGAATTTGTAAACTGTCTCTTTGCGTTTAGAATCTGCGTAGCTCTTCTGCCTGGACTGGGCTACCTTGAGCCTATCGCGAATCAACTTCACCTTTTGTTCAGACTCTTTAATCAGATCTGGTCCAAACAACTGGCGGTCTCCAACTTCGTCCCATGACAACGGTGTCCTGCACCTCCTTCCGTACAGAGCTTCGAAAGGTGCCATCTTCAAACTGGTCTGATAGCTATTATTGTAAGAGAACTCTGCATATGGCAAATTATCGTCCCAACTAGATCCATAATCTAGCGCACAAGCTCTCAGCATATCCTCCAAAATCTGATTGACTCTCTCGGTCTGTCCATCTGTCTGTGGATGAAAAGCTGTACTAAATTCTAGCCTAGTACCCAAAGTCTCATGCAACTGCTTCCAGAACTTTGAGGTAAACTGGGTTCCTCGAAACTCCATGCAAACATACGATCCTGGTCATGTATATCTTTGCCAACTTAGCACTGGTGTAAGTGGTCTTTACTGGGATGAAATGAGCTACCTTCGTCAAGCGATCAACTACGACCCAAATCGAGTCATAGCCTGAACGAGTCCTTGGTAATCCCGTGATAAAATCCATTCCTAGCTTATCCCACTTCCATAAGGGTATCGGCAATGGTTGCAACAATCCTGCTGGCTTCTGATGCTCTACCTTTACTCTCTGACATACGTCACAAACTGCTACATACTCCGCAATATCCTTCTTCTTTCCGGTCCACCAGAAAATATCCTTCAAATCCAAATACATCTTGGTATTTCCTGGGTGAATCGAATATGGTGAATCATGTGCCTCTTGCAGAATCAACTTTCTGATCTCCGGGTCATTGGGTACATAAACACGGTCTTCAAACCATAGGGTGTCGTGCTCATCCTCATGAAATCCTTTAGCTTTTCCTTTGCTCAATTTCTCCTTTATAGCGGCAATCTCTTTGTCAGTTTTCTGAGCTTCTCTGATTCTATCCATCAAAGTTGACTGAATCTCTAGTGCTGCTACATAGCCTCTCGAAACTATTTCCAAACATAGTTCACGAAGATTTTCTGCTAACTCCTTGGGTATTTCTCCCGTCATTAACGTATTGACATGGCTCTTGCGGCTTAATGCATCAGCTACGACATTAGCCTTCCCGGGATGATAATGCAATCTCATATCATAATCCTTGATGAGCTCCAACCATCTCCTTTGTCTGAGGTTCAACTCCTTCTGCGTGAAAATGTACTTCAAACTCTTGTGATCCGTGTACACCTCACAATGATTTCCGATGAGGAAATGTCTCCATGTCTTCAAGGCATGTGCTACGGCTGCTAACTCCAAATCATGCGTGGCATAATTCAATTCGTGAGGCTTCAGTTGTCGTGAAGCATACGAAACAACTCTCCCTTCCTGCATAATCACTGCTCCAAGTCCTCGACGTGAAGCGTCGCAATACACCTCAAAATCCTTGGTCTGATCTGGCAAAATCAACACTGGTGAGGTAACCAAACGGTTCTTCAATTCCTGAAAACTTGCCTCACACTCCTCAGTCCATTTGAACTTAGTATCCTTCTTCAACAACTCCATCATAGGCTTCGCAATCTTTGAGAAATTCTCAATAAACCTCCGGTAGTATCCTGCGAGTCCAAGAAAACTCCGGATCTCTCCATCTGTTGTTGGGGCTTCCCACTTGGTCACGGTTTCAACTTTAGCGGGATCTACTGCTATACCTTCTCCGGATATAACGTGTCCGAGGAATCCTACTTCCTTCAACCAAAACTCACATTTGCTGAACTTGGCATATAATTGGTGTTCTCTGAGCTTTCCAAGTACCAAACGCAAATGCTCCTTATGCTCCTCTTCATTCTTCGAATATACCATGATATCATCAATGAACACTACGACGAACTTATCCAAAAACTCCATAAACACTTTGTTCATCATGTTCATAAAATAGGCAGGCGCGTTAGTCAGACCAAATGACATAATGGTATACTCATACAGCCCATACCTGGTGGTAAAAGCTGCCTTCGGAATATCCTGTTCTCGAATCTTCAAGTGGTGGTATCCTGATCGCAAATCGATCTTGGAAAATACTTTAGCTCCTTGCAATCGATCAAACAGATCGTTGATCATTGGTAGTGGGTACTTGTTCTTGATTGTTACTTCGTTCAATCCTCGATAATCAACAACCATCCTTAACGATCCATCCTTCTTCTCCACTAGAAGTACTGGCGATCCCCAAGGCGAAGAACTTGGGCGAATGTAACCTTTGTCCAGTAACTCCTTAATCTTCTTCTTAATTTCCACCAAATCTTTTGCTGGCATCCTATATGGTCTCTTCGATATTGGCCCAGTGCCTGGCAATAGCTCAATCAAAAACTCAATATCTCTATCTGGTGGCATGCCTGGCAACTCTTCTGGAAATACATTAGGAAAATCCTTTACCACTGGTACTTCCTCCTACACAACTCCTGTTAGGCAATTTACTTGGGTCCTTTTTGGCACATGCCGGGATACATACTTGATCCTTCTCCCTTCTGGTGTGGTAAGCAAAATTGACTTACTAGCACACTCAATATTCCCTTCATACTTTGATAACCAATCCATGCCTAATATGACATCTAATCCTTGAGATTCCAATACTACTAGGTCTGAGGGAAAAACATAGTTACCAATCCTTAATGGTAACCGATCACACCATAGACTAGCCACATACTCTGCTCCTGGCGAGGTTACTGACATGGGTGACCTAAGGGCTTGGGTTGGTAGGTTATACTTATCAACAAATCCCCTTGAGATGTATGAATGCGATGCACCAGTATCAAAAAGAACAAGTGCAGTAAATGACTTAACCAAAAACTTACCTATTACTGCATCGGGATGAGTTTCAACCTCCTCCACATTAACGCGGTTCACCTGTCCCCTGTTGAAAGGGTTCGGCTTCTTTCCAGAGCTTCCATTTCCGTTTTGGCCTTCAGGACATTCATTGGCATAATGTCCGGTCTTGGAACAGTTGAAACAGGTGACTTGACTCAGATCTCTCTTGGCTGGGGTTGATGGGGTGCTGCGGTTCTGGCCATTGCTTGCTCCATTCCCATTACCATTCTTGGTGCCATTGTGATTGTGCGAGCTACCTACTCCATGGGTATGCTGAAAATGTCCTCCCGGTCTAGGGGTAAAACGTGGCTTCTGCTGAGCTCCTAAATTATACTTTCCTTGTCCATACTTCCTCTTGCGGTTCTCAATTTGCTGGTGCTTCCCTTCAATCATAAGAGCACGATCTACCAACTCCTGATAGTTGTTGAAGGTGGCTACCATCAACTGCATACTCAACTCATCATTCAATCCTTCCAGGAATTTCTCCTGCTTAGCTGCATCCGTAGCAACGTCATCTGGGGCATAACGTGCTAGCTTACTAAACTCCTCCATATACTGGCCAACTGTCCGTCCTCCTTGGTGCAAGTTACAAAACTCACGCTTCTTCATGGCCATTGCTCCTGCTGAAACATGGGCAGTACGGAAAGCCTGCTGAAACTGGTCCCATGTGACAGTGTCGACTGGGAAGGTGGCTGTGAAATTCTCCCACCATGATGATGCGGGTCCTTCTAACTGATGTGCGGCAAACTTCACCTTCTCCGCATCTGTGCATCCTGCTGTGGTCAACTCCCTAGCTGTCTTGCGGAGCCAATCATCTGCTACTATCGGCTCGGTGCTACTAGAAAACACCGGCGGATTCAGCCTAAGAAAACGGGCTAAGTGGTTAACAGGTGGTGGTGGTGGTGGTGGGTTGTTGTTGTTGTTCCCCTGATTCTGATTCTGAATTAGCAACTGCATCAAGGTGTTCTGCTGCTGGATCAACTGGGTGAGCTCCGGCGGAAAGGCAAATCCGGGGTCACGTCTCGGAGGCATCTGAGGGTTTAGAAAAGATGAGATATAAGAATAGAGGGGGTCTAAAGAGAAAACACTACCCGTATGCACATGAGGCAAAAGCAAACAATTCACTTCATTCAATCAAACAAGGACATACAATCGATCTAGCTATCGCAAGAGTGCTTGGACTACTATATTTACATGGTGGACTACTACTACTGATGAGGTGGTCTACTAGAAATATTCTACGGTTATAGACTCCATGATATCTGCTCCTTCTTCATCAACATAGTCATCATTGCTACTATCTTGTTCCGAGTCGGTGCCGTCAATGATGATGTAGTCTTTCGGGCTAATCTCCTTGGGTTCTTCGTCTTCATCTACTCGTGTCGGGCCTCCCATAAATATGCCAATCTTCTTGATCAGATCGTCATTCTTCTCCACCAGTACTTCAATTTCTTCTTCATAATCTTCGTGTGTAGCCTTGAGTTCTTCCTCCAGTTCCTTGATTCTAGTCTTAGCCTTCTTCAGATCTATCATGTCGGTGCACATCTGATTCTCCTGTCGTCGAATGTGCTGATTTAACTCCTGAATAAAAGCTGCAATTGATCTATCTTTCCTGGTGCTAATCATCTCACAGTGTTCATCTCGGCGCCCACAAATCTGGTAGATAGTATCCTTGAGATCCTTGCGGTAGACTTCTCCAATGCGTCCCATGGCGATGTGAGCTGCCATACTCTTTCCTAGACTCCAAGTTGGTGAATTCAAAAGAAAACTCTATGGGCTCAGTGACTGGCATGAACGTCCTTCCTGGAACTTGAACTTGAATCATCCAGCGCTCTTCTTCAGGTAAAGTGGCGTTGTAGATTCCCGTGAAGCTTGGTATTCCTATGTTCAGGTATCTAGTGACTTCCTTCAAGTGGCGTCCAAAGGGTGTATCTTCATCTGGTTGGGTGAACTTGTTCCTTGCATCCGCCATCCTAAAGAGTAGAAAAGATGAGAGGTTAGAAGAGAAGAGATTGAGTAGTGATCTAGGTCTTTAGCTTAGTGGTCGTGTCCTACAGTCAGCGTGTGCTCTGATACCATCTCTGTAGCGACCAGACCTCAAACAGTCTGATCTCTGTGCTCCGGTGTCATCCCTGGATCAGTAATGCTGACACCACACAGTACTCGAAGGATTTATAGCAGAGTAGCAATCACACACTTATTACATCGGGTGTCTCAAAAGAGAACTTATTACAATAAATATGGCTTAAAGCCACCAAATAACGATAACAGCGGAAGGCTTGGAAGATAAGTGAGTCCATCAACTCCAACGGCATCACTGAGTATAGAACCACGACCTAAAAACTCCTTAACCGTCGTCTGAAAAGTCTGCAACATTAACGTTGCAGCCCGAAAACGGGTCAGCACATGGAATATGCTGACAAGGTAACACATAGAGAGTAATGGAATGAAACAACTATACTATATGCATATTTGGCTGGTGGAAAGCTCTATGGTTACAGTTTTTGCGTAAAGCCAATTTTTCCCTACTTCAAAGGAATAAATTTAATTACTATCATGGTGGTTGTTAAACATTGAGAATGGTTGACAGCATTCTCAATCCCAATTAAAGTAACATCATTAAACCCAACAAAATTTACTTTAGAGTAACATGTTGAGATTCACATGATAATCCAGGTACTAGATACTCAAGATGTCCATAACCGGGGACACGGCTAACCATGATTAGTTTATTACACTCTGCAGAGGTTTGTGCACTTTTCCCCACAAGACTCGATCGCCTCCGTTGGATTTCTCGCACTACATGGTGTTTGAGAAACGGATGACACATAGTCTTTCAGAAGCGCTAGCACCTTACGATCGGGTAGACTGTACCACCTACATCCCCTACATCTGCTAGTCTACCCTGTAAGAGTTCGCACGACTTAATCAACTATGCCAGAGCCCATAATGGCTTGTGGCTGCACACGGAAGTTTCTAGTATGAATAATCTCATGATCCCTTTAAGCCTGGGTGGCGGTCCAAAAGAAAAACAGGCAAGTCCTGGAATACCCAGGTGCCTCATTCCACCCATTTGTGTGTTTAGGTTGCCACCTTAGATAGACCATTAATTAACAATCTCACATCTGTCATGGATATCACTCACCCAATCCACATCTACTAGCATAGCATGGCATGATAAGCAACGTAGAAAATAACTCGCAAAGGTTTGATAATAAACAGGTAATAGGTACTACCTCATCTACTTCCCATCCCACAATTTAATTAGATTCTAATCATGCATTGTGTGAGGATTGATCTAATGCAATAAAACTGGGTTGTAGAAAAAGGTATGATCAAAGTGTTACTTGCCTTGCTGATGATCCGCGAAACCTAGAGATTCAAAATAACAGGCGGCGCACTCAGGGTATTCTATCGCAGACAAACAAACAAGCATACAATAAGTACTCATCAAATGCACAGGTAAAACTCAAATAGAAGATCTAACCAGAAAGTTCAACTTAAGAACCCTGGTTTGCAAAAAGAATCAAATCGAACGAAGCAAAAGAAATCAAACGGCGAAAGAAAACAACTTCGTTCTAGTAATCTGGATCTATGTCAAATTTTACAGTAGCAAAAACTTGTTTAAGTTGATTATTCGGAGAGAGGGTTTCGAGACGAAACAACAGGCGCTTGAATCGCCTGATTCCGATAAACGAGCGAAAAGTTATACTAAAACGAAAATTGGATCGGAAATCGCGATCAGAAAATAATCGCAGAAAAATCCGACGAAAAAGAGAAACGACGAACGGAATTTTTTTCCAAAAAAAACGGCACGGATTTCGAGGGCGGCGAACCTCGGGCGACGCGCGGCTCCGGCGGATCGACGGCGGGGCGGCGGCGGCGCCTGGCGGTGGCGGCTGGGCTGGCGGCGGCTGGGCCTAGGGTTTCGGGGCGGCTGGCCTTCGGGCTGGCTTGCCCCGGCTTATAAAGGCCCCGGCCAGGGGAGTCCTGGCCGAGTACGGCCCATAGTCGGTTCCGCTCTTTTTTTTAATAATTATGCTTGGAAAAAAAGAAATACTAAACGGACTCCAAAAATCCTGAAATAAATTTTACCGGGTTTCTAAAATCAAGCCCGATAAAGTGAACATTTATTTGGGCCCTAAATGCAATTTTGAAAAACGCGCATTTTTCTCAAATTCAAATAAAAATACCGAAAAACTCCGAAATAAATCTTATTTGATTTTTTATATTAAATCCTCAATATTTCTATATTTTGGGAAAGTCATTTTATTCCCTCTCTCATATTTTTGTAATAGAAATAATTGATGATAAAATAAATAAAATCAAATGATCCTGTTTACAAAATTTGAGAAAACTCAAATATGTAAATAACGAAATCCCCAACTCTCTCCGTGGGTCCTTGAGTTGCTTAGGATTTTCTAGGATCAAAACCAAAAGCAAAGTAAAATACGATATGCATGATGATCTAATGTATAACATTCGAAATTGAAAATTTGGGATGTTACATTATACCAAGCTTGATCTTATCCTGAGATGATCATGTGATGTCCGGGGATCATAAGTGATGCATGTTATGCGGTAACTCCGGGCAGAGTAAGTTGATGCATGATAGTGTCATCATGTTGCATGTTAGTATCATCATGTTTATATGTTCATGCCATGCTTATATTGTGCTATTGGTATCATGTTGTTCATGCCATGTTGTTTAGATGATATCATGTTAATCTTGGTTAACCTGTAATTGCCATGTTGTTGTTTGTCTTGAATGCTTCTGGTTATTGTGAGCTTGCAAGTACATTCAATGTACTAACCTAGCGTGTCATGCCAGCTTGCAGGTCAAGCCGGATTTGATTGCTTGTTTGCCATGGATTCTTTGTTTGCGAGCTAGGATATGCGTTCCAGTCAGAGTCCCTGCGGAGTGGAGTTCACCACCGTCTTTGTTGTTCTGCTGCTAGAGTTATTCCGCTGCTTCGAGTGGTTCTACTGCTTGCATAGAGCAATAGTGGCAAGCGTAGTGTCGGCGTGCCGATGTAACCCATTGTACCTAGTATAGATTGTAATAAAGAGCTGATTTGTTCTATGCTAAGCAGTGACGTATTCCAGAAGACTTCTCCTTGATCTCTGGGCTGGAATATGGGGCATTCCGGTTTCTTTGAGCCGGGGGTTCCAAAGGTGCGCAGCTCAGGAGTAAAGGTGTAGCAGCCTGCTGTGGTCACGGAGCCCGTTGCGGTGGCGGAGCCTGATCCTGATATCTACGCACCGCTGCCACAAGCAGCGAGCTGTCTTGACGAAATGGTGCTGGGAGCGCAGGAGCGTTTGCTTGCGGCCTTGGGACATCTTGGCAGCTTCCTTCTTAGTGCGCAGACGCCGGGCGTGGCGGGCCACGCCTTGGGACCGCGCATCTTGGAGCAAGGGCGCCGTCTTGATGCGGTGAATCTCCGTGAGCCACGTGTCTTGGCGTGAGGGTGCCGTCTTGATGCGGAGGCGGCGGAGGCGCTCTGTCAGCCAAGTCGCCCGCAGCTGGAGGTGGGCGAGGCAGCGAGAGGGATGGTCCAGGAGAGCCCCCGGCAGCACCGACGAGCTCGGCGATGCGGTCCAGCTAATCATCGTAGAGGTCGTCGACCCGGTGGTAACGCAGGAGCTCGCGTGCCATGAGCAGCATGGCCTACGCGTCCATGGGAACACGACAAGCCAGCCGGAGTGAGTGACGGGGTGGCGGTATGTTCGTTCCGTTGCACGGAGGGGTGCAGCTACAAAGCTTGCTGCTCGTTTTTTGCTGGGCCGGTGGTAGCGTTGGCAGCGGGTGATGGAGAACGGTGGGGAGGTCCGCCAACAAGCGCCATCTGAGCCATGCGGGCGGCGAGTGCGGCTCGGCGCTCAGCACGGGCCCGGCGAGCATCTGACATGGATGCGGTGGAGTAGTGGAGCGTGAATCAATGGAAGAAAGGCTTCAGCGCACCCCTACCTGGCGCGCCAAATGTCAGATTGTGGGTTCCGACAAATCCTTGAGGTTCGAACACTGGGGTGCGCAAGAAGATCTCTCCCTTGCTCGCTCTCGCAATGATCTCAAGGCCTAGCTCGCCGAACCCAAGGAACAACGGACACGAGAGTTTATACTAGTTCGGGCCACCGTAGTGGTGTAATACCCTACTCCAGTGTGGTGTGGTGGATTAGCTCGTGGGCTAAGGATGAACTAGTACAGTGGACGAACAGCCTCCTGAGGAGAGGTGTTCTTGAGCTCGATGAGCTGGTGAGATGGCCTTGGTGGAGTGGATCCAATCCAAGATGAGCCGATCCATGACTACGGTAGTGGCAAGTCCTATTTATAGAGGCCCTGGTCCTCTTCCCAAATGTTTAGGCGGGAAGGGATTGTAGGATCGAAAGTATGTCTAGAGGGGGGTGATTAGACTACTTGACCAAATAAAAACTTAACATTTTCCCAATTTTAGTTCTTGGCAGATTTTAGCTATTGTAGGACAAGTCAAGCAATCATCACACAATTCAAGCAAGCATGCAAAGAGTATATTGGCAGCGGAAAGTAAAGCATGCAACTTGCAAGAATGTAAAGGGAAGGGTTTGGAGAATTCAAACGCAATTGGAGACACGGATGTTTTTCCCGTGGTTCGGATAGGTGGTGCTATCCTACATCCACGTTGATGGAGACTTCAACCCACGAAGGGTAACGGTTGCGCGGAGGGCTCCACCCACAAAGGGTAACGGTTGCGCGAGTCCACGGAGGGCTCCACCCATGAAGGGTCCACGAAGAAGCAACCACCCACAAAGGGTCCACGAAGAAGCAACCATGTCTATCCCACCATGGCCATCGCCCACGAAGGACTTGCCTCACTAGCGGTAGATCTTCACGAAGTAGGCGATCTCCTTGCCCTTACAAACTCCTTGGTTCAACTCCACAATCTTGTCGGAGGCTCCCAAGTGACACCTAGCCAATCTAGGAGACACCACTCTCCAAGAAGTAACAAATGGTGCGTAGGTAATGAACTCCTTGCTCTTGTGCTTCAAATGATAGTCTCCCCAACACTCAACTCTCTCTCATAGGATTTGGATTTTGTGGAAAGAAGATTTGAGGGGAAAGCAACTTGGGGAAGGCTAGAGATCAAGATTCATATGGTAGGAATGGAATATCTTGGTCTCAACACATGAGTAGGTGGTTCTCTCTCAGAACATATGAGTTGGAATTGTGTATGTGTTCTGATGGCTCTCTCCACGAATGAAGAGGAGGTGGAGGGGTATATATAGCCTCCACACAAAATCCAACCATTACACACAGTTTTCCAATCACGGTGGGACCGAATCAACAAACTCGGTCGGACCGAAAAGGTAAACCTAGTGACCGTTAGAGATTTTCAGTGGGACTGACATGCAACTCGGTGGGACCGATATGGTTAGGGTTTGGGCATAACGTAATCTTGGTGAGACCGATTACACAAAATCGGTGAGACCGAATTTGGTAATTAGCTAACCATAGAGTTGGTCAGGCAAACTCGGTGGGACCGATTTGCTCTTTCGGTGAGACCGAAAAGTTACAAAAAGGAAACACTGAATTTACATTGCAATCTCGGTGGGACCGATTCGCTCTTTCGGTGAGACCGAAAAGTTACGAAAGGGAAACAGACAGTTTGCAATCCCATCTCGGTGAGACCGAGATCCCTATCGGTAGAACCGAATTGCTAGGGTTTGGCAGTGGCTTATGACAAGTGAAACTCGGTGGCGCCGGATAGAAAGAATCGGTAGAACCGAGTTTGGCTTAGGGTTTAGGTCATATGTGGTATGGGAAAGTAGTTGAGGGTTTTGGAGCATATCACTAAGCACATGAAGCAAGAGGCTCATTAAGCAACACCTCATCCCTCCTTGATAGTATTGGCTTTTCCTAAAGACTCAATGTGATCTTGGATCACTAAAATATAAAATGAAGAGTCTTGAGCTTTTGAGCTTGAGCCAATCCTTTGTCCTTAGCATTTTGAGGGTTCCACTTTCACATCCATGCCATGCCAATCATTGAGCTTTCCTGAAATAATCATCTTGGAATAGCATTAGCTCAGTGAGCTATATGTTGTTATGAATTACCAAAACCACCTAGGGATAGTTGCACTTTCAATCTCCCCCTTTTTGGTAATTGATGACAACATATAGATCAAAGCTTCGACAAATGATAATAAGCATGAAATATATCGTCGCTTTGAGAAGTATGTGATAAGTAAGAGCTCCCCCTAGATTTGTGCATATTTAAAATTTGCTTTGGACTGCAAATGCACAAGGAGTTAGAGTCATGGGTTACTCTTCCATGTCACATACATCTTGGTGGAGCGCTTAAAATGATAAGAATGAAATACATGCACTCATCACCAAGAATAGTGAATAATCACATAAGATAGATAAGATAATAGCATTAAGCAAACATTAAGTGTAGCTTATGATCAAACACATGATCATCAATGTCTCACAAGCAATGACATAGTATCTCAAGCACTCAAAAGAAAACAAAGTTCGAAAAACCACCAAATAAAGCAAGAGAGAATAAAAGCAACACTCTCTCTCGAAGCCTATGATCTATACATTTTTCTCCCCCTTTGGCAACAAGTTACCAAAAAGTTCCTAGAAAATGCATAGTGCTAGATCGATGCTCAGGCTTGATCTTCAGGTGGTGGTGGAGTCCGGATCACTCCAAGGACGAAGGCTTCCATAGACGCTAAAGTAGACGCTGGAGTTGGAGCTGAAGTAGATGCTGGAGCTGGTGGAATTGAGGCTGTAGCTGGTGCAGAAGTGGTGGCTCTAGTGTCAGCAACTGGCACTGCAGATGACCTCGGACCTCGTGGCACTCTGGAAAAGGCATCAGTTGTAGTCCTGCCTCTTCTCTCCTGCATGTCATCTTGGAGCTGCTCCACTGCAGTCTGAATCTCTGTCACCTTGACATCCAAGTCATAGAACTTTTGTTCCATGATTCTCTCTAGGCTTGCCTGGTTCTGAGTTAGGGTGGCTAGTCCTTTCTCAATCCGCAAGGTGGATGCAATTAGGTAACCAAGCTGCTCTTGTTTGGTTTTCAGGAAATACTTAGATGCCTCCTCTTGAGTAGGCATCTTGGCAGCTTTCTCCTTCCTTGCTTTCTCCTTCTTTGCTTGTGCTTGTGCAGACGATGGTTCATTTTCAGTCATCACAACTTGATTGTCCTCAAAATCTGGACGGATGGGCAGGTGTTCCTTGTCCAATAAGTATATGCCTGTGCCCATCTTGGAGTTAATGAGCTCCTGAATCTGTGGGGCATATCCACAACTCCTCTTCTGATCTGCTGCAGTCCTCTTGATAGTCTCTACTATGAGGCTCATGACCTTGAATTTCTGTGGCACATCAAAGATATGTAGCAAGTTGATCGCGTGGCCTCTAATCATCTTGTGATCACCTGACTTGGGCAAGAGAGTGTGCCTCAAAATCCAATTAATAGTTGGCAGCCCTGACAGAAGATAATGCACAGACCCAAACTTGAAAGTATCAAGTGCCTCGTTTGGAATTTCCTTGTACATATTGGACATAGAGTTGTGGTCCATCTTCTTCTTGGCATAAATATCCAAGTCATCCTCATGCTCCTCTGGGGCATTGATGAGCTATGCCCACTCAGCAACAGTAGATTGGTACCTCGTACCCTCTGACATCCATATAATCCTGCCATCTGGATAAAAATGTGATGTGGAGTAGAACTGCATGATAAGCTCCTCATTCCACTTTGTGAGCTTCTGCCCAACAAAGTCTGGAACTCCACAAGCACTAAAGCTGTCAATCACTCCAGGGTAGTACTCTTCGTTGTCCTTGATGTATTGCCAATCGACCCATCTCATGTCACAGACTATTGGCTTCTTGTCAAGCAAAACTGTCTCATAGAAGTCCTGCTGTTCCTTGGTGTGAAATCTGTAATCTATAGCAGTTCTTCTCCTTGAAGCATACGGATCTGCTTCTCTCCACTTCCTCAGCCCTGAGTCTCTCCTGAGCTTCATATCCTCAGCCACAGGATGAGCATCGTTGTGGTCTGGGATCTTGGGCTTGAGTTTTTTGAGTACTTGCTCTTCATCATCTTCTTTTGCAGCTTCAGGCACTGGGGCCTTGTTCTTCTCAGCAGCAGGTATGCTCCTTGTATTTCTCTTTGGTGCAGACTTGGGCTTGGAGGCAGCTTTGGGTGCTTCTTTGGGCTTAGATGCAGCAGCCCCTGATTTGATAGCATCACCCATTAGCTTGGGTGCCTTAGGTGCTGGTGCAACAACCTCTTCTTCTTCCTCTTCTTCCATGATGGAAGCCTTTCCAAGCACTCTGGCTACAGTCTTCTTGAACCTTTCCTTCCTTTTCTTTCCTTCAGCAGCAACTGGCTCAGGAATCTGAGTTGAGGCTCTGGCCTTTGGCATAGGCTTCCTACCTGCTGGCCTTTTGATTTTCAATCCTGGCTTTGTGCCTTGAGCTGGTTCAACTCTCTTGGAAGTTGCTTCCTCTTCTGCCACATAATCTTCATCCTCAGAATCTGAAGTTCTCTTCTTCCTCTGTCTGGTGGCAGCTTTTGGCAAATTGCTAGGAGTACTTCTGCTGCCTTCATCAGAAGAACTGGAGGGACTAGTGCCCTCACTCATCTGCACTTGCTGCTCTGACAAGTTCTGGCTGTCACTCTGATCAGACATGTTGCAAACTCTGACTGCTGACCCTGTGAATAGTTTATAGATTAGGTAGAGTGGATGAGCATCACAAAATGCAGAGATTTTTGCAAAAGAATGATCCAAAAACTTAGTTTTAGTTTCCCACCAAAATCATCTCGGATCTACCGATTTTTAAACTCGGTGATACCGAAGCAGTTTTGGCACCTAAACTAGTGAACTCGGTCAGACCGAGTCACAGTTCGGTGGCACCGAGACTGCTAGGGTTTCACAAAGTTCCAAAATCGGTCACACCGATAAGTAATTATCGGTCAGACCGAGTATCACTTGTGCAATGGCATAAGCCAAATCGGTGGGACCGAGTTTTTCAACTCGGTGGGTCCGAGATGGTTTCGGCGGAAACCTAACCCTAAAATTTTCGAATCAAACCTAATCTACGAGCGCATTGACTAGATAGGAGTGTTTCAATCATGGCAAGAATCATTAAGAACACAATGTGCTAGGAATCGGACGGGGAATAGCAATGTGATCGAGTCCATACACTAGTTCGGCGGAGACTCGGTACGGCGGCAACGACGGGGTAGAATTCCGTTGACGGCGATGGAGACCAGCGACTGGAGGCGGCTGGCGGCGAGGAGACAATTCGGAGACCATGTTGGTAGAGCAGGCTATCGCGCGGGCGAAGGGGTTTGGAGAAATTTCCAATTTTTTGCCCGTGACTATATATAGCCCGACCCTATCGGTGTGACCGAGTGGAACAACTCGGTGGCATCGAGATTCATAACTGCAAGCAGTTACTGAAACTCGGTGTGATCGAAAGGTTCAAATCGGTTGCACCGAGATCGAAAACCTAGATCAACTTAATGATCTCGGTAGGACTGAAAGTGGGGTATCGGTCAGACCGAGAATCATAAAGAGGTTTTGGAAGTTTAAGTCTATGACGAATCGGGGACTCCGAGCTCCTCACACAGATTGGTTCGAATCTGACTTGATCAAATTTTGTGATGTAGCATGAATAGAGTTTGAGACGAGAAAAGCATAGATAGCTAGAGGAGGTACTTAGGCATTCTTGTCCATCCACTTGGCAAAAGGAAATAAAACCAAACAATCAAAACAACAAGTGGATGTCCTCGAATGAGTAAAATATGCAACCAGCATGCTCACACAATAAGATGGCAAATGAAATATGTGACAAGGCATGCACAACCAATTCTAGCATCTATCAAGCAATTTGCGATGACAAGGTCATCTATATATGAGTATATTGACTTAGGAGTCAAGTGAGAACACTTGATCATAGGTCATACTCATCGTTTAAGCTCAAGTGGGGTTACCACTTTTACATAAAGCATTGTTGTGTTCACATATTTAGAGTTGCTTTAGCTCAAGTCTTAGAGTAAAGCTCCCCCTAGATGTGATATCCCCCCTTAGAGGGATGAACTAACCTCGGGTTTTGTCGATGATGACTTCATGTAGATGTTGAAGATGTGGATGCTCAATGTTGATGTAGATCACTTGGAGCTATCCATTTGAGTGAATTGCACTTTCAATACCTACATGGGTTAGTCCCACAAGGAACAAATAAGGATATCCATAGACATAGAGTGATGCACACACAAGATGATGTCCATGAAAACTTTTAGGTTACCTTGTCCCTTGTCTTACCAACAAGAGGGTTTGTGACTCCTTGAACTAGTGCAAGATGTGGAAGTTGATTGCACTTGTTCTTGCCAAAATGATAAGAGTGAAGTATGTTGGCGGAGTCACCCTCAAGAACTCTCTAGTTCTTCTTCTTTTGGATCCACACCATCTTGATGGGAATCCTTGGAGTTGTAGTCGTACTTGATGAAGTGGAACTTGAAGTAGTCTTGGGAATCCACTTGACTAAGGTCTTAGGAGCTTCTTCAAATGCATCAATTTCCTCTTGAAGCTTGTCCTTGCCTTTTTGCTTGTAGTCTTGTGGTGGAAGATCATCTTGAGCTTGTGTCCCCTTGAAAGAAGTATCATACTTCTCTTGTTGAGGAACAAACTTTGTGTTGGGGTATTGATCTTCTTCCCACTCAACTCCATTGGCATTGAACTTTCGTTCAAAACCAACACCTTGATTCTTCTGGTGCATTCCTTGCTTGCGCACAATTTCCTCGAATTGCTTACTCCCGGCAAGGCTTTTGTACACTCCTTTCTCTATAATTCCCTTCAATAAGCTATTTTCTTGCTCAAGTGTAACTTGGCTAAGAGAATCATTAGTGGAATCAAGAGAACTACTAGAAGCAACAATATTGGATTTAGCATGATCATTGTTACTGCTAGAGGAAGAATCTTTCTTGTTCTTGTTACTAGACTTGACTTGAGGCATGTAAGTGGATAATAGTAAACGCTTGGCAATGTAAGAAGAACTTTTCTTGCGGAGATCATCATTGATTGCTTTCAAGAACTCATGCTCTTGCTCAAGATTGATCTTTTCAAAGCGTAATTTCTCATGAGCTCTTAAAAGTTCTTGATGATCTTCGAAGATAGTTTCATGAGCTAACTTAAGAGTGTTTAGTTCTTTAGTTAGATCCTCAATCTTCTCCTTACCATTGTCATTCGTTTTATCTTGATTAGCATGATTAATTGACGTTTCATCATAGTATTCATCACTAGAGTTGTCAACAAGCAAATCATCACCTAACAAGTCATCTTCATCACTATTGAAATCAACATACTCGGGGTGTGTTACCTTAGGACCTTTGGCCATGAAGCATCTTCCAATTCCTTCATTTGGTGAATCAAATATGTCGTAGGAGTTGGTTGACACAAGTGCTAGACCGGCAACACCTTCATCTTGAGTATCTTCAGAGTCGGAGTGATAACTTCTCTCGGAGTGGCTGTCGGAGTCGGAGCCGGATACCCATTCACCAACATGAGCTTGATGTCTTCGTTTTGTGTAGCTCCTTGATGATTTTTCCTTCCTTTCCGAATCCTTACTTCTCCGTGAGTATCTTCGTTCATAACGATCATCTCTACTCCTTCTCTCTCTTGGTGGTGATTCTTTGCTTCTTCTTTTTGGAGAATCTTTTCTTCTCTTGTAGGGAGCCGTACACTCATTGGAATAGTGTCCGGGTCTTCCACAACTATAGCAGTTTCGCTCTCGACCAGAAGATCTTTTGTCATTGTAGGACCTTGACTTGAAGCTTCTATCTTTGCTTCTACTCTTGTAGAACTTGTTGAAGTTCTTCACCATTAAGCTCAATTCTTCATTGAAGTTTTGTTTCTCACTTCATGATGTAGGGGCTTCACATGAGGCTTTGTAGGCACCACTTGATTTGTTGTGAAGTTCCTCTTTATCCTTAAGTGACATCTCATGAGCAACAATTCTTCCAATCACCTCCGTTGGCTTGATATCTTTGTAATTGGGCATCATTTGGATCAATGTGCACACGGTATCATATTTTCCATCCAAGGCTCTTAGAATCTTCTTGATGATGAATCTATCGGTCATCTCTTCACTTCCTAAGCCGGCAATCTCATTTGTGATGAGAGCAAGCCTAGAGTACATTTCAGCGACACCTTCACCATCCTTCATTTTGAACTTGTCAAGTTGACTTTGAAGCACATCCAACTTGGATTCCTTGACGGAGTCGGTACCTTCGTGCATATCAATCAAAGTGTCCCAAATTTCCTTTGCATTCTCAAGATGGCTGATTTTGTTGAATTCTTCGGGGCACAATCCGTTGAAGAGAATATCACAAGCTTGAGCATTGTATTGCAACATTTTCAACTCATCCGTGGTAGCTTCACGGTTTGGTTCTTTCCCATCAAAGAAGTCACCTTGCAAACCAACACACACAATAGCCCAAACGGCGGGGTTATGTCCAACAATATGCATTTTCATTTTATGCTTCCAACTAGCAAAATTAGTACCATCAAAGTAAGGACCTCTACGGTGATAATTTCCCTCGCTAGACGCCATACTCTCCTAGGTTGTGAAACCAAGGCTATGACCACGAAAAGCTATGGAGATCAAAGGAAATGGAGACCAAAGCTCTCATACCACTTGTAGGATCGAAAGTATGTCTAGAGGGGGGTGATTAGACTACTTGACCAAATAAAAACTTAACTTTTTCCCAATTTTAGTTCTTGGCAGATTTTAGCTATTGTAGGACAAGTCAAGCAATCATCACACAATTCAAGCAAGCATGCAAAGAGTATATTGGCAGCGGAAAGTAAAGTATGCAACTTGCAAGAATGTAAAGGGAAGGGTTTGGAGAATTCAAACGCAATTGGAGACACGGATGTTTTTCCCGTGGTTCGGATAGGTGGTGCTATCCTACATCCACGTTGATGGAGACTTCAACCCACGAAGGGTAACGGTTGCGCGGAGGGCTCCACCCACAAAGGGTAACGGTTGCGCGAGTCCACGGAGGGCTCCACCCATGAAGGGTCCACGAAGAAGCAACCACCCACAAAGGGTCCACGAAGAAGCAACCATGTCTATCCCACCATGGCCATCGCCCACGAAGGACTTGCCTCACTAGCGGTAGATCTTCACGAAGTAGGCGATCTCCTTGCCCTTACAAACTCCTTGGTTCAACTCCACAATCTTGTCGGAGGCTCCCAAGTGACACCTAGCCAATCTAGGAGACACCACTCTCCAAGAAGTAACAAATGGTGCGTAGGTAATGAACTCCTTGCTCTTGTGCTTCAAATGATAGTCTCCCCAACACTCAACTCTCTCTCATAGGATTTGGATTTTGTGGAAAGAAGATTTGAGGGGAAAGCAACTTGGGGAAGGCTAGAGATCAAGATTCATATGGTAGGAATGGAATATCTTGGTCTCAACACATGAGTAGGTGGTTCTCTCTCAGAACATATGAGTTGGAATTGTGTATGTGTTCTGATGGCTCTCTCCACGAATGAAGAGGAGGTGGAGGGGTATATATAGCCTCCACACAAAATCCAACCATTACACACAGTTTTCCAATCACGGTGGGACCGAATCAACAAACTCGGTCGGACCGAAAAGGTAAACCTAGTGACCGTTAGAGATTTTCAGTGGGACTGACATGCAACTCGGTGGGACCGATATGGTTAGGGTTTGGGCATAACGTAATCTTGGTGAGACCGATTACACAAAATCGGTGAGACCGAATTTGGTAATTAGCTAACCATAGAGTTGGTCAGGCAAACTCGGTGGGACCGATTTGCTCTTTCGGTGAGACCGAAAAGTTACAAAAAGGAAACACTGAATTTACATTGCAATCTCGGTGGGACCGATTCGCTCTTTCGGTGAGACCGAAAAGTTACGAAAGGGAAACAGAGAGTTTGCAATCCCATCTCGGTGAGACCGAGATCCCTATCGGTAGAACCGAATTGCTAGGGTTTGGCAGTGGCTTATGACAAGTGAAACTCGGTGGCGCCGGATAGAAAGAATCAGTAGGACCGAGTTTGGCTTAGGGTTTAGGTCATATGTGGATATGGGAAAGTAGTTGAGGGTTTTGGAGCATATCACTAAGCACATGAAGCAAGAGGCTCATTAAGCAACACCTCATCCCTCCTTGATAGTATTGGCTTTTCCTAAAGACTCAATGTGATCTTGGATCACTAAAATATAAAATGAAGAGTCTTGAGCTTTTGAGCTTGAGCCAATCCTTTGTCCTTAGCATTTTGAGGGTTCCACTTTCACATCCATGCCATGCCAATCATTGAGCTTTCCTGAAATAATCATCTTGGAATAGCATTAGCTCAATGAGCTATATGTTGTTATGAATTACCAAAACCACCTAGGGATAGTTGCACTTTCAGGGATCCCACAATGGCCAATTTCGAAGGGAGACAACTAATACAAGTTATCTTGACAAAAGGTGGTCTTCGCCTGCCAAAGGCTCTGGTGGTGACACTGCCGTGGGCCCCGCGGTGACCTCCGTCCTGCTGGTCTCTGGTCTTGTTGCACCGATATGGCAACCTTTGCCTGATGCCTCGGGACTCCTCTCCTGCTTCTTTATTACCAAAGAGCAAACTGGTACTCTGCGCCTGCTGGTGCCCGCCTGGCTTCGGTCGTCATGGCTCACATCACGCGGACCTCACGAGGTGCCCCTTGCGTAGATATCTCCGCTCCTCAGGAGCCAGCCTAGCGAGGCCGCCCCATAGGAGGTCTTGGTGTCGTCCTCCTCGCGAGACTTGGCCCCTCGCGAGGGTCTTGAGTGGTTGCTGCTGAAGATGGGCCGTACCAGGCCGTTGGTGGAGCCACGCCCTGGGCCGCGGGCAGGCAAGTCTGGGTACCCCCGTTCCCAGGACGCCGACAGAGTCCGCAACATGACTTGCCCAATTATCTATCTTTTATGGGGATAACTAGGACCGCACCGAGGGGCATAGTCATAGTGACACATCTTTGCTTGTGTGTACCAATTAATACCATCATTAATAAAAAAAATTGGTTCCGAATCGATTGGCATAGTCATACTGTCACATTTTGCTTGTATGGACTTGGCTCATTATCTACCAGTGGTGTAAAAACTAGCACCGCATCGAGGGGCATAGTTGTACTGACACATCCTTTTCTTGTATGGCTTGATGAACACACATCGTTAGTAAGAAGCGATACTGTCGTATGTTGATGTGAATCTATGACATAACTTGCCCCATTATGTATCTTTGTTAGGGGCGGTATTGTGTAATGTGTTGTGGCGTCACATGTGTACACCAGTGGGAGGAGGCGAGTCCGTTACATGAATTTGTGGTTCAAAGCGTACCATCAGTTTTTGTATTTTTTGTTATTATTTTCAAGAAATATTCTAGTTAATTTTGTATAGTATATGTAAGGTATTTCAATTGTACTTTTTTTATTGTTTTTGTTGAACTATTATGAGGTCATATTTGGGCTTTACCTGTTGGTTTTCTCCCTCTATATTAATTTTTGTTCTTAATGTATTTTATTTTTGCTATTATTTTATAGGAACTACCCTGAGATAGTGGGTTTTGCCTTTTTTTCTTCCACAATCGTGGGCTTTAGCCGTCAGTTTTCTTCGAGTCCCCTTTTAACCTCCGCTCTCCTCCGTTCCCCTCCCCTCCCCTCGGTTAGTTATTTGCAATCGCTTCCTTGTTCGTTCCCCTCCTCTCCTCTTTGGCGCATAGAAGGTGCCTGTCCAGTTTCGTCGCGGGAGCGTCAGCCGATGGGTTGAACTCCAGAGGAATCACCGTGTGTTGTGTTTGTTCCTTTCCTGTGACCTTGACTCCCCTCACATCCTCTTTTCTACTGATTTTTCATGTATTCTATGTTGTTTCTCTCCTGCTGTCTCAGGCTGGATTCACTAGGCGGGAGCTTTGTTTGTATGGTTTTTTCCGGTGAGCGACCCGCGTGTCTCAGACTGGATTCGGAGGTGGAGTTTGTATTTGGTGGTAAGAATTTTTCTTGTTTGGCATCCTTCATTTCTGAAATTGGTAAGAACCCTAATTTTTTGTCATGTGTCTTGCAGTTCTGGTTTGGCAGATTTTACTTTTGTAGATCTCGATGGGTACGTCACCTAGTCCGAAGAAGGTGGATGCAGGTAATTCATTGTGCTAAAACTTTTCTTTTTGTTTTTGTTGATGATGTTTTATCAGATCTGGTGCATAATAGGTTTTTAGTTGTATAGGTGTTGTCGTATGGACATTACAAGTTGTATGTGCCCTGGAATGTGTGGTACGTCTAGTTTTTAGGTCGTCATAACTTGCATACAAGATGGAGTACTGATGACTATGTGTAGTTTGAACTATTGTGGTGGTGGCATCTGAATAGTTTGTAACAGTATAAGAAGAACTTCTAGGATGTTGAAAGAGTTTACATTTTGAAGTTCGGTGCGCGAGTTGTGGGGTTATATTATTTTATTGTTGTTGTCATGTTGAACTGACGTGTTGTCATGTTTGTGCACTGGTAGGGTTAATATAATTGAATTGATTGCTTGTTCATGTATTTTATTTTTTTTCTTCCCTTTTTGCTGATTATCATGTTGTTGCAGATGTTGGAGTGACAGTGCCTCTTGATTCTAACAAATCAGATCGCTTTCAAGATCTTGTGAATGTTATTTTTAAGATACCAAATCCTCTAGAAGAACTTGTGATTGTTGCTCGTGTTTCTTTTTATTTGCTCTTTTTTAACAGCCTTGCATACATAAATGTGTTTAGTTACCTTAGTTGTTTCTTTTTTATGTCTGACGCTATGCACCTTATTTTATTTGTCTATGCAATGTTGATGGTTTTTAATTTATATTTAAGTGCTTATGGTTTTGGTTTATGCGGTTAATGATAGTGTGCTGCTGCTGAGGACATTACTGATGTTCGGAAAGATATTAATGATGGAATTTATTCTCTCAATTTTGGTGATGGTGATGGGAGCTTGCAGTTGTCTGTTACTCAGTCTCAGAGTGTGGATGGCATTGAGCCTATTACTCAGGCTGAGGACCTTTATATGCAGTTATAGCTGGAGGACGAAAGGATAATAAAGAAGAAGAGTGATTTTCACAAGAGAAAGGAGTTACAACAGCGTCGAAAGGCTGGTTGTTGCAACCAAGTGCCGAGGATGTTGCTCAAGCTATAGATGATGAAGGTGGTGACGAGGCCGTTGCAAGTAGTCATGCTGTGTCTCATGGAATAGACATGACTGTCAAGACAAACTTGTTGCAGACTCGGTTGATGCAAGTGTTTCCTCGTGATGCAGTTAAGTCAAAGAAAACTTTTTTGAAGAGGGAGATGGCAGATCCAAATCCTGATGGCACACAGAGGCGTAGCCCACGTGTGAAAGCTGCTTCCCAACCTGATGCAGATAGTTTGTTGTCAAGATTGTTCCAGGCACACTTGGTGGCTCCCCTGTTCGTCAGAGTCCATGAGTTTTGGAAAATAAGAAGCCTTCTTCGTCTTCTCTTCCATAGCTCTCTTCGTTGAAGGAAAACAAGAAGTGCAAAGTTCCTCCTGCAAAGGTGAACCAAGGTGTGAAGAGGCGTGCTCATGTCAAGGCTGAAGATCCTGCATTTGAGGGAGATGATATTGAAGTTAATTCTGAAGATGAATATGCAGTGGTATGTATTATTTTTGTTTTTATTTTTAATATTTGAAAATTTCTAGTTAGTGGCATTTTTTATCATATTCCTTTGTTTTTAGTCTTTGCTGAAGTAGGTTATTGATTTACTATGTTGATTTGTATTAGGCAAGCACACTGGACTTAATTATATTCGTAAAAAATATTTTTGTTTTGGGATACATGTTTGTACTGTATGTGACTTTCTAGTTGTACTTCCAATAATTTAATTGTGTCCGTGTTGGTTTGCTGGCCAGGTGAGGCTTGGCCAATTGAGGGTGGTACTGACATTATTTTTATAGTTGAACTTGCGCAATCTTTTTTTACCTTCTTGCCTTCATATGTTTGCATTGTTTTTTATATTCATTGAAGTAAGTTGTGCCTTCTTTATTTCGTTTACGAGCCCGGTCAAGCCGGTGAGAGACAAATGATGGAAAAGTTGCTTTGGATGAAGGTGACTTCTAGTGATTGAATATAACTGTGCGATGTTTGTTTACGTGTGTTCGTTTGCTTGAGAGTCGCCATGTGGCTAGAGTTCATGCAACTGGTTTTGGTTTTGTCTTCCAATGGAAGGTGAAGTCTAACATTTCCCGCCCTCTGATGGGAGTTTTGTACCTGAAGATAGATCCTGATACGATGACTCTTGACATGGGCGAGGCGAATAAGAAGCTTCGCATCATTAGTGTTGGTATACAATAGCTTTTTGGGCTCCCTCATGGTGGTCGCTTTACACCAAGGTCGTCAAAGGACGGATATGACGACCCTCTGATGAAGTTAAGATCAGATCTTTGCATTAGCAGGAGCCAAGATATCAAGACGAAGGATTAGAGGGATAAGCTCAAGGTGCTTGTCAAGGATCCTAGTAAAGATGACCTTGCTCTAAAGGTGTTCTTCATTATTGTGTTCTTGAAATTTATGTTGCCTAGTGCCACCACCCGTGTTTCCAGAGAGGCCACAATGTTTGAGGATCTCGTTATCAAGGACATGGCTAATATGGATTTTTTCCAGCTGATGGTTAATGAGCTTACAAGGGCTATTGTTAGGTACCAAGATGGTGTTACCTTGGGGAAGGCAATCACAGGATGTGCTATAGGGCCTATAGTAATGTACCTTTACTGCCTCATCCGTGGCAACATTCCGAATGTTGACATGCGAGTCCCCCGCTTATGTTTCATGGATCAGGACAAGCTTTTTGTTCCAGTTGATGCAGATTTGATAAGAAGAGGCAATGCAGATCCATGGACTTGGTTGTGTGGGAAGCTTCCGGTGAGTTTTATTTCTATCATGTCTTGCATCCCTTTTATTTTTTAGGTATAATTGTTTTGCTGGAGTGAACATGTGTACTACAGAGTACCTATTTTAGATTTGTATGTTCCTAAGCTTTTGAGATTTTATGTATGATCTTTAGTACTGTAGTGCCATATGTGGTTGAATTGAATCTCTTGTCCACATGACCTGTTTGTAAACACTAATAAGTTGGCACTAACAGTGAAAGCATGTTAGTACTGAGGATTTAAATCTGTTAATTTAATGTTATTTTCCCTGTGTGTTGCATTGATTAATTAACTCCTTTTCCCTTGTTCGTAGAGGAAAACTCATGAGGACGTTGTCTTTTTTCGGATCTATAAAAGGCCAGTCCTGGAGATGTCGTCTCAAGTTCCCAAGATTTCATCTCTTCATGATGAGTTGAGAGATTCTCGTAGTGTTGAGGGTGCTGGTTATGTTCCCCTGGCCCTAGTGAGGCTAGTACTTCACAGAGGTAGGGTTTTGGTATTGATGTAGCTATTTCTGCATTGGAGCGCTTCGAGCATATTTTTATAAATGTGCGTTCTGAGCTGGGAAAGGTCCCAACTATAGTTGAGCATCTAAGTTGTATTTATGGTATCCTTCCTAACGGTCATCAATTTAATGATGATGAAGCAATGGACTATATTGAGATGCAGAGAATGTTAATTGGTGATATGCGCGATGGTGCTGCTCAACTAATTCAGAGCTTGGTGCATCTGTTGAACAACGTGAAGTGTTTCTAAACTATGTAAGACTGTCGCTGCAAGCTATTCAAAGAAGGTGTTGATGTTGTTATCAAGTAGATGGAAAAGGATGAGGCTGCGGCCAGGAGGGCTGGTGATGATACTGAGGCTAATATTTCTGATCACCATATGAATGATGTCGGTTTGGAGTCCCCTCTTCTTGAGGTGAGTCAGTCCTTGATATTTGCATTCTTACTAGGTTGTTCTGTTGTTAGTAATGTAGTTGAACTTGCTCCTGTTCATTGTTTTTGTTTTTTATGCAGGTGACCAGTCATGGTGTTGAGGCTGCTATTGACTGTGGAGTTAACGATCCATCTACTAAAAAGAGCAAGGTTATTTTTATTTTTTATTGTGTTTATATAGATTCTTGGATTTTCATGCGCACCAGTGTGCCTTACATGTTCATTTTTCTATCCCACATCGTTAAGAATTGTAGGTGATATCTACCTTTGTCAGTGTAGTTTAACTTTTTTTGCGTTGTTGCTAATAAGAGCGTTGTTTTTGCTTTATTACTATGAATCATGATCCTATTGTTGGTGATGAGCCTTGTTCGCTCATCGGTGATGTTCCTTTAAATGTTAGTGACAGCAACATCAGTGATGTTGTTGCTGAAGCTGCTAAGGTTTGTTTTGTGTGCTTGCATTAATTTTATACGCACCTTTCGCCGTTGTTTCGTGTAGCTGTAATTGTTATCCTGTGCACCTCTTGTGGGTAGCTAGTTTGCTCATTTTCTTCACTGTCTGAATCTTTGTTTTTTCAGATGGCTGATGTTGAGCGCGAGGCGGCCGTTACTGTTGGAGCAGATACTTGTGTTGTTCCATTTAGCAATGGTTGTGATGTTGTTGCCAAAGTTGCTGATGAGGATGTTGGTACTGCGAGCATACTTGATGCCAAATCTTCTGGTGTTGGTATTGCTGAGAATTATAATTTTTTTGATTTTCAAGATTTGCAGCCAGAAAATTTCCAGCCTAGAGGGCTTGACTACGTTGATGCATTGGAAGACGCCGACGTGTCTACCGTAGAGGAGGTGCCATCTAAGGATCATGATTTAACTCAGTCGATTTCTTATGGCCCCTTGACGCAGGAGGCACTCCTATCGTCCCAGAATTTTGTATCTTCAGACCATGAAAGCACAACCGTATTGGTGTCATCACTAAATCTTCCATCATCAAACCCTGAAAGTGTAGGCATATTGCTGTCATCACAGGATCTTCCGTCGTCAAACACTGAAAGTGCAGGTAAGGACTTGTAAATGAGGTGTACTTCTCATTTATGGCATGACGACCATGTTACCATGTAGGGCTTGAACTTTTTTTCTTTTTCTACAAGCAGAAGGTACTAATGTTGCTAAGGTTGATTCGTTTTTCTTTGTTGTTACGAGGTTGCGCACGAACTGTGGGAAACGGTCAGTGTGCGATTTTGCTTGTATCATTTTTGTCTCTTTTCCCTTTCACTCATATGATTATTGTTGTCACTGCAGTAGTTTTAATTCCTCTCATCTTGTGTTTCCCGTAGTGAAAAGCCGACGTTCCAAAATAACGACTGCGATGCTAGTGTTAGTTCTGTAGCTAAAGCGTTCGTCCTCACTAGCATGCTCAACTCAGAAACTGCTTACGTTGTTTTATATTCTCTATGTGAGAAGTACAGAGACACTCACAAGTTGAGTGTTCCCAGATGGGTGACGGTCAGTGTTTTGCTTTGAACATAGGAGGATATGTTATTTTCTAACTTTTGTTCTTTTTGTACAACAAACCAAGATCCATGATGGAAATATTGATGCTAATGTGCGGCAGTGGTTCTCAAGATCAGGGAATGATGGTTATGACCAAGTACGTGACTCATCCTGATGTTTAATGTTTTTGTTTGTGTATTGATGAAAGATGCAAGATCTTATGTATACTTATTGTACTCATGAACTAGAACTGTCATGTTTCGTGCAAGTTTGGAAGGTGGGAGTGAACTTGTGTAGCATGTTTTTTTCTTGTACTTAGGAATGATGCATGCTCTTTTTTGAAGCTGAACTTATTGTAGCAAGGAAGTCGAACTGATATGTCTCTTGCAAGTTTGGGCAGTCGAGATAAACTTGAGTAGCCTTTATTTTTTTTGTATTGAGTTGCTTAATTAGAACTTACGATTGTCTGATCTGTTTCGATTTCTGAATTTCAATTTCCGTCTTTTTTATTGTTTTGGAGGTTGAATTTTTAGTTTCATTGTAAATTGTTAATTCCATTTTTTCTCTGCGATTTTTTTGTCAGCCTCTTTTCCCTACTTTTGATCCGCCGTCATTTGTGACTGCCATGAAGCCTGGTGAAGATGTTGGGCATTGGTTCTTGGTTGTTCTGAATTTGAGGTTCCATCGTTTCGAGTGTCTTGACTCACTCCATGATGAAACCTGGAATGATGTTTTTAGATTCTTGAGGACTATGACAGATAATATAAGAAGGCTTTGGAGGGACTCTAGTGTAGACAGGGCCAAACCATTCTCACTAACGCATGTTGTTGGTTTCTCCTGCAAAGTTCGTTCGTGTGCCACAGCAGGAAAACACATGAGTATCCATTTTAACGAAATTTACTAGTTGTTTTTGTTGCTAGAATGCGTGGTTTTCCAATTTTTTGTTGTATTCCTGTATTTTAAATTTGTAATGTACCCTTTGTTTTTTCTTGTTAACAGGCATGATTGTGGCTTCTTTATGCTACAAAACTACAAGACCTATCATTGCCGGGAGGATGGTGTGATTGAATTGTTGGATTACACCCACGAAGACATTCTTGTCATTAGAAAGACTCTGCTGTATACCTGCACCACTAGCGATGTTTTTGATGTTGACTTCCGTGGTTTGTGTGGCATCGAACCTTCTATGTATGTATGACCTTTTGTCTTTCTTCCCAGATTTTTCCTCTTGACTAGTACTGTCATGAATTCCGTGTTTGAACTTACCCTTTTGTGCGCTCCTCCTTTTTTCATTGCAGGTGAGTGGCTGGATCTTGGGGAGAATCACTACAAGATCTTTGGCAGCCAGTTCTCGGAGCTCGAGCGTTTGGCTATTGATTTGAGCCAGGGGCGTTCTCTTGAAAAGACAAAATCTGGTGTTATGAAGGGGGGTTGGGAGCTCTCAAAGGTTCTACGGCTATTGGTCTAGAGATCCCCTCTATACCCAAGAATCCCATTATGCAATTGATAGACAGTGAAGATGGAATTGGAAGAGTCACGAGGAATGCTGCTGCCAAGGGTGTATTCCCCTTGCTGGAATAGTAGGCCATAGAGCCAGTGTTGCTAGGAAGGATGCTGCATTGAGGTCTTCCAATGTTACAAGCATGAAGCATGCACCCAAATCCCTGATTAAGTTTTGCTCCCCCATGCAACAGCTTCACCCTCGTAAATTCCTTCACCTGGACAAGGCTCGCCAGTTGTATAATCTATTGGTTAGTGATGAAGTACGTGAGAAGTATGCCAAGTGAGTATCTCTCATTGTGTTTCCTCTTCTTTTCTTCCTGTTGTTTTCTAACTGCTAAATAAATATGCCCTTAGCTGCTCATTTCATATATCTTGAACTGCTATGAATGCCTTATCTTCCTTTCCCTCCTTTGGTTATATGTGTGCTGCAGGACTATGTTCTCACTAATACCTCGGCCCAATGATAACGTAACTACCTTCACTAGCAATCGCATATGGGAAGTTTTTGCACCTAGACAACTAACGGAGGGTGATGTAATGAACTTCCTCATTCATGATTGCAAACGAGATCCCGAAAGAAATGTTGATTTCACATCTGGAAAAAGGATCTTGCCGAGTCCATATTTCATCATGGCAATGAATCAGATCATTTGTTTTTTGTGAAAAAGACAATGTATTGTTTTACAAGTTTTAAAAATACATTCCTTATTGATCCTTTTCCCCTATCTATTTCTTTATGCGTTTTCACAGGTTGTGCTTGACTGTTTGTTTTACGGCGATGAAGAGAAAGAGTTTAATGTGGCGAGTGCAGCGAGAGATTTCAAGAGCTATGTTAAAGATGGGGAAGACTTGCTCACTGTCGACCTTGTGAGATCTACTAGCTGATTTTGGTTTTATTTGTTTGCTGTGATGTAGGTTTTTATTTTTGAATATTTAATATCTCTTTTGGTCATTTGTTTTTAGGTCATGATACCTCTATTCAAACCTATGGTTTTATCAAAGGATTTGAAAGTGAACCGTTTTTCCTTATATGTCATGAATTGGTACCGAGGTGCCGTTGACATACTCGACTCTTTACCATATGGGAAGAACCATCGTCCTTCAAAGAACACATATCACAAAGACTGCAAGAAGATTCTGAGTGATATTGATTATCTCTTCTATATTAATATTTCCGCCATTTGTTTCTGCTTTTCTGAGACCTGAAATGTGTGGTTTCTTTTCTTTTTTTGGTGTTCTTTCATTTATAGATCTCTAGATTGGTGGATGTAATGAAGGCTGTGTAGGGTTGATGCTCAGTATAATGCAAGCAAGCCACCCAATTGGAAGGTTTTAGCAAAGAGACCAAGGTTTCTCAAGGTTCCCTTTCAAGGGCCGAATGAATGTGCCATTATGCTCTGAAGTTTGTGGGGACCTATGATGGTGAAAAGATCATCGAGAACATTAAAAATAACAATGTGGGTTCTAGTTCAGCTTTCACTTTCTGTGTTTGGCTGATTGTCTTTTCCTTTTGTGTTTCATGATTTTTTATTGTCTGTTTTACTGTTTTGCAGCCGTGTATTGTTGATTGGAGTGATGATCTCTATACGGTTGTATTCAACCCAAATAACCAGGTTTTGGTGACGGAGCTCCCCAAGGAGGTTCAGGCTTTGGCTCCTGGTGCATAGAAGAATTGATTATGATTTGCATAGTAAATGGGATACTTGTGTGATTTATGTCTTGAAAACATTGTAGGCTTTGTATGTAGGGTTTGGATGTCTTGTCAACTATGTAATAACCATGATACTTTGTGATGTTTTTAGTGTGGCATAGCGTTTTACAAACTTTTTTCTGTGATGAGAATGTGGTTGAATAGCTGCTTTGCTTGTGTCTGTTTTCTAGGGGATTTCTTTTGGTTAAGTTTTACTTGCACTGAAGACTTAAACACTAGTTGAACTAAACACTTTTTTGGTGCACTGCGAGTTATTGCTCAAAAGTGAGACTTATTTTATATTCATCTGTCCCAACCTAGTTGAACTGAACACTTTATAGTTTTTGCACCCTCTTTCGTGTACTTACGGTATAGTGCTTGTTGGGTTTCGTAGTAATTTCAAAAAAAATTCCTACGCACACGCAAGATCATGTGATGCATAGCAACGAGGGGAGAGTGTGATCTACATACCTAGTAGATCCACAACGGAAGCGTTTGGTTGATGTAGTCGTACGTCTTCATGATCCGACCGATCAAGCACCGAAACTACGGCACCTCCGAGTTCGAGCACACGTTCAGCTCGATGACGATCCCCGGACTCCGATCCAGCAAAGTGTCGGGGAAGAGTTCCGTCAGCACGACGGCATGGTGACGATCTTGATGTACCACAGCAGCAGGGCTTCGCCTAAACTCCGCTACAGTATTATCGAGGATTATGGTGGCTGGGGGCACCGCACACGGCTAAGGAATAGATCACGTGGATCAACTTGTGTGTTTCTGGGGTGCCTCTGCCTCAGTATATAAAGGAGCCAAGGGGGAGGGGGCCGCCGGCCAGGAGGAGGGCGCAGGAGGAGTCCTACTCCTCCCGGGAGTAGGACTCCCCCCCAATCCTAGTTGGACTAGGATTCCCCGAGGGGGAAAGAGGGAGAGGGGGGCCGGCCACCTCTCCTAGTCCTAATAGGACTAGGGGAAGGGGGGAGGCACGCGGCCACCTTGGGCTGCCCCTTTCTCCTTTCCACTAAAGCCCATTAAGGCCCATATGGCTCCCGGGGGGTTCCGGTAACCTCCCGGTACTCCGGTAAAATCCCGATTTCACCCGGAACACTTCCGATGTCCAAATATAGGCTTCCAATATATCAATCTTTATGTCTCGACCATTTCGAGACTCCTCGTCATGTCCGTGATCACATCCGGGACTTCGAACAACCTTCGGTACATCAAAATGCATAAACTCATAATATAACTGTCATCGTAACCTTAAGCGTGCGGACCCTACGGGTTCGAGAACAATGTAGACATGACCGAGACTTGTCTCCGGTCAATAACCAATAGCAGGACCTGGATGCCCATATTGGCTCCTACATATTCTACGAAGATCTTTATCGGTCAGACCGCATAACAACACACATTGTTCCCTTTGTCATCGGTATGTTACTTGCCCGAGATTCGATCGTCGGTATTCCAATACCTAGTTCAATCTCGTTACCGGTAAGTCTCTTTACTCGTTCTGTAATAAATCATCCCGCAACTAACTCATTTAGTTGCAATACTTGCAAGGCTTAAGTGATGTGTATTACCGAGAGGGCCCAGAGATACCTCTCCGACAATCGAAGTGACAAAACCTAATCTCGAAATACGCCAACCCAACATGTACCTTTGGAGACACCTGTAGTACTCCTTTATAATCACCCAGTTACGTTGTGATGTTTGGTAGTACCCAAAGTGTTCCTCCGGTAAACGGGAGTTGCATAATCTCATAGTTATAGGAACATGTATAAGTCATGAAGAAAGCAATAGCAACATACTAAACGATCGGGTGCTAAGCTAATGGAATGGGTCATGTCAATCAGATCATTCTCTTAATGATGTGATCTCGTTAATCAAATAACAACTCATTGTTCATGGTTAGGAAACATAACCATCTTTGATTAACGAGCTAGTCAAGTAGAGGCATACGAGTGACACTTTGTTTGTCTATGTATTCACACATGTATTATGTTTCCGGTTAATACAATTCTAGCATGAATAATAAACATTTATCGTGATTATAAGGAAATAAATAATAACTTTATTATTGCCTCTAGGGCATATTTCCTTCAGTGCTATGAGTACTAAATCATAATTTCATACAATGTAAGGCTTTGAAAATTGGTGGAACATTGGTATGTGGATATAGCGTGAGTCGAGTGACCCTTCGTGGTTTTTGTAGAACTGATGTTGTATAATATGTTTGAACTGAATTTTTTTGTGATTGAGATTATTTACGAAGAAATCGTTAGTTGAGCTCTAGCCAGATTTTATTTAAATAAGAAATTTAGCTGATTTGACAACTAATATTTGTTTGAACTTCTTGCATTTTTGTAGTTGAACTTTCAAAGTAAAAATTAATCCACTGGTTTAAATTAGCTACATTTAACAGATAGCTCTGTTAAGTTCTCCGCTTTTTAAAGTATCATTGTTTTAGTAGCATATTTTTTATCCTTATTTCCGTGCTGCAGAGCTAAATTTATTTTATTTGAAATTAAAATTATTGCCTGCGAACATGTATTTGAACTTTTTTATATTCACTTTTCGAACTTTCTTTTAGTAATTTATATTTTTCCCACGCGCTCTGGTTTATTAAACGGGCCTTATGGGGTGGGGGTGTGAACAGTTTGCCGACGAGGGATGATTCCAAGGAGCAGGCGTATTTGTTCCTTTTCAGGGGCAAATGGCCCATGTGCGCTACTGTGAACTGCTGGCTATGCGTGCGCTGTGAGTTCAGTCCCACCTCACCAGCCGGGGTGGCTCTGAAATGGTTTATAAGCGTTGTCGTGGCTCATCTGTCAAACTCCTCTGAATTTTTACCTTCGCGCTTTGATGCGGAGCATCCTACGATCATCCCCATGTACACTGCGTCTACTCTCCAAGCCCCAAGAGGACATAACACGAGGCCTCAACTATACGCCATTGGATACAAGGTGAACTAACTCCTCTCTGAACCTTCACTTTCCACATGTGGGACATGGCTACTACCTCAAATCTATATGCTATGCATGACCAGGAACCAAGAGGGAGACCATGGAACAGCTAGGAGCATTGGACGAGAAGGCGAGGACACCAAGAACGAGGAACAAGAGGAAGAGCTGCCAATGAAGCTCCAACGAGCGAACATCCGAACACAACGGACGACCGGCCACACCTCCCAGCGAGCAGACGTCCGGCCCCCACTGGACGACCGGCACATCTACACCCGAGCCAAATCAGCGGAAGACCGACGACACCGGACGTCCGGTGCCACCTCAACCGAGCCAAAGTGAGAGGAAGTCCGGTGACTACCGGACGTCCGGAAGCCCACGAGCCACCGGACGACCGGTCCCCAGTGGACGTCCGGTACCTGTCTGCACACAGTAACGGGCCCGAGGCCCATGTATCCCTCTCCCACTTACCCCTTTGTGCGCCTATACTATGTATACTCCTCCACCTCCTCCTAGTTAGGGTTAGCGTTGTGATAGCTGATATTAGAGATAGAGCCTCGCTCATCCACATCGGATCGACTCCACGAGAGAGACCGCGGCCCCTCTATGGAGAAGATCCACGTTGGATTCAAGACCTCCTCGCGGAGAATACCATCAAGAGCTCCTCACGGAGAAGAACCGGTTACCTCGTGTATCGTCCCTTGTTGATCGTGGATCATGTATCTTCTTTTGTGTTCATGGATCTAGCACATGTTTGAACGTTCTTGTTGGTTTGAGTGATTCTCTTGTGTTTCCCCTCGTGTTCTTCATGTTCTTCGCGGGATCTGCTCCTTTCGTGAAAGATCGGCCATCTACGGTTCCACCCTACATCATCTTGGTATCATGAGCCATGTTGATCACGATTTCGGAGCCTCCCCTCTTAGTTTTCTTGCTTGATTTTGTTGTGTTCTTCCCTAATTTCAAAAATCCCCACCAAAAATAGCCCCAATTTTTTTGTGATTTGTTGGTTTGATGATGTTTTGTTGATTTTGATCCATGGATTTGCTTGGTTTTGGGTGTATCTAGCATTTGCCTAAGGCTTCCACCACATCATCCGCTACACCACCTCCGACTTCCGCAACCTAACCCATATTGATCCCCATATCGTTTGTGGTTTCTTGAGATGTGATTCGAGTCTCCTAAGGTGTTTTGGATACTTAGGGACGGTTTCTTCTTCATCAACCACCACCACCACTTCCGCATAGGCTTGCCCACCATACACTTCCGCCCCCCCAACTTAACCCAATTTTGTTTGAGTTGTGAGTTGTGTCTCCTAAGGTGTTTCGGCTACTTAGGGATGGTGACGTTCAACTCTGACTCACATAACTCCATACCCTCCACTTCTGCATTGCCTACTTGCATAACCCATCATTGCATTTACACAATCCCATTGAGCTTCCACAACACCACCACCGCATTTCGCTACCACCATTTGGCATTTGTCATTTGAGATTTTGAGTTCGCGTTTTTTTCCGTTTCCTATGGTGTTTCGGCTAATTAGGGACGAGTCACCATCATCTTGGTATCTACATCAAGAACACCGCCACTCATCATCTCCAAGGACGGTAACCTCCATATCATCTTGGTATCGTGGTATCCCTCCATTGTATATTCCCTTGCCATTGCATTGATAACCCCTAGCCTATTTTGCGTTACTTGCCTATCGAGACTAGCCATTTGAGTATTGCCGGCAACGTTACTTGTGCCCATTAGTGATCTACACCTTCCATTGCATACATACCATATCATATTGGTATCATATCATCCATTATGCCACAAGTTTGTTCCCACATATATACAATTGCTATCCTGGTTTGTGCATTGTGCAAAAGTGGCCATATAGAAAAAATAAGCTTTTAAGCAAAAGAGAAAGAGCAAAGAAGCTTGTAAGCAAGTGCCATATCAACATACCACATTGCATATAAGATTGTCATATCCGATCATCTTGGATAACACCACCGGAACATACATATATAGCATACTTGCGATAGAAAGTTGATACATTTTGCATATCATAGTTTGTGCACAAGTGTCGTATCCGCCTATAGAGAAATCGTGCTAGCATCTCTCTTGAGTTTTGCAACACGAGCGTTTTCCATGGATTCCACATTTTGAGCTCATTCCTTGGTTGCACGACCCCATCTATCTATCTATCTATCTATCTATCTATCTATCTATCTATCTGTGTGTGTGTTTCCGCGTGCCACATATTGCTATTGGTCTACTTGTTACATTTGTGAATTTGTGAATCTCTTTCAACATTATTGACTCTTGCTAACATTTTGCATCAAATTTTTGTGCCACTATCCTCACTGAGATCCACCATAAGCCTTATTTGTGTAGGTGTGAGAAACTGACAAGAATTGTTACCAATTGTGTTATTTCCTTGTTACATCATTAAGTGATCATTGATCCATATTCAACATCGGTTGAGGTACATTTGGTATAGTTCTTCTCCTTTCTCCACTCATATTTGCTCGAGTATTGTGATGGATAGGTAAGGCATTTCATCTCCGGTCTTCCACAACAACGACGGCGTGAACAACTACATCAGCAAAGCGTTAATCTTTGATCTACAACAAGAAATGCAAGGCGCATAATCATGATTCAAAGAGCGCATCAAGAACCTCTCCATCGACATTCATCACTCCGAAGCAAGGAAAATGGACTAGATCGACAACAATCTTTCCGCACAAAAGGAGGAGCAATATGCAAGGATGGAGGACACTCGGACTTTGTTGGCCAAATGTTCTTCGCCTTCATCATCCTCACGGCGGCGGCAAGCAATTCAATCATCTTCGGAGTGCCCAAGCGACGCAAGCGCAAGTCGTCCACGTCCACATCTCCGTGGCAACCACCATCACGTTCGTGATCCACATCGTCATGAAGGGCAAGTCACCTCCAAGCATCTTGTGCACGACGACGATGAACGCCATTGAGCTCAAGCACGACAACGACACCATCATCATGAAGATGCTCGAGATGCGCCTACCTACAAGTCCCATCAAGCCCTACTTCACGCCAAGGCCAACCTTCATGAGCATAAGAGAAGACCGCGAGACGAGCACCACCAAGACGGAGCTACGACTACAACAACCACTTCGGCATCTTCGCCAAGTGCTATCAAGGCATCTTCGCCTTTGGACATACGGCATCTTTGCCTACTTCTCGTGAGTTCACTGACATCGACATCATCAAGTACAAGGCGACCACCTATGAGCGAGGGAGACACTTCCATCTTCAAAAGCCCCCCATGGAAGATGGCCAAGCATGGGACATTCCCTTCGGTCATGGAGACGAGCTACGAGGTGCCACATCATATGGGCCTCCTACAACAAGACGGAGACAAGAAGGTTGAGCAAGGGCCATCCGCTTCGACCACGGCGATGAACACGAACCTCTTCAAAAACATGAAGACGGCGCCCATATTGGACTCATACTCCAAGTCAAGCTACGAGACCGCACATGAGACCTTATCTTTGGTCTTAGAGGAGAGTGTGATGTGCCATCTTCGACCTTCATCCACAGCTACGATTACGACATGATTGAGCATGGAGACATTTGCACCTACATCTCTCTGACACCGACATGTGACGAGATGCCCCAATTTCCATGTAAGGAGAGCAACCACCCCACGAGTGATATGAGTGACTCCACCATATGTGACATTGAGTGCATTTCCTATGAGACGATGAGTGTGACCACCACTAGCCCTACACTTGAGAGCATGCCACACATCCTATGTGAGGTTGAGAGCCATTTGAGTGACTCCACCAACCATATGAGTGAGTGCATCCAAGAGGGAGTGAGTGAGCCACAACACTTAGTGAGTGAGGTAGTTGACACGGCATGTGAGGCCACTATGATTTCTAACGGCATGTGAGGTAGTTGACCGCCGGCTACTGGATGTCAGGTGCCACCTCAACCGAGCCAAAGTGAGCGGAAGTCCGACGACTACCGGACGTCTGGAAGCCCACGAGCCACCGGACGATCGGTCCCCAGCGGACGTTCAGTACCTGTCTGCACACAGAAACGGGCCCGAGGCCCATGTATCACTCTCCCACTTACCCTTCATGGATCTAGACTATATATACTCCTCCACCTCCTCCTAGTTAGGGTTAGCATTGTGATAGGTCATATTAGAGATAGAGCCTCGCTCATCCACATCGGATCTACTCCACGAGAGAGACCACGACCCCTCTACGAAGAAGATCCATGTTGGATTCAAGACCTCCTCACAGAGAAGACCATCAAGACCTCCTCACGGAGAAGAACCGGTTACCTCGTGTATCGTCCCTTGTTGATCGTGGATCATGTATCTTCTTTTGTGTTCATGGATCTAGCACATGTGTGATCGTTCTTTTTGGTTTGAGTGATTCTCTCGTGTTTCCCCTTGTGTTCTTCATGTTCTTCGTGGGATCCGCTCCTTTCGTGAAAGATCGGCCATCTAGGGTTCCACCCTACATCACGCTTATACATGGCGCACGCTCTCTGTTCCATGACCTGTGGGCCCTGGTCGGCTGGCCAAGCTAAGTGTCGATTTCTAGAGATTCGCCAACTGTTTCGTCGTTGGCTCGAGTTCAAGTATCCACCTGCGTTAGGGCTGTCCTGTCCTCGGGCGGTCATTTTTTGTTTGAAACTGGTACCTCACTGCTCCAGTAATGTGGACTGATGCTTTAGTTGTGGTTCTTGTGAATTTTGTTGGATCAATGTAAGCCTGATTTTATTATCACTGAATGTTCTCCTTGGCTTGAACTGATATCTTTTAATCGAGTTTTTGCCTTCTTTTTCTCGGCTGTGATTATTTCCAAGGGTTGTCTGGCATTATTGGTAATATCATAGTACTTGTCGTTTAAATGAAGTTGTACTGAGATTTCTATTGTACTAGCACTGTTATTCTTATTCTGTCAATGATTAAGAAATGTGAACTGATGCTTCTCGTTCCTTTTTATCTTGTAGTAAAGACGTACTGTGCATTCAAGTGTGCCGGTACTTTCACTCCTAGTATGCTAGTGACTAAGAAATACGTACTTATGGTTCTTAGGTTTTTCTATTGTAGTACTTACTAATTTTCTAACGACTAGAAGCATGATGTTGTTAGTACTCATGGTTGTCCTCGGCTGGAACTTAGTCTTTTAGTGTGATGGTACCTTTTTCGTGTTCTTCTGAAACTAGAAACTATGTAGTGTGATAGTACTACCATACATGACTAAGCTGTACTGAGTGTCAAAGGCTACTATTTGTTTGCTCCATAACTAGTGATGCAGAGCGTCCACAAAGTTTCATTCACAAGATACTTCAACTTAAAATGATGGATAAACCAAATAGGAAGCTAGCAAACTTGTTCAATGACATAAGCAAACTACGTAATTGACATCAAACTGGTTTAACCTAACAAAAGCAAACTATGAATTTGAAACAAGGTAAACGACAAGCACAAGCGCAAGCAACACGAAGGCAGACTTTGATGTCTCTTCAGCTCGCATAGTGGCAGCGGTAGTAAAGGTCCTCTTCCTTCTCTTTTGAAATTTACAGACCTATTTTGGTGTTGTTGATTTTCTTCCATGACCGTTAGCTGTCATACGCATCTATCGCTGCATACTCGATGAGGTAATCTGGCAGTGGGCTCGTCCCCCACAATTTATGGTCTTTCTCCCTGTCGATCTTCTTCTTCATGTCTTTGTAGAATGGGTGGATGACGCTGGCTCCAACATCAGCCAAGGAGTCATACTCTTTTTTGGTGTATGGAGCTCTCCAGTTGCGCTGAATGTCGATAAAGTTGTTAGGGTTAATCTCCAAACCAGACTTCTTCAGCATCACTTTGTCATCTTTAATGTTGAAACCAACAAAGGTGTACAAATTCTCCTCCTTCAGGAGCTCTTTGAGGCACTTGGGCCTGCAAGGGAAGACACATATTGAAGATTTGTGTTCTTTTCAAGTCTTAATTCTTCTATTTTTTGGCTTACAAGTGATGAATCCGTCAAGTAGATGCTTATATAGTATAAGTCATGGATGAATGTAGTTCATAAACTAGTACACAAAGTTATGAAATTAAATTCAAGTACACCATATTATTTTTCTTTTTTGTATCTACTGTGCTTCACATAATGCTTCACCAAGTTCAAAAACCTATACCAGAGTCAATGGTCTATATGCTGCTTTAGTACTAGTTTAGTTTTCTTTTGTTGAATAGAAAAACACACACCAATGCTTCACCAAGTTCTTAGTGTTTTTGCTGATGAAAGTAACACCAGACCAAGATAAGAAACTACTTCACTACATCAAGTTCAGAAACTTGTTTTACTACATCGGGTCCAAAAACTAAACTACTGAATCAAGATCTGAAACTACACTAGTACATCAAGTTCAACAATTAATCTGGTGCAAGACTTTCAAAGAGTAATCCAGTGCATCAGGTTCAAAATATTTTTCTAGTGCATTCTCGGATTACGGGTTCCGGCAAACCCTTGAGGTTCGAACACTAGGGTGCGCACGAAGATCTCTCTCCCCCGCGAGCCCACTCTCACAACAATCTCAAAGCCTAGCTCCCCGAACCCGAAGAACAAGGGACACGAGGGTTTATACTTGTTTGGGCCAATGTTGTGGTGTAATACCCTACTCCAGTGTGGTGTGGTGCATTGCCTTGAAGGCCGAGGAGAGGTGTTCTTGAGCTCGATGAGCTTGTGTGTGTGTAGGTGGTCTAGTTGCTCCCCCCTGCTAAGGTGGTGGCTAGTCCTATTTATAGAGGCCCTGGTCTTGGTCCCAAATATTAGGCAGGAAGGGATCCCACAACAGACAGTTTGAAGGGGGACAACTAGTACAAGTTATCCTGACAAAAGGTGGTCTTCGCCTGGCAAAGACTCTGGCGGTGATGCCGTCATGGGCTCTGCGGTGACCTTCGTCCTGCCGTCCTGCTGGCCTTGGTCTTGTTGCATCGATATGGAAACATTTGCCTGATGCCTTGGGACTCCTCGCCTGCGCTTGCCTCTTTAGCACCAAAGAGGAAACTGGCACTCTACGCCCACTAGCCCCCGCCTGGCCTTGGTCGTCATGGCTCACGTCACGCGCTCCTCGTGAGGTGCCCCTTGCATAGATATCTCCGTTCCTCGGGAGCCAGCCTAGGGAGGCCGCCGCGGAGGAGGTCTTGGTGTTGTCCGCCTCGCGAGGCTTGGCCCCTCGCAAGGGTCTTGAGTGGTTGCTGGTGAAGATGGGCCGTACCAGGCTGCTAATGGAGCCATGCCGTGGGCTGCAGGCAGGCAAGTCTGGGTACCCCCGTTCCCAGGACGCCGACGGTAGTCCCCGGGCCCAAGGTGCGCTCGAACCTGGCTTCGAGGTGAAGCCAAGGGTCAAGTGCGGAGCGTCATGGGCCCCAATAGACTGTGGCCTCGATTGACGCGTGGCGATTGACAGGATGTGGGCGTCTCCACTTTCCCATGCTGCCTCGGCAACTGCCCCCGACTTGACGAGACCCCGCTGCATGCAGAAGAAAGCCATCATTAGCTTAGATTGTGGAGGCCGGTAGTTGGCCTCCCTCTGGCTATAAATGAGGAGAGGGGCAGAGCCTCGTCACTCATTTCTTCCTCCACTCTGCCCACTTCTTCTTCTTCCTTCTTGCTCCACCGCCCGACAGCGAGAGTCATGGCGCCGGTGAAGAGGTTCTCGGCTGCCGAGAAGGGGAAAGCTCGCCAGGAGGGGCCTGGCTTGCCACCGCCTAAGAGGGGGTGTGGTTGCCCCCGCAAGCACGCCGCGACCCCTACTGTGGTCCCCGTGGACATGGGCGAACTTCCCCGGGGTCCGGCACCGTTGCTGGTGGCCGCGGCGATGCCTCGCGGATGGTGCCGCCTAGGGCGCGGTAGCCGCGTCAACAAAGGGAGGCGCGCCATGGTCGCTCAGCCTCCCCGGCCGCGCTTCCACTTGGCGGAGGTGCTGCCGAAGTTTATCGTGTGGTCAGAGAACCCGGCCGGCACTTGGCTTCAACTTCCGCGCTCCTTCGCCAGCGAACTACCGGCCGCAACTCCCGGCGGCCTCTGGCTGCAGGCCGATGGCTGCTGCAGCAAGGCTTCGTGGGTCCCGGTGGAGATCTGTGCTGCGGGCAATGTAGCCCTGGCCCGCGGCTAGCAGACATTCGCCCACGCGCGCGGCCTTGGCAGGCGGTGCACCCCCACTTCAAGTACGACGGCGCAGCGACCCTCTTCGTGAGCGTGTTTGGGGAAGACATTCACTGTGTCGGATGCTGCCCTGAAGACGACGATTGTCGGTGTCAAAACCGGCGGATCTCGGGTAGGGGGTCCCGAACTGTGCGTCTAAGGCGGATGGTAACAGGAGGCAGGGGACACGATGTTTTACCCAGGTCCGGGCCCTCTTGATGGAGGTAAAACTCTATGTCCTGCTTGATTATTCTTGATAATATGAGTAGTACAAGAGTTGATCTACCACGAGATTGGAGAGGCTAAACCCTAGAAGCTAGCCTATGGTATGATTGTATGTTGTCCTACGGACTAAAACCCTCCGGTTTATATAGACACCGGAGGGGGCTAGGGTTACCCAAGGTCGGTTACAAAGGAGGAGATATACATATCCGTATTACCTAGCTTGCCTTCCACGCCAAGTAGAGTCCCATTCGGACACGGGACAAAGTCTTCAATCTCGTATCTTCATAGTCCAACAGTCCGGCCAAAGGATATAGTCCGGCTGTCCGGAGACCCCCTAATCCAGGACTCCATCAGTAGCCCCTAAACCAGGCTTCAATGACGATGAGTCCGACGCGCAGTGTTATCTTTGGCATTGCAAGGCGGGTTCCTCCTCCGAATACACCACGGAAGAGTTTGAATACAAGGATAGTGTCCTATCCTGCAAAATAAGTTCCACAAACCACCGTAGAGAGAATAATATTTCCACAAATCTAATCTGCTGACACGTTTTGGCAGCATGACATCACGCCACGGTCCGGTAATTATTTGAACCGTTTTTCTTTAACCAGCCCCGCACATAACGCGAGGCGGTTTCTTGACACGTCTTGTCAAAGCAGAGATCGTGTTCCTGTTATTACGGGATTCTCATCAATACGGATGTGGGTAACCCGACCGCGCCATCAGTTACGGCGCTTGCGGGATAAGCGAGTTTTACCAGTCTAGTAGGGGTGCATAGTTTAGTCCACCCCTATAAAGGGATAAGATCTCACCTTTTTCTACCCACGCCTTTCTTCCTCCTTGCTCATCCATTCTCGCGTACTCGAGCTCCAGCGCCCAAGTCCACATCCTTTTCCCCCACTCTCTCCAAACATGTCTGGAGAAGGAGGCAAGTGGATAGCCTCCTCCGTCATGGAGGGGCACATCAAAAAACTGCACGGAGCCGGATACTTAGCCGCGGATATCGCACACCGGCTACCCCCCGCGGGGCGGATTGTCCCTACCCCTGAACCTCGCGAAAGGGTGGTTTTCGTCCCCCACTTCATCCGTGGACTGGGGTTTCCCCTCCATCCATTCGTCCGCGGTCTCATGTTCTATTATGGGCTGGACTTTCATGATCTGGCCCCGAATTTCATCCTCAACATCTCGGTGTTCATCGTCGTGTGCGAGGCTTTCCTCCGCATCCGGCCCCACTTCGGCCTATGGCTAAAGACCTTCAATATCAAGCCGAAGGTAGTAGGCGGCCAACAAGCAGAATGCGGTGGAGCCATGGTGGGCCAAATGCCCAACGTTACATGGCTCGAGGGCTCCTTTGTGGAGACCATAAAGGGGTGGCAATCGGGGTGGTTCTACATCACTGAGCCGTGTGACACCAATTGGGTGGTGGCCCCCGAGTTTCGATCCGGCGTCCCCACGCGGCTCACTTCCTGGAAGGAGAAGGGCCTGTCTTGGGGCTCTTCGGTGGAGCTAGACGGACTCCAGAAGTGTATCCGGAACATGACAAGCAAGAAACTTAAGCTTGTCAACATAGTCTAGGTCATGCTTTTCTGCCGGATCCTCCCGTGTCAACAACGGGCTTTCAACTTATGGGAGTTCAACCCGGCCCAGCACTAGACTCTACGTGAGCTCTTCGACATGATGCATAAGGACGTCTAGAAGGTGCTGTTCAAAGGCGGCGAGGTCCCTCCTTCTCTTACCGAGGACCGTGGGCTAAGCGTGAACTGCCTTGTGAATCCGGTAAGTGTTGTACATCTGGCAGGGTATTTATTTCCCATAGCTTAACCATGTGCGGGGTCTGAGCTCCCATGCCTTTGACAGGACTGGGTGGAGACATCGGAGCAGATTAACTGTCCGGCCCCTCTGCCCGAAGACCCTACGGACACTCTCCTGACGGAGATGAGGACTCCGGCTCCTTATGAGGTGCCGGATAAGACCAAGAAGAAGGCCAAGGGAACCCGAAAGAGTTCCCGGCGCCAGGTGGTATCGGACTCATCGTCCAATAACTCAGAGACGCACTCCTCCCATGAAAACGAGGAGAAGGATGAAGAAGAGTCTCCCCCTCCAGCAGGGGGAGACAAGAAAAGGAAGGCCGCCCCAACCAGGGAGGCCGAAGGGTCCAAGAAGGGAAGGACTCTCCTTCCGGATTGTTCCACCACCGCTGCCGACGGCGAAGACGAGTGGCTGCTTAGGGCCAAGCCCCTGGCGAAATCGTAAGTATTTGGATACCAGAGTAACTCATAGCATACTTTTGTTGCACTGCTTCTCCTAACGTTGAATATGATTTTGCAGTCCGCCCAAGCCCGTATCGACGTATCATCGTCGGAAGGTTCCTTGGACTCGTCGGACATGGATAGTGATACACTTCCAACCGCCACCTCTCTTGGCCATACGGACGATGCCGAGGTACTGTCTCAAGGGGCACCGAGTCGGGGGGAGACAGTCCTGGAGGCGCCTCAAGTGACCTTCCGGACTCCAGGAGCAAAGGGAGCAAGGCTCCCAAGGGCTCCAAGTTCGGCCCACAGCCGCACACTGCGCCGGAACCTCCGGTGGTTCCGGACTCGGGCAGGCAGCCCCTTCCAAGAGGGGCAAGCCGTCCACGCCGGTGACCTCTGTCCATCCAGAGGCACCGGACGAACTGCTGGGAGCGCTTAGCGGCGCTTCCATCGACGAAGAGCACCGCACTATTATGAGTGCGGTGATCAAGAAGGTTTAGTCCGCCAAGAGCGGACTGACTGAAGCTTGTACCAGCCTTCTAATAGGCTTTAAGGTAAGTATTTAAAATATAGGAAAATGTTACCACATAGACAGTAGCCCCTGATGCTCTGTTTGCTGTTCACAAAGAAAAGCCGAATAGAGGATCGAATAACATCTACAGGAGTCTAATATAAGTATGTCTATATGCGTATGCAAGCTTCGCTGCTGACCTCTGTCGCACTGACTGCGGAGGTCGCCGCACTGAAGCAGGACTTCGAGCTGTCCGAGAAAGAGCTCCGCCTTGCCAAGAGGCAGCTCGAGGAGAACAAGGGTAAGTAACACCTTGTCTATATCAAAAATAAAATGTGGTTACGAACTGACAGGATCATCATGAATGTGCCAGGGGCCACGACCGAAGTGGCAACCCTGAAGCAAGCATTGTCCGAGGCCGAAAACAAAGCGGCCAAGGAGCGCACCGAGCGGGAGAGACAAGAGACACGGGTGGGCGAGGTGTTGCAAGAGCTCCAGGCTCTCGTGAAGAAACATGGGACTTTGGAGCTTGACTCGAAGATGCGAGATTCCGAGCTTGCCGCGGACCTCGAGAGCACCAAGCATGCCAAGGCCGAAGCCCAAAAGGCCCTCCAGGAAATTGTGGCAATGAGGAAGATAGCGGCGGGTAAGTCATTCAATATGCAAAGCAAACATGTGAAAGTGAATTACTTGTTACTTACCCGAGTCCGGAGCTCTCCAGGAGCATTCGTAGATTTGCCCCGCAGCGTGTCGGATGCCGCGAAGTATTACCAGGCCGAGGAGGGAAGCTCGACGGAGAAGTTGTTCTGGTCTTAGTATACTGGGACCGAACACCCGGTGCCTATGTGCGACCAGTTGAAGCAACTGGTCGAGCTGCACAAGGCGGCCGAATAGGCCATGAGGGGCTTTATAGTCCGGATGTGGCCTAGTGACTCCCTTCCCAACAGCTACTTCAGCCTAGTTAGGCGGCTTGTAGATGACTGCCCATGGCTGGAGGTCATAAAGCGGTCCGTCTGCATCGAAGGTGCACGCCGGGCCTTTGCCCGTGCGAAGGTGCACTGGGCCAAGATGGACACCGAGAAGCTGGTGAAGGAGGGGCCGCCGCATGGCAGGGAGCATCGCCACCCCGAGATGTATTATGAGGGTGTCCTGAAGGGTGCCCGTCTTGTGGCAGACGAGTGTGCGAAGGATGTAATATTTGAATGAACTCGCTCGTGTGATCCTGTATTATGAAAACTTGTTCATATGCGCTATTCAACGCTTGTTTGAATTTAAAATATTACCTTCTATGCGACGGTTTATCAAATCTGAGAGATGGCCAGTCGTCCGTCGGCTTCTGCCCCCATGCCACGAGTGCTGGGGTGTTCGGGATAAATATGAGCACTCTTGTTCCCATTGTTGGGCCCTTCGAGGGAGGTGCTCAGTGTAACGAACAAGGCAATCGGACTATAATGCTTTATCACTCTCACTTAGCCATAGAAGTCTACAATTTTAAATTTTGGCAAAGCCCCTAGTATTCGGAAGGCCGAATTCGGGGCGCTATACACGCGTTAAGCCGGACAAAGCCGACTCCTCGCTCTAAGCGGCATAAGTCTTTAGGGACTCGAGACCTCTCGAACAGGGACCAGCTCTTGCCTTATCATGACAGTCAGTTTTAGCTTTCTCTACAGAGGTGCTTAGCCCAGCTGAACCGGGGCACAATCACAGTAGTTCTCCCAGTGCTACCTTAGCCAATATAGCGGAACATAAGGTACCAAAACATGGGAGCCGGGAAAACCCAACTATTCACACAAGACATGATTCAGAGCTGATGCATAAAATGCTATAAGTTCGGGGTGCCGCACTGTCGAAAGTGTTTGGACTTCTCACGCCGTATTATGGAGTACGCTTAAGCCCCTGGCGTATTGGCCGTACCAGAGTGTACGGGTGCTGAATGTTGTAAATGAACATATATATATGTATATATATATATATATATATATATATATATATATAAAGAAAGAATAGAGAATGTGGTAATAGTCTAGTGCTATGCATTGTTTATTCAAAAAGGTGCATCGAAGCAGAATGATACAAGTAGTGCGATAAGCAAAAAGTAGGACTATTTGACATGTCCCCTCCAAGGTCAAGCTGAGGAATGGTATTTAAAGCAGGTATTTCACTCGTTGTCAGAGACCACCTGGGTGTTCCGTGGTGCGACGTAGCTTTCTGCCTCCTTGGTTGTTGCATCATGTGTCCGGCAATTGTACTGTCGGACGGGGTTTCCAGAGATTAAAGTCCTAAAAGAGAGAAAAATAACAAAGCGGGAAGCCCCTAGTGCAGTTGAGCCACGTCTTGGGGCGTGCCGTAGTCGTGCCCCCTCCCCACCTGTGCCCATGGTATTTTCAATGCGTAATGATGTACGCATGGCACGAATTTCACCGTTTGGCTGGTACTGGGGTGGGGGCCGCATTGCTATGCGAGCTCGGAACGTGCCAAGAGGTCTTGTTGCCGATTACTCCGGGCGCGCTTGAAGGTGTCCGGGTCTTTAATCGCCGAACTGGTGGATTGCCTTAAGAGGCTGCTTTGCGCTTCTGCTGCAAGGGCCGAAGTGTGCTCCTCTGTGCGGAGAGAGCGCTCTGTGTTTCCATTGACTGTGATGACCCGCCGAGGTCCTGGCATCTTGAGCTTGAGATATCCATAGTGCGGTATCGCGTTGAATCTTGCAAATGCGGTTCGCCCGAGCAGTGCATGATAGCCACTGCGGAACGGGACTATATCGAAGATTAACTCCTCGCTTTGGAAGTTATCCGGGGATCCGAAGACCACTGCCAGTGTGACTGAGCCTGTGCAATGGGCCTCTACACCTGGTATGACGCCTTTGAAGGTCGTTTTTGTTGGTTTGATCCTCGAGGGGTCTATGCCCATTTTGCGCACTGTGTCCTGATAAAGCAAGTTCAGGCTGCTGCCACCGTCCATAAGGACTCGAGTGAGGTGAAATCCATCGATGATTGGGTCTAGGACCAGTGCAGCGAATCCGCCATGACGGATACTAGTGGGGTGGTCCCTGCGATCGAAGGTGATCGGACAGGAGGACCATGGGTTGAACTTTGGGGCGACTAGCTCCAACGCATATATGTCCCTTAACGCATGCTTCCGCTCCCTCTTGGGGATGTGGGTTGTGTATATCATGTTCACCGTCCGCACTTGTGGGGGGAACCTCTTCTGTCCTCCGGTGTTCAGCTGTCGGGGCTCTTCCTCGTCATCGCTATGTAGCCCCTTGTCTTTGTTTTCGGCGTTGAACTTGCCGGCCTGCTTGAACACCCAACATTCCCTGTTGGTGTGGTTGGCTGGCTTGTCGGGGGTGCCATGTATTTGGCATGAGCGATCGAGTATACGGTCCAAACTGGACGGGCCCGGAGTGCTTATTTTGAATGGTTTTTCCGCTGACTGGGTTTAGAGCCTCTGAATCCGTCATTGACTGTTGTATCTTCGGTATTGTCGCTGTTGACGTGGCGCTTATGTTTGTTGCGACGTGACCTGCCATTGCTATCCTTGGTATCTGAAGTACCGTGGTTCTTTGATATTTTATTGCTGCGAGCCAGCCAGCTGTCTTCTCCCACACAAAAGAGGGTCATGAGTGTCGTGAGGGCTGCCATAGATTTCGGCTTTTCCTGGCCAAGGTGTCGGGCGAGCCACTCGTCGCGGATGTTGTGCTTAAAAGCTGCTCGGGCCTCTGCATCCGGACAGTTGACAATTTGATTTTTCTTTGTCAAGAACCGTGTCTAGAATTGCCTGGCCGATTCCTCTGGCTGCTGAATTATGTGGCTCAAGTCATCGGCATCTGGTGGTCGCACATAAGTGCCCTGGAAGTTGTAGAGGAATGCGGCTTCTAGATCTTCCCAACAGCCAATGGATTCTGCTGGCAGGCTGTTGAGCAAATGCCGAGCTGGTCCTTTGAGCTTGAGTGGGAGGTATTTTATGGCGTGTAGATCGTCACCGCGGGCCATGTGGATGTGCAGGAGGAAGTCCTCGATCCATAACGCAGGATCTGTTGTGCCGTCTTATGATTCGATATTTACGGGTTTGAAACCCTCTAGGATTTGGTGATCCATTACTTCATCTGTGAAGCATGTGGGGTGTGCGGCGCCTCTGTAGTGGGCTATGTCGCCACGCAGCTCGAATGAGTCCTGTCCGCTGTGTTCGACCCGGCCGGATTTACTTTTATTGTATCTGGTGTGACGGTTATCGTCTCGCATAGTGGCCCGCCCTCATGATCCGTAGATCGATCTTGATTGTTCTGCTTTGTCCTCCAATACGTCTCGCAGGTCTAGCATGTTTCCCCGTGCTTTGTCATTTTTATTCGAGTGGCGTCGGGGTGCGGGCTGAGTTTTTGGCTGAAATGTCTCTCTGCCGCGGCCACGAGGTGGCCGATCAGCCGCATCATATGCTGGAGATGTAGGTTTTAATGCTTCCTCCTCCAGTCGGGTTAGCAACCTGCGCTTTGGGTAACTCTTGGAGGGGCGTTTGAGTTCATATTCCTCGGCCGCAAGGACTTTAGTCCATCTGTCAGCTAGCAAATCTTGATCAGCTTGAAGCTGCTGCTGCTTTTTCTTAAGGCTATTTGCCGTGGCTATAAGCCTGCGCTTGAAGCGCTCTTGTTCGGCGGGATCCTCTGGCATGACAAATTCGTCGTCGTCGACGCTTGCCTCGTCTTCGAAGGGAGGCATGTAATTATCATCCTCCACCTCTCCATTTGCCGCTCTCTCGGGAGGGCTGGCTTCTCCATCCTCCTGCTCTAAATCTTGCTGGAGGGGATTATTGTCGTCTTCAACACTCTCTGGAGTGCTATTATCTCCTATGCCGGTGTCACCGCTTTTGCTTTGGCAAGACTTAGAGTGGCGCCGCTGACGTTGGCGCTTGGGTTGTTTCTTGGAGGGGTCATCCTCCGCTGTCTCGTCGCCATTGCCTTCCTTGGGTGTGTCCACCATGTATATATCATATGATGAGGTGGCTGTCCAGTGCCCTGTGGGCAGTGGTTCCTCTTCGTCTCCCGCATCGTCGTCCATACCGTCGATGTCTTCGGAGTCGAAGTCGAGCATGTCGGTCAAATTGTCGACAGTGGCTACTAAGTGGGTGGTGGGTGGGCGGCAAATTTCTTTGTCAACCGCATCCCAATCCTGCCGAACATAGTTCGGCCCGGACTCTCCTGACAGGGAGAGAGACCTTAATGAGTTCAGTATGTCGCCGAAGGGCGAGTGCTGAAAGATATCCGCGGAGGTGAACTCCATGATCGGCGCCCAGTCGGGTTCGATAGGCACGGGCGCAAGTGGTTCGGAGTCCGTGGCTGGGGAGGAATCCGGTAGTTCGGCGTCACGGCTCCCGTGAAGGGCAAGGTCGATGTTCGGCTCGATCGCCGCTGAGATTACGGCCTCCGTGGTGGGGTCTATCCACCTGTCCATGGATGGCGCAATTGGCTCCGAATTGAGGGTCGGAGCGGTTGTCGATGTGGTCTCCTGAACACTGTCCAACAGCAAAGCTTAATCATGATCATCGTGACCATGCGGCGCACTCGGCAGGGGCTCGAATCTATCGAAGATCAAGTCTCCGCGGATGTCGATCGTGTAGTTTAAGCTCCCAAACCTGACCTGATGGCCAGGGGCGTAACTCTCGATCTGCTCCAGATGGCCAAGCGACTTGGCCCGCAGTGCGAAGCCGCCGAATACAAAGATCTGTCCGGGGAGAAAAGTCTCACCCTGGACTGCATCGCTATCGATAATCGAAGGAGCCATCAAGCCTATCGGCGACGACACCGAGGAACTCTCAATGAAAGCACCAATGTCGGTGTCAAAACCAGCAGATCTCGGGTAGGGGGTCCCGAACTGTGCGTCTAAGGCGGATGGTAACAGGAGGCACGGGACACAATGTTTTACCCAGGTTCGGGCCCTCTTGATGGAGGTAAAACCCTACGTCCTGCTTGATTATTCTTGATAATATGAGTAGTACAAGAGTTGATCTACCACGAGATCGGAGAGGCTAAACCCTAGAAGCTAGCCTATGGTATGATTGTATGTTGTCCTACGGACTAAAACCCTCCGGTTTATATAGACACTCGAGGGGGCTAGGGTTACCCAAGGTCGGCTACAAAGGAGGAGATATACATATCCGTATTGCCTAGCTTGCCTTCCACGCCAAGTAGAGTCCCATCCGGACACGGGACGAAGTCTTCAATCTCGTATCTTCATAGTCCAACAGTCCGGCCAAAGGATATAGTCCGGCTGTCCGGAGACCCCCTAATACAGGACTCCCTCAACGACGATGGTTGCGAGGTGCTTGGCCTTGGCGATGGCCGTGACGAGCACGAGGGTGACCTTGCCCTCGGCGGTGGCCGTGGTTCGCCCAGCTACGGCAGCTCCTCCTTCAGCGAGAGCTCTAGCAGTGGCGGCTACGACCAGCCACCACACGGTCAGTCTTGCTTCGAGGACGGTGGCGTGTCATCCCGTCGTCGCGCCCCGGTGAAGCGCGAGGAGGGCTCTAGCTGAGTCCGAGGGGCCGATCCTCGTGAGCAGCCACGTCGTAGGAGCCGCTTTTGCTTGTCCTCTCCTTCCATTTCCCTCTGCATTGACAGAAATGAATATGGGGCCCTGCGAGGGCGTGTAATGAACCATGGTGCTTATGTTGCTTTTGTGGTGCGTTTATTGTTTCCGGGTTGTGTTGTGAAATATGTGCCTTACGTGGGTGTAAACGGGTAACTTAGCATGATGTGCCCGGGGTAGACTTGACCTCGTGAGGGCACACACCTCTGGGCACCTGGTGGTGCTTCCCCGCTGCCGGCTTGAGCGATATCACGAAGCTGCAAAAATTCGCTAAGAAATCCTTATCCCTTCTTGCGCGAGGCCTGAGGCGTGGGTTGGCCATGGACAAACACACCGCGTCAGGATACCCGTTGGGACAGACTAAAAAAAGGGGTGCGCCGATCATGAGCTCAATGAGGGCGCCTCGCGGAGACAAGGGGCGTGCGCACGCATGCACACCTGTCCAGCCCCCTCGCCGAGGCGCGTGAGGGAGAGTGTCGGGCAACTGCGGCCCTCCCTGGCGCAAAACAAAGAATCGAGGGGAGAATCGGAAAGAAGAGGGGGTCCAACCAAGCCTATGAGAAATGCCAGAACTCCAAATTTCATTAAAGGAAAAAGGGGCAAGCCAACTACGAAAAGCAAATGAACAGCTGCGTCCGGCACCTAGTCTAGTCTTCTCACCAGTGCGGAGCTAAGTGCTGCCACTAGGACGTGGGAGGGAGCCCCCGAGGCCCCAGGGCGGCACTCTGGAGACTCCGGGGCGTGTACAGCCCCACTCAATATTATGTGAGAGTGTCACGAGCGGAGACCTTCATAGGCACTAGGCCTTGCTTCATGGGTAGAATTTTCGGAGGTGCTAGATGTTCCAGGCATTCTGGATGGGGATCCCGTACTTTTGTCTCCAGGCACGCGGCGCCAGGCCTGGAGACACGGACAATCCTGAACGGGCCCTCCCACATGGGCGAGAGCTTGTGCAGCCCTTCCCTGGAAAGCACCCGCCTCAGGACGAGATCGCCCACCTCGAGCGTCCTGGAGTAGATGCCACAATAGTGGTACCGTTGCAACTCCTGCTAGTATCTTGCCGCTCGGAGCGAGGCTTCACGGCGGTGTTCCTCCCCCAGCACGAGGTCCATCCCCCGCATGGCGTCCTGCTACGTCTCATCAAACGCCAGGACCTGCGCGGAGCGATGCCTGACCTCATGAGGGAGAACCGCTTCTGCTCCATAGATGAGGAAGAACGGGGTCTCGCATGTTGGCTTGGTAGTGGTGGTGCGGATGGACCACAACACGGACTCGGCTTGGCCATTGCTCCTGGGGTGTGCCACCGAAGCGTAGCAAATCTGCATTCCAAGGTTAGCACAATAGGTCCTGAAGAGATTGCTAGTGAACTGTGAGCCGTTGTCGGTGATGATGTGGTTAGGGACCCCGAACTGACTCACGGGGCCTTTGATGAACTTAACTGCTGACCCAGCTGGGATGGTGCGGACGGCCTCCACCTCTGCCCATTTGGTGAACTTGTCGATGGCGACGTAGAGGTAGCGGTAGCCCCCGGGCGCTCGCGGGAACGGACCCAAGATATCCAGCCCAAGACCGCGAATGGCCACGAGAGCGGGATAGTCTGGAGGCCCTCGGCCGGCTGGTGGATTTGCTTGGCATGGAATTGGCAGGCCTAGCAGGACCTCACCAACTCGGTCGCATCGTTGAGTGCCGTGGGCCAGTAGAACCTGATGCGGAATGCCTTGCCGACTAGGGTATGTGACGGCGAGTGGTGCCCGCAGTCTCCGCCGTGTATGTCAGCTAGCAGCTCACTCCCCTGTTCCGTGGAGATGCATCACAAGGAAACATCATTTGGTCACTTTCTTTGTAGCTCACCATCCTGTATGCAGTACGCCGTAGCCTGCCGGGCCACATGCTCCGCGTCCTCCTCCTTCTCCGGCAGCGTCCCTTGCACCAAGTGAGCCTTGAAATCCTCGGTCCAGCACCTCTCCTGAGGCTCGAGCGCCAGGAGCAGACGTCCTCCCAAGGTCGGACCGCAAGCGGGGGCTCCCATGGCTGGTGGTTGGGGCAGTTCCTCTCGAGATGATGTAGTCTCCACGGCCACGGGGGTCGCCGAGGGCTTGAAGAGTTGCTCTTCGAAGACACCATGTTCTTGGGGTAGACACCTTGACGCCCTCTTGGCGATCTCGTCAACCTCCTTGTTGGTGTCGCGTGGAACATGCGGTAGCTCTAGGCCCAAGAATTGCTTCTCCATCTTGCGCACCTCCGCGGGGTATGCCTCCATATGCTCTTCACATGGTTCGTACACCTTGTTGGAGAAGTTGACGAGGAGCTGCGAGTCACCCTTGATGGTGAGACACCTCACCCCCAAGGCTGCGGCGGCCTTGAGGCCGGCGATCAATCCTTCGTATTCCGCAATGTTGTTGGAGACCTTCTCACCTCGCTGGAAGCAAAGCTACACGGCGTAGTATATCTTGTCTTGGGTGGGTGAAATGAGGACAACGCTAGCCTCCGCGCCTTGCGATGTGAAGGCGCCATCAAAGTACATGTCCCAACCATCCCGTGCTTCATCTCCTGGCGGGAGGGATCGGCTCTCGCCTGCTTCGGGCTCCAGAGCATCGGTTCATTCCACAACGAAGTCAGCGAGTGCGGCTCCCTTGATGACCCTGGTGGTGCTGAACTCCAACTGAAACGCTTGTAGTTCAATGTTCCATTAGGCGACTCTCCCCGCGGCATTGGGGCTCCGGAGCACCCTCTCCAGGGGTAGGCCGAGACGACCTTGATTGGGTGGCCTTGGAAATAATGGCGTAGCTTGCGAGAGGCCACCAAGAGCGCGAGTAAGAGCTTCTGCGGCATGGGATACCCTGCTCTCGCGTCCCGTAGTACAATGTTGATGAAGTATACTAGGTGCTCGACAAGGGCGGGAGTGTTGATGGAGCATGTGTCCTCCTGAGGTTGTGATGCCTCCTGAGGTGGGGGGACCTCAGGAGCTCGTTCACCCATCGGGGCCTCCTTAGGCCCGAGAGCGCCGTCTTGCAAGGCCTCATTGTCAGCTGATGCCGTTGTGGCTTCGGTGGCGCCGTGTTGGTGCAGCATCGTACCCGCCAAAGGTGGAGCATTGCTCGGCGGGATCTTGGCCTGGCGCTCCCCCCGAACAGCCACAAGCGCCGCACTGGCTAAGTGGGGCGTGGCAGCCAGGTAGAGCACCAGGAGCTCGAGGGGGCGAGACGCGACCATCATTGGTGGGCTGGTCAAGTATTTCTTGAGGTCTTGGAACGCCAGATCGGCCTCTGGGTGCATTCGAATGGGCCCTTCTTCTTCATCGGCTTGAAGAATGGCAAGGCACGCTCTCCCAGCTTGGAGATGAAACACCCCAATGAGGTCATGCAGCCCATGAGCTTCTGCATTTCCTTCAGGGTTTGCGGTGGGCTCATGTCTTCTGTTGCCTTAACCTTCTCTGGATTGGCCTCAATTCCCTGGTGCGATACAAGGAAGCCGCAGGTCCACCTGGCGCAGGCTGGTGAAGGTCTACTCCAGGTCCAGAATGAGGGTTCTTGCTTCCCTAGATTTTACCATGATGTCATCAACATAGGCTTCTTCGTTCCTCCCTAGCTGCTAGCCTAGGGAAATGTGCATCAGCCGCTGGAAGGTCACCCCTGCGTTGCGTAGTCCGAACGGCATGCAGGTGTAGCAATACACCCTGCACGGGGTAAAGAATATCTTCTTCTCCACGTCCTCCACCGCCATCTTGATCTGGTGGTAGCCCAAAAATGCGTCTAGGAAGCACAGCAGGCCCCACTCAGCGGTGGAGTCGACGATCTGGTCGATGTGCGGGAGCGGGAGCGGGTCTTGGGGGCAGGCTTTGTTGAGGTTAGTGAAGTTGACACACATGCGCTCCTTCCCGCCCTTCTTGGGCACAACGACGGGGTTCGCCAGCCACTCCGGGTATCGAACCTCGCGAATGACACCTGCCACCTCCAGCTCGCGAGTTTCCTGGACGATGAAGGACTGCTTCTTCATGGACTGCCGCCGCGCCTTCTGCTTCACAAGGCGCACACTGGGGCACACTCTTAAGTGATGCTCGATTACCCCCCTTGGGACCCCTACTAGCTGCTTGGGTTCCCAGGCGAATACCTCCTTGTTCATGCGCACAAACTTTACAAAGGTCTCCTCTTGGCCCGGGTCGAGGTTAACGCCTATGGTGAAGGTGGCTCCTTAGGACCCATGTTCCTTGTCCGGGACTTGCTTCATTTCAGCTCGATCTTGAGTGAACAGCTGCTTCTTCTTTGCCGGCGCGGCCTCCTTAACCCCCGGGGCAGCTTCGTTAGCCGGGCGCGCTGCTGCTACGGCCCTCAGGGCGAGCTTGAGGGCCGCTAGTGCCTCCTTGGTGTCTCCAGCCATGGTGAGGACGCCGCTGCTGCTTGGCATCTTGATGAGGTTGTAAGCCGGATGGGTCGCTGCCATGAACTGAGCTAAGGCAGGGTACCTGAGGATGGCGTTGTACGGGAGGCCGATGCGGGCGATGTTGAAGTCGATGAGCTCGGTGTGGTAGTTGTCCAGAGAACCGAAGGTGACCGGAAGGCGTATTTGCCCCAGGGGGCTGGTGCACCCGCTGCCGACTCCGGAGAAAGGCTTGGTGGGGCAGAGCTGGTCGTACGGTACATGAAGCAAGCTGAAAGCTTCCATAGAGAGCATGTTGAGGCCCGCTCCGCTGTCAATAAGAGTCTTGGTCATGGCGACGTTGTAGATGGTGGGCGTGGAGAGCATTGGGAGCACACCTGAGCCGGCAGTGCTAGCGGGGTGATCCCCTAAGTTGAAGGGAAGGTCGGCCTTGGGCGCCGCCCATCCTGGAGGGGCTCCCTGCCGTACAGATGCGGCGTTGGTCTGGCAGAAGAACCGCTTGACGTGGTGGTCCGTGGGTGGCGCTTGCGAGCCGCCGAGGAGGGCTGCGACGACGACAGGAGCCGGTGCCGCGAAGTGTCCAACGAAAAGGCCGTGCAGCTCTTCCCAAGAAGCCACGGAGGATCTAGGTAGGTTGAGCAACCATGTGCGTGGCGTGCCAACGAGGGCCATGGGGAACCAATTAGCCATGACCTTGTTGTCGCCTTCCAGATCCAGGACGGCCTCCTCGTAAGCCAGTAGGAAGGTCAACGGATCCGCCACGCCATCGAAACAAGGTGACATCTCCGACGTGAACTTGGGTGGCCACCGCACCTGTCGTAAGGCGGGGGTGAAGGCCCTGAGCCCCTGGCGCCGTCGTGGTCGCTCATCGATCCATTCGGTGGAGCAGCGCCGGCCACGATGATCGAACGGGGAGGTGGAGCCGGTAGAGGAGCGGAACTTCGGCACACCCCTACCTGGCGCGCCAAATGTCGAATTATGGGTTCCGGCAAACGCATGAGGTTCGAACACTGGGGTGCGCACGAAGATCTCTCTCCCCCGCGAGCCCACTCTCGCAACGATCTCAAAGCCTAGCTCGCCGAACCTGAAGAACAAGGGACACGAAGGTTTATACTGGTTCGGGCCACCGCTGTGGTGTAATACCCTACTCCAGTGTGGTGTGGTGGATTGCCTTGAAAGCCGAGGATGAACAAGTACAAGGGAAGAACAGGCTCCTGAAGAGAGGTGTTCTTGAGCTCGATGAGCTTGTGTGTGTGTGTGGGTGGTCTGGTTGCTCCCCCTGCTAAGGTGGTGGCTAGTCCTATTTATAGAGGCCCTGGTCCGCTTCCAAAATATTAGGCGGGAATGGATCCCACAGCGGCCAGATTGAAGGGAGACACCTAGTACAAGTTATCCTGACAAAAAGTGGTCTTTGCCTGGCAAAGACTCTAGCGGTGACGCCTTCATGGGCACCATGGTGACCTCCGTCCCGCTGTCCTACTGGTCTTGGTCTTGTTGCACCGATATGGAAACCTTTGCCTGATGCCTCGGGACTCCTCGCCTGCGCTTGCCTCTTTAGAACCAAAGAGGAAACTGGCACTCTGCGCCCGCCTGGCCTTGGTCATCATGGCTCACGTCGCGCAATCCTCATGAGGTGCCCCTTGCATAGATATCTCCGCTCCTCGGGAGCCAGCCTAGGGAGGCCGCCCCGGAGGAGGGCTTGGTGTCGTCCGCCTGTCGAGGCTTGGCCCCTCGCGAGGATCTTGACTGGTTGCTGGTGAAGATGGGCCATACTAGGCCGCTGGTGGAGCCACGCCCTGGGCCACAGGCAGGAAAGTCTGGGTACCCCCGTTCTTAGGACGCCGACATGCATGTACTTGAGAAACATGTACTAGTGCATCCACTTCAAAAACTACACTAGTACATCTTGTTGGGAAACCAGTTTAATCAAATTTTGAGTATGAAGTACTAATTAAACAGATGAATGGAGAGGGAAAATGAGTAGGATGGTTCACCATTTTGTTGCCGCGGTGATGTGGTACACCATGCAAAGTTCCTCCACGCATAACTGTAGAACTGCTGCCATCTGTGGAGGTTCATCTTTTCTGGTAAACTCCACTTCGATGCCAATGAAACTAGGGTACAAGCCGTCGCCCTTCATCCTCAGCCTCCGGATCATCTCGTCGGCTTTGTCTGGTTCGCTGGCGTAGATGACTTCCAGTGTCTCCTTACAATAGAGGTCCACTTTCTCAAGCGTGGTGGTGTAGTAAAGCTTCTCACCGGGGACGTGAACGTCGTCGAGGTTGCTGCTCTTGTCGGACGTCTCGCCACGCCGATGCTTGGCAGACGGTTCCTCCTTATTGTCCTCCTCGATCGACGGTGGGCTTCAAAGAGAGGTGTTTGTGGGGAGTTTGTAGTGGAGATGGAGTGGCAATGGTGCTTCTCAGAATGAGGCATAGATGGAAGAGAATGGGACTTTCTGAATGGTTCTTGCACTGACCAATCTTGTCAAGGTGTACTTATCAGCTGCTTATCCCACTTGCACGTCTCAGGGTCATTAATGATGGCATTTTTGTACTGTTTGAATGACGAATACTTTGCGGTGTTTTCGGTGTGGGGGTAAATTTATTTTGCACTGAAGTCTTATACACTAGTTGAAATGAACACTTTTTTAGTGCACTGCGAGTTGTTGCTCAAAAGTGAGACTTATTTTATTTTCATCTGTCCCAACCTAAGTTCGGTTTTATAGTTTTTGTGCCCTCTTTTTAGTGCACTTATGGTTTAGTGCTATGAGTACTGAATTGTAATTTCATACAGCGTAAGGCTTTGAAAATTTGTGTCATACTGGTGTGTGTGGATATAGCGTGAGTGGCCTGACCCTTCCTGGTTTTGTAGTACTATTGTCATATATATGTTAGAACTGAAGATTTTTTGGGATTGAGATTATTTATGATGAAATCGTTTGTCGAGATCTAGCCAGATTTTATGTAAATAAGAAATTTAGCAGAATTGACGAACAATATTTCTTTGAATTTCTTGCATTTTAGTAGTTGAACTTGAAAGTTAATTTTAATTCCCTAGTTTAAATTATGTACATTTAACAGATAGCCTATTAAGTTCTCCTCTTTTAAAGTATCTTTTTTTTGTATTATTATTTTCTTTTTTATCTTGGTGCATAGCTAAATTTATTATATTTTTATTTTTAATTTAAAATCATTGCCTGCGAACAAGTATTTGAACTTTTCTATATTTAGTTTTTGAACTTTTTTGTTGTAGTTTATAATTTTTTGCCCCGCACTCTGGTTTATTCAACGTGCCTTATGGGTGGGGTGAGGACAGTTTGGAGACGAGGGAGGCTTCCTAGGAGTAGTCATATTGGGCCCTTTTATGGCCCAAATGGCCCGCGCGCGCGACTATGGATTGTTGGCTGTGATTGCGCTGTGTGTTTAGTCCCACCTTGCTAGCCGAGAGTGCTCTCGACCAATTCATAAGCGATGTCGTGGCTCACTTGTAGGAATCCTTTCAATACTAACTTGAGCGCTTATACATGGTGCTTGCTCTTTGTTCCATGACCTGTGGCCCTGGTCTACAGGCCCTACGCAGTGTTGATTACTAGGGATTCGCCAGCGGTTCCGCCGTGATGAGGACATCAATACCATTGTGACACCCACTGCCCCTCCTGCTATACATACTGGACCAATTACTAGAGCTCGCGCACGCAAATTAAATTATCAGGTACTTTCGTTTCTTGGTAATGATTCTAATGTTCATCAGAATATGATGCTGCCTAAATTGGATACATTTGTTTTGCTTACAAATGAAGGGCCTGGCATGGATAAGAGGGATGAACACTGGAGCAAGACCAAGCATGGAGATGATGGCATGCGCAAGGGGATCCAGAACAGAGTTACAAGTGATGATTTCAAGACTTTGAAGCCACCATAAGGAGTGCATGAAGCCTTGGACGAAATATACAAGATGCCACTTCATAAATTTCGTCCAAAGACTATTCTAGGTGCTGCGTCACCTTATTATTGGGCCAGGCCCATGTATTTTCAAAATACTTAAGTATAGGTTGTTTTTAGAGTCCGTATCTGTGGGGAAACAAGAGTTAGGGTTAGTTTCGGACCCCTCCTCCAAGGGCCACGAAATTCCCCACTCTTACTCCATATATACAGCCCTTAGGGCATCGTTCAGACTTTGGGTTTTGTTTAGCTTAAAAGTTTGCTATAGCTACAACTTCGCATACTTCGTTTGTGTCCAACGACCAAACCAAGATGTCACAGAACCCCACCTTCATTAATAAAGCCTTCCTCTTTTATTCGCAATATCCAGATTGCAATCTCAGTTTCTTTCTTGTTCTTCGTTTGCTCGTAGGAAATAGACCCTCGTGGTCAGTTTGATCGTGCTCCGGCGTGGTCAATAACCCTCAGAAGTTGGTTTAGCGATTGCTTAGGCGCGACATCTTCACACGTTCGTAGTCGGATCGTCAAAGTCGACTCCCACAGAAAATGATATATATCTCATTGAAACATCGGGACACCTTCACCTCTATCAAGTGGTATCAGTTTTCAGGTTGCTCGGTGAGAATTTCCAGTTTTCCGTAGATTAGAATTTTTTCTTACCTATTGTCCAAAAAAGCCACAAAAAAAGTTAGATCTATTCATCCTTTTCCAAGCCAGTCTGAGCCTTTGCAATTTTCTTTTCATTGTTTGCATAGTTGAATTATCGGTTGCATCGTCGTGTCGAGTTGCTGGTCTTAGTGTCTAGTTCGTTTAGAGTTTTGAGTTCTGTTCACATTAGTCACACCATCGCTGCATTGTTATCCCTTCCACTGTCTACCATCCATCCATCAATTTCCACCACGTGCTACCCACCGTTCATTGTCATAATCATAGTTGAGATCGTTCACATCTTCGCTAGATCAGATCTACATCTTATCTAGTTTGTCTTGGAAAGAGGGAGAAAAAAAGGCAGAGAAAAAAAAGTAAAAAAAGTCAGAGAAAAAAAGGAGAGTAAGAAAAAAATGTGAGGAAGAAAAAGAGAGAGAGAAAAAAAATTCGGATCTATCTAGACTCAATCACGTCGTTGAATTCGGATTGGAATCTGTTTTGTGCATTGTTTAGTAAAAGAGACATAACTTTCCTCATCCGAAGTCCGTTTTGGCTCCACAAGTACTCAAAAGAAAGCTAGCGACGAGCCGTATCTAAATAGTTGCATAAGCAAGTTCAATATTTGGCACCTCAAAATCGGCTTCTAAATATGTCTATTTGCCCTCCGAAGTTCACGAACACAACTTATTCCAGTTTTTCAGGCCAGTTTTAGAATTTTTTTTGACTCCTCATATCAACTCGGAATTGAGTTATTCCTTTTGTGTTTGAAAGCTTGAGTCAGTACCATTATTGAAAAAAAATTATCAAAAAATTGACACAAACTTTTCCAGAGGAAAGTTGGAGAGAAAGTTGTTGTATATCCTGCTCGGCAGTTGTTTTTCATAATTATCTTTACTACCGTTGTGATCTTGACTTACATCTTGCTGTCCAGAGCTACTTAGTATCCTTCATTGATGCTAGTTGTGCTACGCCGTGATCTCATTAGTGTTCTAGGATCTTGCCTCTAGTCCGGTCTAGCCTAGGACCAGCACAGTACCGTCGTTGAGCGTTTATTCAACATTGCAACTCTGAACTGATTATTGCTAATCTTTTGCTGCCATATATAACCGACCCAGCTCCATATATTTCTACACCATATATACGTGTGTTCTCCCGGCAATTGCTTTACACAATCTTCAGATTTATTTGACACCGCTGGTTGCCTGTCACCACCTGCCGCATGGTAAGAACTTGTAAGATATTGATATTTGCTTTACTGTGAGCGCTTTACAACCACATTCTAGTAGTTCATAGGAACATTATTCTAGAATTTTGTTTCTTGTTTCTACTAATCATATAGGTTCCGGAGATAGAAGTTCTTGGGTGACGGACACGTCTTCACCATCACGAGAGTTGGGATAACAAACACATGCACATGGTCAGGTTATCTCTTTACCGTCATTTGAGGGTAGATTTAATCCTGCTATTTATCTAGCTTGGGACCTTGAAGTAGAACAAGTTTTTACTCACCATGATTTTTCTGAACTTGAGATAGTACGAGCTGCCACTAGAGCATTTACTGGTTTTGCTTCTGTTTGGTGGAGTATACATTATAGGAAAAACATTGATAACCAACCCAAAACTTGGAAAGTTTTGAAAGCTGTAATGAGACAACAATTTTTTCCTCCTTACTATCGTCGTGAATTGCGTCACAAATTGGAAAAATTAAAACAAGGCAGCAACACTGTTCATGCTTACTACCAAGAGTTCAAATCTTGTATGCATCATTGTGACATGGAAGAATCTGAGGATGATAGAATGAATAGATTCTTTGGTGGTTTGAACCATGATATCCGTGCATGGTTTCAGTATATTCCTTGTTGCATTACTGGTATGTATGTTCGCGCTTGTACCTTTGAGAGACAGATACAGGAGGATGCATTGGGTGACTACAACAACTACTATTCCAGTTCATGCTCACCACCGCCAGTTGGTTCCTCCACCGTTGCACCTACTACAGGAGCCCCACCTCGGATTGTGAGCGCGACATCATCTCAAGAGTATGGTACATTGTCAGCGTCCGTACCTACATCAGCTATGTCTTTGCGACAAGGTAACAATACAGGTATTATGATATAACTTCACATGAGAATGATGCATGCCTAGTTAACTTGAATGCATCATGTGTTGAGTTACCTGTTGATTTGAGCACACCACCTATTTTAGAGAATCTTGTTATTGTCATGAATGCGTCATGTGATCAAATAACTGAAATACCAACAATTTTTAGTGCACCCATTGAATTAATTGTTGATGCAAAAGAACCAATGTTTAATCATTTTGATATGACCTCTAATCTTGGTGATGATTCTATGTCCAATGACTTATTGCATGTTTGCTTATTTAAGCATGTTGTAGCATGTAAATTTGATGCAAGTAAGGTTTATTCACCAATGTTGGGATGGTTTAATGATGAACATTGTCAATCTTTTGAAATGAATAAGAGCTTCACTTATATGTCCAAACTGAGTTGCATTATTTTCATGCCTTCTACTTCTTGTGATAACTTTTTGGCTTTAGATCTTATGAACTATGAAAGTTACTCATGTATACATGTTTCATATGTGCAAAAATCAAGGGAAGTAAGAATGGATGACATATACATATACAACATGTACACCTTGTCTCTTTTGTTAGCCACATTTCAGATTAAGCAACGCCGAGGACGGCTTTGTTTTCAAGAAGGGTAGGATGATGAGGACATCAATACCATTGTTACACCCACAGCTCCTGCTGCTATACATACTAGACCAATTACTGGAGCTCGCGCGCGCCAATTAAATTATCAAGTACTTTCATTTCTTGGTAATGATTCTAATGTTCATCAGAATATGATGCTGCCTAAATTGGATACATTTGTTTTGCTTACAAATGAAGGGCCTGGCATGGATAAGAGGGATGAACACTGGAGCAAGACCAAGCATTGAGATGATGGCATGCGCAAGGGGATCCAGAACAGAGTTACAAGTGATGATTTCAAGACTTTGAAGCCACCATAAGGAGTGCATGAAGCCTTGGACGAAATATACAAGATGCCACTTCATAAATTTTGTCCAGAGGCTATTCTATGTGATGCGTCACCTTATTATTGGGCCAGGCCCATGTATTTTCGAAATACTTAAGTATAGGCTATTTTTAGAGTCCGTATGTGTGGGGAAACAAGAGTTAGGGTTGGTTTCGAACCCCTCCTCCAGTGGCCACGAAATTCCCCCCTCTTCCTCCATATATACAGCCCTTAGGGCATCGTTTAGACTTTGGGTTTTGTTTAGATTAAAAGTTTGCCATAGCTGCAACTTTGCGTACTTTGTTTGTGTCCAACGACCAGACCAAGACGTCACAGAACCCCACCTTCATTAATAAAGCTTTCCTCTTTTATTCGCAATATCCAGATTGCAATCTCAGTTTCTTGCTTGTTCTTCGTTTGCTTGCAGGAAATAGACCCTCGTGGTCAGGTTGATCGTGCTTGGGAAGTTGGTTTAGCGATTGCTAAGGCGCGTCTTCGCACGTTCATAGTCGGATCGTCATAGTCAACTCCCACAGAAAACGATATCTATCTCATCGAAACATCGGGACACCTTCGCCTCTATCATGCCATGGGCTCGAGTTCAAGTATCCACCTGCGTTATGCCCAGCCTGTCCTTGGGCAGTCAACTTTTTTGTTTGAATCCAGTACTTGACTGCACCAGTAATGCGTACTATGGTTTGGATCTAGTACTTGACTGCACCAGTAATGCAGACTGATCCTTTTGTTGTAGTTCTTGTGAGTTTTCTTGGTTTTTATGTGAGCATGATTTTATTAGTTGCAAGTGCATCTTGTGGTCCTTAGTGATTTTGGTGTATTCTAGACTTGTAGGTTAAGGGACTAATGTGTTTATGAGTGTACACAGGTTTTATAAGTCTCTGAGGAGTTTGATATTTTGAAGAAAGTCGACCCCTAAAAATGAATGTCTTCATTTGAAGACTTTGGTTTTCTTGAAGACTTTGAAAATGAGGAAAGTCGTGTGACCTTGAAGATATTGATATTGATGCGAGGAATATGAAGCGTGAAGACGTTTGTTTTCGTAGTTTCATTTCCTTCTTTGAGTCATAGGAAATACCGTACTATTAAAAGGGGTTGAGGTAATACTAAGGAAAAATTTGCAAGTGATGCTCATCTCAAAGGCTACACATACCGAATCCTTCGAGTGAAGCTTTCAGAAATCTCATATAGTTCAGTCAATTTCTTCGGTGACAGAGACGAAATCTGGTCTCTGAGAAATTTTTTCTGACTGAGGAGTTAGGAATTTGCTAGTGCAAATTTTCTATAGTGAGGAACATGATAGCCTTGAGGAATTTGAGAGCTCAAACTTCCGATCGTTGTTGTGCTGCGCGCGAGCTGTCCCAAATATCTTATACACATAATGGTCATATCATTAGGGGCATTTATGTCTTATAATGTCGGGCTACTCCCTAGCTTTAAATAGCCGCCCCCTCAACCACTAGCTAGTTGGTTGCTCCGAGAAATAGATTGACACTTGTCATTTAGAGCATCCCATCCTCCGAGGACTTTGAAAGAAAATCATCAGTGAGGAAAAACCAAACACCTAAAACCCAAAGTGATTGAGCATTACTAAAGAGATTGTTCTTGTGTGGAACGGACGCTTGTTACCTTGAAGACTGTGCATCTTCCATACGGTTAGGTGTCAAGGTCTAGAGCATCCAAGAGGAATTGTGGATCGCTGAGTGACCAAGTATGTGATGGTTTAGAAGCCACCTTGAAGACTTACCATGAGTGATTGGGCAAGGTCTATCTGACCTTAGCTCCAACCAGACGTACAACTGTCACAACAGTTGGAACTGGTCTACCAATTCATTGTCTTCACCGAGCTACTGTTCTATTTCATCAACCTTTCTTTTCCTCGCTCATGTATTGATGAAATTGATCATTACTATATGAAGACTTTGACCGAAGAATTTCTCAATTTCCTCAATCATATTTCTTCAGTCACCTTGTCTTCTGCCTGCTTATTCTGTTTACATGCTACCTATGCTCTGTGTATGTTTCATTTCATCATAATGACTATGCTACTTTCTTGTTATGCATGCACCTGAGTACTTTATCCCCTCCATGTATTTCGTCACTTAGCTAATTCTTCAAGTAGTATTTCCTTAGTCGATATAACGCACTTTCAATTGGTATTAGAGCAAGGTAGTCCCTTGTTCTGTTCGATTTTGGTTTAACCACCTAGAATTTTAGTTATGTCGACCATAGGCATGATCAAGGTCTTGGCTAGGTGCCCTACCGTTGATGGGACAGACTATCCCTACTAGAAGAATAAGATGCGCATGCATCTTGAGGCAATTGACAATGATCTCTGGTATGTTGTGTCAAATGGCATTCCCTCCGTCATTCCGTTCGTAAACGCTACTGATATGAAGAGATTCAAGCAACTCGACTCTCAAGCGAAGAATATCATATGTGGCCATATGAGCAAAGGACAGTACAACAGAGTCAGTGCTTTGGAGTCTGCAAATCTTATCTGGGATAGGCTATCCAAGGTCAACGAAGGAATCCCAATGCAACGTGATTCTCGAGTTGACGTTCTTTGCAATCTCTTCAACATCTTCAAAAGACTCGACAATTAAGATGTTCAGCAAACCTTCGATCGCCTCACTGACATCTCCAATGAGCTTCAAGCACTTGGTGACACTGACATCATCGACCATGAGGTGGTGAAGAAATTGCTGAGATCACTTGATTCCTCATTCGATACACTGGCAATGATGATTCAAGAATGTGGAGACTACAAGTCACTAGATCCTGCTGATATCCTCGAGAGACTGGATAATCATGAATTCCATCAAGCTGAGAAGAGAGACCTCTACAGGCCAAGCTATAGAAGATCATGTGCACTATAGGCCAAGGCCATTTCCTCATATGAAGGGGAAGATTCTGACAGCAGCCTTGGTGATCCTGAGGAACTAAGCTAGGAGCTAGCGATGCTCATGAGGAAATTTAAGAAATTCTCAAGGCGTGGCCATTTTGCAAAATCTTCAAGAGGTGATGACTTGAGATCAGATTTTTCATCCCATGATTACAAGGAAAGGACTTGGCACAAATGCAAAAAACCTAGTCACTACATGGCTGATTATCCTTAGTGGCTGAAGGAATCACTACAAAAAATACACCTCCGCGATGATACGTGTTTGTCATAGTAGGTCACATTTCTGTCATGCATGCACATCCATGACGATTTTATGACAGAATCAAGATAGTCATACCTGTGCTGTCGTAGAAGTTTTCCATGACATTACCAAAATTATCATCACGGAAGTGTCCACTTCCATGACGATAAATCATGCGTCATAGAAGTACTTTCGTCAAGAGGAACTGACACGTGGCATCCACTGTAATGGGTCGTCGTTAAGCTATCGGGTCCAGTTTTGGATCCGATAACTCGTTAACAGCCTGAACCAATGGGAATTTTCCATGTGTAAAATTCTCAATGGCCAGAGGAACCATGTGTCGGCTCACCTTTGGGACAGATGTCATCCACTCATTAGACCGGACGCGCCTATGATACGTCAACACATGGCACAACCCAACAGAGGCCCATTCCGATGAAAAGGTCAGCCCGTTTTACTTGGTCAAAAGGCAGCGGGCCGGCCCATGGAAAGCCTGTTAATGGCATGTTCGCATATAGCCCATTTGCAGCCCGCTAACTCACATCCCGTTACGGTCTATACGAATTAGGCCCAGTAGCATCATCTGGGCCGTCCAATATGATTCCAGCCCATTGTTACTTCCGGCCCATGTATGGCCCATGATGTCTTTTGGCCCATATGATGCCCTTTGTAACTCTTGGCCCATTAACGGGCCGTGGTGAAACAGGCCCGTAATGAACAGTGTATCGCTTTATACCCATTAACGGCCCATTATTCCATTGGGCCATTTCCAGCCTGTGCTATCTTTCGGCCTTCTCAGGCCCATTTATTCTTGGGCTCATTTCCAGCATTCGGTTAGCTACGACCCGTTACTGGCCTTTTCTTCTTGTGGGCCAAATTCAGCCCGTGGTTATAGTCGGCCCATTTGTGGCCCGGTAATCTGTTGGGTCGTTTTCATAGCGTCATCAAATAAGGCCGATTAACGACGGCATGTTATGGTTGGCCCGTGAACGGATGATTCCATCTCTAGCCCGCTTACAGCCCATAATGTGGTCTGTTATTGGCCCACGTTTGGCCAATCGATCATACGGCCCGTCGAAGGCCCATTGATGCTATGGCCCGTAGAAGGCCCATTGTTTCTACGGCTCGTAGGAGGCCCATGGTCACTATAGTAAATATGTAGCCCATGGTTATTGTGGCCTAGTTTTAAAAATTAGGTTATTGCGGCCACTAGCAAACCACGGAAAAAGAACTTGTCAGTGCAACAGACCCTGGGTCCATTGCCCAGACTATGCACATGCACAAGAACAGGATTGAAACATCAGCTGGAGTCAGAGATTGAAGGACCAAGAGATTTGAAGAACCAACATGCAGCTCAGAGGAATCAAAATCAAGCCAGAGGAGCAAAATATCGGCAAGAGAAAAGCCTCCCTTGCCGGGTAGGCGAGCCCGGCAAGGGGCAAGGTCACCACCAGAAGCAACCAAGGCACCCCGGCAGGGCCTGCTGGGCCACGCGGAGGCAAAACCACCCCACCAACCACTCGCGCATGACCCATGTTACCAATCAGTGCGGTGTCAAGGCGCAAGGTGATTAAGTGGCAGCCATTCGCCACATGGCACCTGTTTCCTACAGAAGGAACATAGAAATGATAACCGTCCTATGATGTGTTAATAGAACAAGCACAGAGCACATCACCCTGAGGATACTTAGAAACCCTAAGGCTATCGGCAGAATAGTGGAGTGGGATGTGGTGTTGTCCAGCTTTGGTCTGAAGTTTGGGAGCACATCAACCATTCAGAGCAGGGCACTAGCAGAGTTTATTGCAGAATGGACACCAACCCCTGATGAGGAAGTGACAGAGACAACTATCCCCGACAAGGAATCGCCCCAAGAATGGATTATGTATTTTGATGGTGTTTTTTCCCTACAAGGTGCAGGGGCTGGCATGCTTCTTGTTGCCCCCTCCGGGGAGCACTTGAAATACGTCATCCAAATGCACTTTGCCCGGGAAGAAGCCACCAACAATACATCTGACTATGAAGGGCTCCTTGCTGGGCTCAGAGTTGCAGCAGAATTGGGAATCAAGAAGTTGATCATACGAGGAGATTCGCAGCTTGCGGTGAGACAACTCAACAAGGATTATCAAAGCCCATTGATGGAAGCATACATCGAGGAAGTGAGGAGATTGGAGGAGCACTTTGATGGGTTGCAAACCGAGCACATACCCCGTGCGAAAAACAGCATAGATGATCACCTGTCAAAGTGTGCTGCGCGGAAGCTTCCTGTGGAACTAGGAACTTTTGTTCTGCGTCCCTATCAACCCTGCGTATCGCCAACCACAATGGCTCAGAAAAGGAGAAAGTTGGACTACGGTAAGCCTCTCCTGATCGAGTCATTCGCTCCCGGCAGAGACCCTGCTGGAAATAACTCCTCACAGCCTGCCGGACCACCCCCTCCAGCCGTGCCAATGGACCCCGCGAACGAGGCTGGTACTCCCGCAGCCGAGGAGGTGCCGCTAGTCCTCGTTGCCGAGCCCCAGGCTCCAACTTGGGCAAGGCACATCATCCGCTTCCTCCAAACTAGAGAACTTCCAGGCGACCAAGATGAAGCCTAGAAAGTAGCCCGGAGGGCCAGTATGTATCAGTTTGTCGATGACACTCTATATAGAAGGAGGCCCAACGGTGTGAAATTCAAGTGTGTCTGCCGGGAAGATGGAAAGGAACTGTTGACTAAGATTGACAAAGGAACGTGCGGCTCACACATTGGATCAAGGGAATTAGTTGGGAAACCATTCCGGCAAGGATTCTATTGGCCCACATCCCTCCAAGACGCGGTCGAGCTCATCACGACATGTGATGGCTGCCAGTTCCATTCCAAGAGAACACACCCGCATGCCCAAACCCTTCAGACAGTCCCTTTATCATGGCCATTTTTGGTCTAGGGGCTCGATATCCTCAGACCCTTCACCCGAGCAATCGGTGGTTTTGAATTCTTGTTCGTCGCTATGGACAAGTTTACAAAGTGGCCGGAAGTGTCTGCCGTGAGAAAGGTGACTGCTCAATCAGCTATCAAGTTCTTGAAAGAATTGGTGTGTCATTTTGGAGTTCCGGCAAGGATCTTCACCAACAACGACACCCAATTCACGAGCCACGCCTTCATGCAATATGTTCGTACCCTTGGATGCAAGATCTCGTTCTCCTCTGTGGCACACCCCCGGAGCAATGGACAAGTGGAGAGGGCGAACGCTGAAGTGTTGCGTGGACTCAAGACAAGAACTTTTGATACACTGCAGAAGCACGACATGCGGTGGATTGAGGAGCTGTCGATAGTTCTCTGGTCCCTTAGAACAACATCTAATCGAGCTACCAGGCAGACTCCCTTCTCCCTGGTCTACGGGGCAGAAGCAGTTATCCCCATGGAACTCATTTATGGGTCTCCTCGAGTGCTTGCCTATGATGAAGTAGTGCAAGATCAGCATCGGCGTGACGATGCTGTGCTACTCGAGGAGAACCATCTCCGGGCTGCTACGCGTGCTGCATGCTACCAGCAAGCCCTGCATCGCTATCACAGCCGCATGGTTCATGCCCGGTGTTTTGAGGAAGGTGACCTTGTCCTTAGGCGCGTTCAGCCCGCCAAGGGTACAAGCAAGCTGTCACCAAAGTGGGAAGACCCTTACCGGGTGGTACAAGTCACCAGACCAGGCGCAATCCATCTGGAGACCGGAGATGGCACTCAGTTGCAAAACTCATGGAATATTGAGCATCTCCACAAGTACTACCCGTAAGGCGCGAGGCTGTCGGGCACTGCCCGGCAGCCACCCTTTTGTACAGGCATTGGCTCAGCTGCATGTAACCCCTTGTACAAAGCCGGGGCGATGACCCCTGCAAGAGAAAATAAATAAGCGTTGTAGAGGGGGGCAACTAAGATTTCATGCATGCATGAGCACACCAAGATCACTGCATAAGCATCTCATGAGCATTTGCATATGCATATAGATAGGATTGCATCCTGCATTCATTTTTATCTATATGAAGTTGCAGGTTCCTGTCGTGAACTTGGCTTCGACAATGGGTGAGAAGATTGCAGGACACAGTGATCCCCAGCAAGGCCAAACAGATAAGTTTTACCTCTTGTCCATTAGTGTTCTGTAAAGCTATAACTTTGCATGAGAAAACCTCGCCCCTCTTTTGAAACCTAGGTGCTCCCATCCATGAGTCAAACGTTGCTTCGGTGAGGATGGTTGCAGTAGCCTCTGGTAAAAAAGGGAGTTGGCGGGGGGATGGCCCCTCTGTCTGTTCCCCGACAGACGTAGCTCTCCGGCAGACAAAGGGGGTACCGGCAAGATATCCTGCCGGGGAAAACTTGTTTATTTACATTAAAGAGGCATTCCACCTCTGCATGGACATACACATGCACGGGTTCCCGGCAGAGTTCATCTTTTTCATTCATATGCTGATACACATACAAGCATTACAAAACACGAAGATGGACTCGAGAGATTACATTATTTGAATTAAAACTTGGCGATTGCCTACAAGTTTAAGATTGACAAAAGATAAGTGCCCCATTACGCCTTTGCCCCTGTCCATCTCCTACAGGAAGAAGTCGAAGGGGCCAGAGGCAGGCACAACTGTGATTCGGTGTCTCCCGAGGATCAGGACGACGTCGCTCCCCGGGAGGGAAGAAGAAACCGAAGGGCAGGCGTGGATGGTGATGCTGCGGGAGGACCATATGGGAGGCACGGAGTCACAGGCAAACACGACTCATCGGAAAGGACATCCCCGTCCTTGACGCGTCGTGGGTTGCCATTGCAATCCGCATCACTACCACCCGAAGACCTCGGCACGACCACCACGACGGGCTCCATGCTCTCTAAATCCTCCCATAGAGAGCATGGTCGTCCCCGGGAGCCTTGACGTTAGAAGCCACCGCACATCCCGAAGACGTGTGGGAAAGCCAGAAGCCTTCCTGTATGACAAGAGGACCGCGCCCAGGAGGAGCCAGATTCACCCCTATTGGAAACAAATCTCTCCTTCCCAATGCCGCGAGAGGAAGAAGAACGGGGAGCGATTGACTACCACGCGCCATGGCTGATTCAAGCCATGACACGGTGTCGTTCATGTCCCCTCCCACTGAAGTCAAGGCCACGGAGGACCCAGCGGCAAGCACTCTAGGCTTGCCACTCCTGGCATCGGCGCCGCACCGCCCGAATCTTACTCTCATATCCAAGGGAGATCTCATGCAGGGGCCTGGGGGCTGGCCCCAGGCTCTTCTCTTCGGCATCACCTGCAAAAGCAGAAAACAAAGGAAGAAAATGAGGAATACGAAGGTGGATGACTCCCGCCTCCTCAGCCCCTCCCTTTTACATGCCGGGCGGAGGAGGGCACCTACTCCATCAACGGGCGGCCACCGTCCTCCTCCGCAAATTCAAGGGGGGCGGGCCCTCTCCAAGATGCTCTCCCGTGCCACGCGCCTTCGTTACCTCCCCCGTGTGATGCATGCAGCATACATAGCCAAGGATAAGAGCACACAGTGGGAAGAGTAAATTGTCATTTTCTACCCCGTGCGTTAAAGTTGTTCACGGGCCATTACTGGAGCAGCCCCACCACTATCGGCTTTACGCCACACGCGGGTAACCCAGAAACAGGCCCAAAATCAAGGCTAATGAAGAAGCTATGGAAATCTCAAGGGGCCAACCCCTTCAGCAACCCTCCCTGTGCACTTATTAGGACCTACCACGACGACGCTCAGCAACGCGTCCGGGGCAGGCCCGGGGGCTTCTGTCAGTGTAACAGACCCTGGGTCCATTGCCCAGACCGTGCACAGACACAAGAACAGGATTGAAACATTAGCTGGAGTCAGAGATTGAAGGACCAAGAGATTTTAAGAACCAACATGCAGCTCAGAGGGATCAATATCAAGCCAGAGGAGCAGAATATCGGCAAGAGAAGTGATGAGGGGAGGATATCTATTACTCCTATTATTTCACCACATCATGATATTCTGAAGCTTGGATCCTTGTGCTTTTCAATTCCTCCTACGAATGAGGTGAAGCCCAATTTTAGAACACCACCAATGTGTTTCGGCAAGGCCAAATAGTAGTGGCTTTATATCCAGGCCATGTCATGGGCCATAGAGCTTTATTTTTGAGTTTTGGTATTTTAATTTGGTTGGGCCTGTCCAATCCATATTTTTTTGTTTTAGGGTTTACCTATATAAGTTAGCCGCCGGCTATTGTAATAGGGAGTTGAATTTTCGAGTTAAGAATAGACAGGAAAAAGGTTCCATGTTGGGGACACCAATATCGCTTGTTTTGCTTGCTGATTCGCAAGAATCTGTATTGTTGTTTGTGGAGTAGATCTAATTTGCTCAACAATCAAAATTATCTCCTGGTTCTATCATTCGCCATGAAAGATTGGGCCAAAAACCTTAGGATCTCTAATTGATCCTTATCATCTTGGTACCAGATTCGTCGGGTTTCTCACGGTGTATCCTTGTTGAGAATTATTTGCTGCTGGAAGTATTGCTACCGAAGGCGATCTAGCCACCACATCGGCGTTGGAAGATTCTTTTCGTTTCTGCTAGAGGCACGCTGTGGATCGTGAAGGCGTTGGAGTTCGGCCGCCACCACGATAGTTGATCTGCTATTTTGTTTTGCTGGAGGCGTCAAATCCTGCCGCCGCAATACCTATTTCATGCATCGCTAGGTAATTCAAGGTTGAATCGGTTCAGTCCAATTTCTGATTGCATACAGGAAAGAAAACCACATCAGGAAAGTGAAAATAGAAAACGAGATTGGATTGGAGTCCTACACGTGAGTACACTTCAATTCCAAATTGGCCTCAATATTTTTTGGGGATGTGGGCATCCTTTCCTTTCTCTGATCGAGAGTCGTGACCAGCTTGGAGACCTGCAATCAAGGAGCCAACTCTCGTTTGTCTAGAGTGGATTTCTGGCCGTGATTTTCACCGTGAGACTCTTCTGCTCCTATGGATTGTAGTCTGTGTTCCGTCGTTCCGCAATTCTCTGTTGGACGCATACTGCTGCTGCTGCGGACATCTACTACGCGTCTATGCCATGATTTATCGTCTGCCATGGTGAACTTGATTAATGGCGAGAATTCAGTAGCTGCTGGAGTCCAACCGAAGGAGCCTGTGCTTCCCACCTTTGCTGATGATTTGGCTCCTAATGTTCGAGCTGGCTTTGATAGTACGTGTGAGTACATTAAGCAAAGCCATGATTCTTTGGCCACGCTAATTGTAGGCTTGTCTACCCGGATTGATTCATTGGGAGATGTTGTTCCCCGTGCACAGGTGCAGCCACCCCCTATTGTACAACCCCGTGACATGCTACCACGCCGCCATACTGATGTGCCTGCTCGCCGACACGGAGCCTATGGACATGCTGATGATGGAGACCTTGTGGGTGACGGTGATTATGCACCACAACAGCGCCCTATTGATGCCCGTCTTGCAGGTGCTCATTGTGCACTACAACATGATCGTAACAGTGTTGGTCAAGCTGTTCGTGTTACCATTGATGATGGTGGTATTGGGCGTGTCAAATTGTCCATCCCTTCTTTTTCCGGTGACCGTGGACCTGACGATTATTTGGAATGGGAGATGCATATGGATCATATTTTTTCTACCCACCATTATACTGAGGAGAAGAGACTTCAACTCGCTGCAGTTGAATTCACTGGTTACGTGCTGATTTGGTGGAGTCAAATTCTCCGTATGCCAACTCGCCAAATGTCCTGGAGAGGTATGAAAGAACTCATGCGACATCGTTTTGTTCCTGAACATTACAAGCGTGATATGTACCACAAATTACAGCGGCTCACTCAGGGTAATAAATCGGTGGATGACTATTATAAAGAGATGGAGTTGTTGATGATACGTACAGGAACAACTGAGGATCCGGAGGCTACTATGTCTCGGTTCTTTCATGGGATGAATGTTGAGGTGCAGGATCGTGTCGGAGATAGTGGTTTACTATAATATACAAGATCTTGTGCACCAAGCTGAGCGTGCAGAACAACAACTCAAACGGCACCAAGTTTCAGCCACGAACACATGGCACCATTCCCCCCACTGAGTTGCTGGTTCTAGTGCTAAGCCGACACCTTCTACGCGCTCCAGCAATTTTTCTCCTGGTGAAGCGCCAAAATCAGGAGTGTCCAAAGTTGCATCCACTCAGTCCACCGCTGGAATAGAGTGCTTTACTTGTGGAGGCCGAGGACACATGAGGCGTGATTGCCCTAATACAAAAAGGGTGATGCTCACACAAGATGGATATGTGTCTGCTAGTGATGATGACAAGGCTGTTGATCCATCGAGTGAGGAGTCTGAGGAACTTGAACCCGTGGATGTGTATCCAGAGAACGCTGCTCCAAATTGCACTAACTTGATGGTGCACCGTGTGCCCACGGATCGCATAGAAGGACAAGGGCAGCACTGGAATATTTTTCAGACCCAATGCATTGTGGGGACCCCGAATCATAAGTCGTGATCACCGAATGCATGTGTATAGTTATCCCAGAGATCAATGCTCACTGAACACACAGAAGCTGAATAACAAGAGTCTTACATCCATACATACCATCTAACATAAATTATGACCATTATGGTCAAGTCTTACATAGATAAAGCCACAAGGGCTGAATACCAAATAAACATAAGCAGCAGAAAACTTCGTCGAAAAGTAGAACCCATGACATCTGCCTTAACCCTACAGGCATTCTGACTGGGAAGCGTCCTAGCTCGCATGTTCGTCACCGAAGTATTCTTCATCATATCTTGTTCTTTCATGCCTGGCCAATAAAATAACCAGTGGCAAGCCAATGAGTAATTTGAATGTACTCGCAAGCAACCCATGTTTTGGTTCAAGATACAACAATGCATGATATAGGTAAATTTTTGTAGAAAGCTAAATTTTATTGTTATGACATGTTCAACAACTGGTAAATCATGCATCATATGACTTCAAGTAACCATAGGGACTGGTTACAGATATCAACATAAAGGGAGTGGGCTTCAACCCAACTCAATCATGTCAAGTCCTTAACTTGACCCAATTAGTTCTTCCCACTTATCCAAACACACACACACACACACACGCACACACACACACACACACTGGTTTGTAAAAAAGTGGACGTAGCCCAAGAGCGGTTACCCAACTGTCCTTGACCGTGGACACGGCTATTCGAATAGTTTGACACTCTGCAGAGGTTGCACAATTTACCCACAAGATCCGGGGAACTTCCGTGTCATCCACGACCCACGGTACCTCAAGTACCCGGGGTAAGCACCCGATCACTATCTTTCCCTAGACGACACTAACATAGAGTCCACTCAATTTGTAGTAACCCCCGTGCCCAACATTTCACATCTTAAAGTTGTGGAGCCTCGCTCCCATATTCATCATATACCACAAGCACGGGGTACCGACGGTGTGTCCGGTGCCCTGTGAAAATAGTCATGGCCACCCTACCTGGCACGACCCCGTCCCGAGAGAGCGCAACAACGACTCTCCCGTCACTAGTAATCCGGGCTCCAAGCTAGTATCGGCCTAGGTAATCAATAATGCCCTTTCCCATATAAGGGCATAGTTGTTGCGCATGTAAGGTTGGAATAACGGTCGCTACTTAAACCAATCCGTTTTAAAAACAACATGCACACTTGCCTCGGCACACCACTACGTCATCAAGTGGTTACCCAACTCATTATCACCTTGGGGCATAAGTGGCACCCGACTGGGTTTTCGAAAAGTCTTTTGAAAACAATCTTGCTCCCATCACCATGCATATACCCAACCCATTTGCGTAGTAGTTACATAGCATCCTAATTACACCCACTTGCATAACCCTCATAGAAGGGTAGGGTCATGCACATTGCAATTACCAACAAGGAAGTAATGGTGGCAAACCACCCCATGTGGTCACCTCATCATCATGTCTCCGATGCAAGCAATAAAAGTGCTATATGACATGCATAAAAAGGTTTCATAGACATGGTCAAAGGGCTGCTTTCCTTGATCTTCAAAGTATTCAAGTCCTTCTCCTTCTTCTTATCCAACTACTTCGTCAAATACGGGATCGATTCGTCACAAAAGAAATGATAGGAAAATAAGGCAACAGCAAAACAAAAAAACCAAAGTGCTTAGAAAAATGTCAACCTATTTTTAATAAATACTAGGGTGAAAACTAATAAGGGGAAAATTCTTAGTTTTGGATTTGGAGTTAGAGGGATAGAGTAGTGGATTTTCAAACAGAGATTTTATTGTTCAAATTTGAATTTAAATTTGAACAATACAGAAAAGTTTGATGGATATTTATGGAAGGTACACCATTAAATAGGTGGGATTTTTAGAAGAATATAGGAGTTGGAATTATTGCATTTGGATTAATATTTAATCCCGTGGAATTTTTGCATGTTTCTGAGAAAAAGAAAATAAGAAGTAGCACTGTGCAACTGGGCCTATTCGGCCACAATGCAGCAGGCCCAGGAGGAATCCAGCCCGCGCGAGGCTGCCTCGTCAAAGGCGTATTTGGGAAATACGCCTCCAGCCGACGCAGTGAATTGGAGCGCATGCGCATGGTTTAAACCTGACATGTGGGACCCACACGTCAGGACGGGAGGCTGACGAACGGGCCCCACGGCCGTCGTCGTCAACCTCGGGCCAGAGAGGGTGGCAAGCTCACCGGCGCCGCTGTGGTCAACAGCGAGGCGGTCTGAGAGAACAGACGTGCTCAGGACGGAGTTGCCGTTCGGGTGGAGGTGGAGTTGGTCACCGGGGTGTAGGGGTTCGCCGGCGACGAGGAAGCCGGTGGCAGAGCTTCGGGAGGTGCTTGCCCCGGTTGATTCCGGCAGCAATAGGGAGGGGAAACACAGGTGAAATGGTCAGGGAGCTGTGGCGTTTCTAGATCGAGAGATCGAAGAGGTGTAGAGAGCCTGTACCTCGAGATCGACAGTGACCCGAGGCGGCAGAGCTCGAGATCAATCTCGAGCTAGGGCGCTTCTGGTGATGAGCTGGTGTGTAGGGGGCCTATTTGGAGTGGGAGAGGACGATGAGTGGTGAGAGGAGGGCTCGGGGATGCCTTATATAGGCGAGCAGCGGTCCACCGTGGGCTCATGCGCTGGCGAGCTCGTGCTCGTCGCTACAGGCCTCGGGAGGGTGCCGCGCCGAGTCTAGGGCGTTTGTGGGGGTGGACTACGCCCAGGGGGAGAAGAGAGGGAAAGCAGGGGGGCCAGGGCACCGCGCGTGTGAGCGCGCTCACTGGTGCGCTCGGACGGCTGGCGTGCGTGCGAGCTTGGGCGAGAGGAGGGAGAGGGAGGAGGGGGACAGAGGCATGGCCTGACACAGACGTCAAGGCGCATCGTCGGGCACGCTGGGGAGGCCCGAGGTGGCTGGAGGTCGTTGGCAGGGGGCGGCTACAGTGCCTGGCCGCACTGTAGCGCACTCTAGAGCGCCCAAATGGCTTGGCATGCCATTTTCTAAGCAGTGTGGGCGCCCCCAAGCATGTCTAGCTGGTCTAGGAGGGAGTAAAGAAAGGGGGGAGGGGCCTTGGATGCCATGGATGGCTAGTAGGAGAAGGGTGGGGTTGAGAGAGAGATGGAAATGGGCTGCCCAGAGGGGTAAATGAGGTGGTTTCACCCCTCAATCATTGAGCTGAGACGCAGCCATAGTTACTGGAGGTAGAAGAGGGTCAGGAGCAGTTGTGGTACAAAGTTGAGCCCATGGAGATTAGTGGAAGAGGTCAAAATGGAATTTTGGTAAAGTGGCAAAAGGTTTTTGATGCTTGTTTGGGTAAGCAAATGAACTCCACTTGGCATGAGACTCCACGGGGTGAAATGGAACATATAATTAGGGCCTTCCACCAATTTTGAGATCATTTGGGCAAAGTTGCCAGTGCAACTTTTGTAAACCCTAGAAACCAGCAGAAATGCATTCACCAAGATCTAGTCATCCAAAACCATTCCCCTTGATGCACCACTTGGTGTAGTATCATCATTTGGGCTTTAGAGCATGACCACAAAGTTTGGGGGCAATGTAAAGTTGTTTAAACTTGAATCTGGACAGAGATGGTTTTTGGGCAGTTTGGTGAACCAAAATAGCCTGGATTGAGCCGAAACTTTGCAAGGTCATCATATTATGCATATGTGACTTGCTAGAATTTTCCTGGATTTATTGGAAAATATTTCTTCTAGAAATATTTCTAATATTTTAAATGGACAGAAATGGTTTTGGAGGGTTTTGCCCAATATTTTGAACATGATCATGTGTTGAAACTCTTATACACGGAAAATATATGTCCACTGAGTTTCCCTGATTTTTCTCAAATATTTTTGAAGCTTTAAAATAATTTTAACCTATTAAAGACCATTTCTAGCCTTAATAAAAAGCCTTTAAATAAAATAGGAAAATTACTTTTAAAATTATATTTTTGTGGTTTATGGGAGTCGTATATCTAATAGGTTTCAAATATACTCTTTGAAATATTTTTCATACCACAAATCAAGTACTTGTAGTGCAAACCTCAATTCAGAGTTTTTTTGAAAATACTATTTGGCCAAATTATTTTTGTAAGAAAATACTATATTGCTCTATACACATGGCATGATTATTGGGCAGAAGTTTGGGGCAAGGAGATGAAGTATAGAAGGTGGAGTTGTGTTGACTTTAAAGAGCACTTGAAAAAAACACAGAGAGAAAACCAACTCCAAATAAAAGCCAAATAATGCAAAAGTTTTTGTCAAACCACACTTTATCATGATTTATTAGCTTAAGTGTTGTGGCATGAAAATCAGGGTGTGACAGACCTACCCCCCTTACAAGAATCTCGTCCCCGAGATTCCCAAACAAGGCGTGGAAAGGAATACGAAAACTGGACATGGGGTAGTCTTGATGTCCTCATACTGCTTGTGCTTCCGAGTGGTGCTTCATTGAACCTTGAAATATTCAATGAAGTGGCTTCGTGTATGACGTCCTGCTTGGTCCAGGTTGCAATTGGGGTCTCTCGCGTAGGTCATATTGGGCTGGAGGTCAATGGCTTGGTGATCGATGTCCTTGTAGAGACCGGACTAGTTAGGAAGTTGGAAACTTTTTCGGAGTGGTGTTGTGTGGAAAAATGTTGTGCACAGTGGGTGACTCAGGTGGTAACTCTAGCTGGTTGCCGTCCATTCTTCGTCTTGCAGTGATCTTGGAGAGGGCCGATAAATCTTGGCGTGAGCTTCCCTTTGACAAGGAAATGCTTGGTTCCTTTGAGAGAAGTGGCTTGCAGATACACCTGGTCTTCGATGAGAAAGTTCACTCCTTGACGATGGTGGTTGGTATAGTTCTTTCTCCTTGGCATGGCGGTCTTCAAATGTTCCTTGACTAGCTGAACGGCTCTGCTTCTGTCTTTGGGTAGACAAGTAGGTCACCAGATAATGATGACAACTATCTTGTCTAAGTACTCCATGGAGACTTTGTTCATGGGGTACATAAAGTAGGCTGGGGATTGGTGGTGGTCACGGTTGAGTGTTGGTCAGGGTCTACTTGACCTAGAACCAAAGCCCATGGTCATGATCCGACCATGTTGTGGCTTGGTAGAGCTTAAGGGTTTCAAGGGTTCTAGTGTGCGAGTGAACATTTATCATCTTATCTTTAAGCACGGCTTCTGAGATGCCAATAGTCTATCTAGTCCCTCAAACAAATAACCTTATACCACCGAAAGCATTATTGCATATAGGTCAAATCCAATCATCACTCATGTGATCCATATTCTCGTGACTCCCGAGAGGAGGTCTAACAAAAATCATATATGTCTACAATCCCCAAACTCATAGGTATGGCTACCCCTAAAAATCCATGGGTAGAGCATACAAGCTTCCAAGCGGGAATAAAACACGACAATCCAAGTGCTCATCCTATTCTTCCAAGGTCCATGTTAGTGTATATCTATCCGAAGGAAACACGTCGTATGCCACTCCAAAATCTTGTTTCCTTCCTATGAATCAACTCCAACAACCCGTTAACTTCCATTAATCACTACATAATCCTTTAATTCTACAAATCCAATGTCTATGTTGTTCCACATGATCTCCTAAAGTCCCTAAAATCCCCAAATACTTGAAAGGGATGTTTATACTATAGTAAGTCCACCAATATCCATTATCATGGTCAAGTAAACTCCAAGGTCAAGCTTATATCAACTCCGATGATTAATCCAATCTCCCAGTTTATTGTCCACCGAGAAACATGGTATCATGATTGAGATCATCAATCTAAATTCAATTTTCTCAAAACCACGTAGACATACTCAGTATCTATACTCAACTATGATCACCTACTTAAATCCAAACCTCATGTCCAATGAGAATTCCTACATGCTTCCCCAAAGTCATTATCGTAATGTCAACTATCTCCTATCAATATCCCCTGGCTAAGTCAAATCCTCATACTTCCAAGAATTCAGCTTGCAATCTTAATTGTCCCACTAAATCCAATTTATCCAGGGGTAATTAAAGCTATGCTACTCTATAATAATGATCCCACCAAGTTCATCTACCAACATGAAAGCCTCATAATCCACCAAATAGTCTCATATAATTCCTCAAAGTCACTGATATAAACTCATCAAGTCATTTGTCCTCTATTCCTATATCCTCAAACTGGTCTTCCCTATGGCATCGTCAGTTCTTATGCTATATTAGGATGATAATGTGCTCGTTCGCCATATCCACTAGTTCCATAATGATTCCAGTGTTGTGCAAGGTTTACAGAGGCTTAACTGGTTCTCTTGCAATTCTGTGGGTTAAGCACATGGTTAAGGACTCGAGCTAGGGTATCTCTTGAAGTCTCGGAGGGTCTAGGAATGGGTTTCTAGTCTGGAGGGTAAACATAACTCCACGGGGTTTCACTTGGTCGAGGAGGCTGTAGAAAAGTTCTTCAGTCCTTGTTGGTCGCCGAAGTAGAATCCTTGGTGCATCTTGTCTTGTTGGCCTTTAGTTTAGGAGGGATATGAGAGGGAAAAGTAGCATATAGGAGGGGAATGCCTAAAGGGGGTTCTATAGTGCAAGTGCAAGCAAACAAGTGCCGTGAAGGCCTCACACATTCATTAAGGTAAGATAGGTGATATAGTCGCATACATGCTGCCTAGGGCAAAAGTGCGGCTTATATAAAAACACAAACAAATAAAAACAAGCAACACAGAACGTGGTTCCATTTGAACCATCACACGGACTCAACTACGCATATGGGGGTACACGACATCCTACCCTAGGGGTTCTCGGACTTGGTAGTCGTGCTTGCTCAGAGAGAAGGGCATTCAGTCTTTAGTTTCTGGGTTCCACTTGTGGTGCCAATGGGTATGCGATAGTCGGCTGCATGTTGGGACACATCCTGTTAACATGCCCAAGTTCACCACACCCGTGACATGTGACGGAAGCAAAAAGGTGATTATTTAGTCTTGGGTATTGTCGTTGGGGGCCTGACGATGATCCTCTATGAGGTGGATATGGAAATCCATTCCTATGCCTCCTGCGTGGGTTTTGGTTGCGGGCTTTCTAAAGTTCCTCGATTTGTTGCTCCTAATTGGCAATGTGGGCTTGTAAGGCAATGATTTGCTGTTCTCGCTCGACCACCTTCTTCTTCTCGAGGCAGTGGAGGTGCAGAAGTGAAGGGAGGTCTTGGCGAGCCTTGAGGAATGCTTCAGTACGGTGATGTAGAAGGTAGTCTCCTGCATTGATGAAACAGATCTGGTACTTGAGAGTTGGATCCTCATCTTCTAGGGAAATCATGACTAGAGTTGGGGCTCCAAAGCCGCTCCTTCCAGGTAGGTAGCGGGTTGCGTGTTCTTCTTCATTTCTAGGAGGAGGTCTCGAAGACGGAGGAGCGCTTCGTATGCCACTTGCTGAATGGCCAGGTCTCTTGTTGGCATGGGTGGTCCAATGAAGAGCCACCCCTGGGGTGAGGTCTTGGCAGGCACAAAAAGCTTGGAGTAGAACTCCTTCTCGAACACATCATTTTCTAGTTCATGCAGGGTGTACATGGGCAGCAAGGGATAGTGGCATTATTGGAGGCAATCTCTTAGGAGTGATGGAAATCCTATCGTAAGAAGTCTCAAGGGGGCGATGACCTTCTACAAAAGTTGAATAGGAAAGGTCAATAAGGAGAAATATCCCTTAGGTTTGGGGAATCTCAGCAAAGAAGAGGAGTATAGAGGGTCTTGCAAACGGGTTTTGTCCTATCTAACGGCCATGCTAACTAAGGCTTCCTACAATCAGGATGGCTCTGATACCAGCTCTGTGGGGACCCCGACTCATAAGTCGTGATCACCAAATGCATGTGTACAATGATCCCAGAGATCAATGCTCACTGAACACACAGAAGCTGAATAACAAGAGTCTTACATCCATACATACCGTCTTAAATAAATTATGACCATTATGGTCAAGTCTTACATAGATAAAGCCACAAGGGCTGAATACCAAATAAACTTAAGCAGCGGAAAACTTCGTCGAAAAGTAGAACCCATGCCATCTGCCATAACCCTACAGGCATTCTGACTGGGAAGCGTCCTAGCTCGCATGTTCGTCACCAAAGTATTCTTCATCATATCTTGTTCGTTCATGCCTGGCTAATAAAATAACAAGTGGCAAGCCAATGAGTACTTTGAATGTACTCGCAAGCAACCCATGTTTTGGTTCAAGATACAACAATGCATGATATAGGTAATTTTTTGTAGAAAGCTAAATTTTATTGTTATGACATGTTCAACATCTGGTAAATCACGCATCATATGACTTCAAGTAACCATAGGGACTGGTTACAGATATCAACATAAAGGGAGTGGGCTTCAACCCAACTCAATCATGTCAAGTCCTTGACTTGACCCAATTAATTCTTCCCACTTATCCGAACACACACTGGTTTGTAAACAAGTGGATGTAGCCCAACAGCGGTTACCCAACTGTCCTTGACCGTGGAAACGACAATTCGAATAGTTTGACACTCTGCAGAGGTTGCACACTTTACCCACAAGATCCGGGGAACTTTCGTGTCATCCACGACAGGCGGTACCTCAAGTACCCGGGGTAAGCACCCGATCACTATCTTTCCCTAGACGACACTAACATAGAGTCCACTCGATTGGAAGTAACCCCCGTGCCCAACATTTCACATCTTAAAATTGTGGAGCCTCGCTCCCATATTCATCACATACCACAAGCACGGGGTACCAATGGTGTGTACGGTGCCCTGTGAAAACAGTCATGGCTGCCCTACCTGGCACGACCCCATCCCGAGAGAGCGCAACAACGACTCTCCCGTCACTAGTAATGCGGGCTCCAAGCTAGTATCGGCCTAGGTAATCAATAATGCCCTTTCCCATATAAGGGTAGAGTGGTTGCGCATGTAAGGTTGGAATAACGGTCACAACTTAAACCAATCCGTTTTGAAAACAACACACACACTTGCCTCAGTACACCACTTTGTCATCAAGTGGTTACCCAACTCATTATCTCCTTCGGGAATAAGTGGCACCCGACAGGGTTTTTGGAAAGTCTTTTGAAAACAATCTTGCTCCCATCACCATGCATATACCAAACCCATTTGTGTAGTAGTTACTTAGCATCCTAACTACGCCCACTCGCATAACCCGCATAGAAGGGTAGGGTCATGCACATTGCAATTATCAACAAGGAAGTAACGGTGTCAAACCACCCCATGTGGTCACCTCATCATCATGTCTCCGATGCAAGCAATAAAAGTGCTATATGACATGCATAAAAAGGTTTCATAGACATGGTCAAAGGGCTGCTTGCCTTGGTCTTCAAAGTATTCAAGTCCATCTCCTTCTTATCCAACTAGTTCTTCAAATACATGATCTATTCGTTGCAAAAGAAATGACGGGAAAATAAGGCAATACCAAAACAGAAAAATCAAAGTGCTCAGAAAAATGTCAAACTATTTTTAATAAATACTAGGGTGAAAACTAATAAGGGGAAAATTCTTAGTTTTGGATTTGGAGTTAGAGGGATACAGTAGTGGATTTTCCAACAGAGATTTTATTGTTCAAATTTGAATTTAAATTTGAACAGTATAGAAAAGTTTGATGGTATTTATGAAAGATACACCATTAAATAGGTGGGATTTTTAGAAGAATATAGGAGTTGGAATTATTGCATTTGGATTAATATTTAATCCCGTGGAATTTTTGCAAGTTTCTGAGAAAAAGAAAAGAAGAAGTAGCACTGTGCAACTGCGCCTATTCGGCCACAGTGCAGCAGGCCCAGGGGGAATCCAGCCCGCACGAGACTGCCTCGTCAAAGGCGTATTTGGGAAATACGCCTCCAGCCGACGCAGCTAACCGGTATGCACGCACGTGTTTTAAACCTGACGTGTGGGACCCACACGTCAGGATGTGAGGCTGACGGATGGGCCCCACAATTGTCGTCGTCAACCTCGGACCAGAGAGGGCAGTGAGCTCACCGGCGCCACTATGGTCGACGGCGAGGCGATCTGACGGAACCGACGTGCTCAGGACTGAGTCGCCGTTCGGGTGGCGGTGGAGTTGGTCGCCGAGGTGCAGGGGTTCGCCTGCGACGAGGAAGTCGGCGGCCGAGCTTCAGGAGGTGCTTGCCCCGGTTGATTTCGGCTACAATAGAGAGGGGAAACAGAGGTAAAATGGTATAGGAGGTGTGGCGGTTCCAGATCGAGAGATAGAAGAGGCGAAGAGAGCCTGTACCCCGAGATCGACGGAGACCCGAGGTAGCAGAGCTCGAGCTCGATCTCGTGCTCGAGCGCTTCTGGAGATGAACTGGTATGCAGGGGGCCTATTTGGAGAGGGAGAGGACGAGGGGTGGTGAGCAGAAGGCTCAGGAATGCCTTATATAGGCGAGCGGCGGTCCACCATGGGCTCGTGCACTAGCGAGCTCGTGCTTGTTGCTACGGTCCTCGGGAGGGTGCTGCGCCGAGTCTAGGGCGTTCGTGGTGGTGGGCTATGCCCAGGGGGAGTAGAGAGGGAAGCAGGGGGGCCAGGGCACCGCGCGTGTGAGCGCGCTCATTGGTGCGCTCGGGCGGCCGGCTCGCATGCGAGCTGGGGCGAGAGGAGGGAGAGCGAGGAGGGGGACAGAGGCGTGGCGTGACGCAGACGTCGAGGTGCATCGTCGGGCGCATTGGGGAGGTCCGAGGTGGGCGGAGGTGGTTGGCAGGGGGCGGCTACAGTGCCTGGCCGCACTGTAGCGCTCTCTAGAGCGCCCAAATGGCTTGGCATGCCATTTTCTAAGCAGTGTGGGCGCCCCAAGCATTTCTAGCAGGTCTAGGAGGGAGTAGAGAAAGGGGGAGGAGCTTTGGATGCCATGGATGGCCAGTAGGATTAGAGTGGGGTTCAGAGAGAGATGGAAATGGGCTATCCAGAGGGGTAAATGAGGTGGTTTCACCCCTCAATCATTAAATTGAGACGCAACCATAGTTAATGGAGATAGAAGAGGGTCAGGAGCAGCTGTGGTACAAAGTTGAGCCCATGGAGATTAGTGGAAGTGGTCAAAATGGAATTTTGGTGAAGTGGCAGAAGGAGTTTGATGCTTGTTTGGGTAAGCGAATGAACCCATTTGGCATGAGACTCCACAGGGTGAAATGGAACATATAATTAGGCCCTTCCACCAATTTTGAGATCATTTGGGCAAAGTTGCCAATGCAACTTCTGTAAACCCTAAAAACCAGCAGAAATGCATTCACCAAGATCTAGTCATCCAAAACCATTCCCCTTGATGCACCACTTGGTGTAGTGTCATCATTTGGGCTTTTGAGCATGACCAGAAAGTTTGGGGGTGTTTGGAATAAGTTGGCAATGTAAAGTTGTTTAAACTTGAATCTGGACAGAGATGGTTTTGGGGCAGTTTGGTGAACCAAAATAGTCTGGATTGAGCTAAAACTTTGCAAGGTCATCATATTATACATACGTGACTTGCTAGAATTTTCCTGGATTTATTGGAAAATATTTCTTGTAGAAATATTTCAAATACTTGAAATGGACAGAAATGGTTTTGGAGAGTTTTGCCCAATATTTTGAGCATGACCATGTGTTGAATCTCTTATATATGGAAAATATATGTCCACTGAGTTTCCCTGATATTTCTCAAATTTTTTTGAAGCTTTAAAATAATTTTAACCTATTAAATACCATTTTCGGCCTTAAGAAAAAGCCTTTAAATAAAATAGGAAAAATACTTTTAAAATTATATTTTTGTGGTTGATGGGAGTCCTATATCTAATAGGTTTCAAATATACTCCTTGAAATATTTTTCATACCCCAAATCAAGTACTTGTAGTGCAAACCTCAATTCAGGAGGTTTTTTGGAAAAACTAATTTTTTAAAATACTATTTGGCCAAATTATTTTTGGAACAAAATACTATATTGCTCTATACACATGGCATGATTATTGGGCAGAAGTTTGGGGCAAGGAGATGAAGTATAGAAGGTGGAGTTGTGTTGACTTTAAAGAGCACTTGAAAAAACACAGAGAGAAAACCAACTCCAAATAAAAGCCAAATAATGCAAAAAGTTTTTGTCAAACCACACTTTATCATGATTTATTAGCTTAAGTGTTGTGGCATGAAAATCAGGGTGTGACATGCATAGTCCAAGACACTACATGCAAGCTGATTATTGATGGTGGCAGCTACACCAACATTATCAGCAAGAGTTTCGTGGATTCTCTCTCATTACCTACATGGAAACACCCGCAGCCCATTGCGTTCAGTGGTTGTATAATTCTGGGAACCTGAAGGTCACACATAAGGTGCGTCTTACATTTTCTGTAGGTACTTATGATGACATGGTCGTCTGTGTTGTTTTTCCTATGGATGCATGTCATGTGCTGCTAGGCCGACCATGGCAATTTGATAGGCGTTCCACTCATGAAGGCAGATCCAACGTTTATTCCTTGTGGCATAAAGGGAAGCGTCATGTTATACAGCCTATGCTTGACAAGGATATCAAAGTGGATACGGTTGCTGTGAAGAAGAAGGTCCAGCACATTAAGGCGAAACCGAGGACGGTTTCCTCTCAATTGGGGGGTTGATGAGGGGAGGATATCTATTACTCCTATTATTTCACCACGTCATGATATTCTGAAGCTTGGATCCTTTTGCTTTGCAATTCCTCCTATGAATGAGGTCAAGCCCAATTTTAGAACGCCACCAATGTGTTTTGGCAAGGCCAAATAGTAGTGGCTTTATATCCAGGCCATGTCATGGGCCATAAAGCTTTATTTTTGAGTTCTGGTATTTTAATTCGGTTGGGGCTGTCCAATCCATATGTTTTTTTTCGTTTTAGGGTTTACCTATATAAGTTGGCCGCCGTCTATTGTAATATGGAGTTGAATTTTCGAGTTAAGAATAGACAGGAAAAAGGTCGCATGTTGGGGACACCAATATCGCTTGTTTTGCTTGTTGATTCGCAAGAATCTGTTTTGTTGTTTGTGGAGTAGATCTAATTTGCTCAACAATAAAAATTATCTGCTGGTTCTATCATTCACCGTGAAAGATTGGGCCAAAAACCTTAGGATCTCTACTTGATCCTTATCAAGAAGGGCCTCCTTTGTCGGGAAGGCAAGCCCGGCAAGGGGCAAGGCCACCACCAGAAGTAACCAAGGCACCCCGGCAGGGCCTACTGGGGCTTGCGGAGGCAATACCACCCCACCAACCACTCGAGCGTGACCCATGTCACCAATCAGTGCGGTGTCAAGCCGCAAGGTGATTAAGTGGCAACCATTCTCCCCATGGCGGCTGTTTCCTACAGAAGGAGCATACATATGACACCCATCCTACGGCGTGTCAATAGAACAAGCGCGGAGCTGGCGAGATAGCCCGGCAAGCCTTGTCGGGAAACCAGTGATGTGACACTAAGCGGTGCATTTAATGCACCCTGTCAGCCTGTAGAGTTAGGTATGATAGCACTATTTGCTATCATATCAGTGGATAATGACCACTTTGCCACTGCGGTAACCCCCTTAATCTATAAAAGGAGGCCCATGGCACCCATAGGAGGGGTTGGGAACGTTGAGGAACCCGCACCCCATACGCGCGTAGTCGCTGCTGCCATACGGCGACCCCTGCCAGGCAAGTGTAATGCGTTGCATTATCCACATTCGACCATCAATCCACTGTAACAGCCTGATTTTGCCCTCTCTTATTTGCCTGATTTTCATTTGGATTTATTTTGAAAGTTGGGGTTTCTGAATCTTTTCATATGGACTTAAACACTTGGGTACCCTTGGCTTTCACCCAAGTGCATCATTCCCCTCTCTAATCATCATTCCCCTTCTGATCCATCTCAAAATAATCTTGGGAATGTTTTTCTTAAATGAAAAATATTCATTTTCTTCTCTAAAACCCTAGCTAGTTCAATGAGCTCCAAAGAAACCCTCATTTTTATGGCCCACAAAAATCTGAGAAAATTCCCAAATATTCTTTGAACCCTAGGGCACCTTCCTGAGGAAAAATATTTCATCACTTTTTGGAATATTTTTGCTACAGAAAATATTTTCTGTTCTGGACAGAAATGGTGGTTTCTACAGCAACTACCATTTTACTTGCTCCCCTCTGCCTGAATTTTCTTGTGCATCATCACCTTAGTAGATGATGGCTAGCCTCCAAAGCACAGCCCCCAACTCCTAGCCATTTAACCTTAGTAACACCTCAAAGTTACTAATCAGAAGCTTACCTTGCGTGTGAAATCTTCTCTACTACACGTGGAGCCAAACAAGGCGTGGTAACATTGAAAACTACCACGAACAACGTGCCAGACATGGAGTTTGGGATTAGGTCGGCATGAGGTCATAGTTCACCCGGTGACCGCGTTCATCCAGGCGTGCTGGCATGCAGCCGACACGCTCTGCGATGCGCCCGAGCCTCTGTTGCTCGCGTGCTCACTTCCCCGCCTGCCTAAGCGTGCCAAACCTCGCCACCATCATCGTCTCAACGCCATTTACTCCTCCCTGGCGCTTGCAGACGCAGGAGCTCGCCGCAGCGAGCACGGGCACGGTCTGGCCAACCCAACAGTGCGGTGCGTAAAGAGGCTAAGATCAGGTTATGTTGGTAAAGAGGCTAGTTTAGTTGGTAAAGAGGCTAAGATCTAATTATGGTAAGATAAAATGAGTTGTTATGTGTACGAATAATTTCTTAAAGTTATTTTCTTGCATAAATAAATAGTTTGCTAGAATATATCCTGTTTAGTGCTAGTGTAGCCATTTTACTTAATTTCTAGAATGTTTGAACCTAACTTGATTGGTAAAGAAATTAGGATTTGCTTGAGGAGATGATGGTAGAATCTTTGCTATGCATATGAGGAATTAATTGAAGTTATTTTCTTGCATGAGAAAGTGATGTTACTTGCTGAAAAATATATTGTTAAAGTGAGACCAGGAAAGTAAGATAAGTTGTTGATGCTTATGCTTAGTGTGAATATGGTTGACAACAGTCATTTTCGTATTATATGATGCATGTGTAGTATTGCATTTCATGGCATGCTATGACACCAGTCATTTTCATTTTAAGTTGAACCTGAATATAACTCAACTTGAATATATCGTTGACTGGGTCATGGTGCTGCTGAATCGAGATTTTCCCAGTGCAGCCACATTTGCCTTTGTGGGAAGGCCTTGATTCGTTCCATTGACATGTCTATGGTCAGTGCCTCCAACTAGGGAAGGTTATGGGCGTGCTTACCCTGGCCCGGTAAGCAGGCATAACCTTGTGTGCCCGTTGTTGAGATTTTGGTACCGGGTCCCCGAGTGGGATTGGTTTGGCCACGACGGTGGTCAGTGTGTCTTTGGTAGACACGGGGCCACCCAGGACTATCCCATTGGGGATTGGGTCAGAGTGGCCGGGAGAGTGTCATGACAATGGAAGGGTTTTGTCGGAATTCTATTGGTCCACCCGAATGGGAGTGCGAGGCCATGGGTTCCGTGGTGTGGGTACAGTGTGCTACCTCTGCAGAGTGTATAATCTATCGATAGCCGAGTCCATGATCACGGACAACTCGTAGTAGGTCCCACCATGAGTCAACGTTTAATAAACATGCAAACTAAGTTATGATCATTGCACTAATGATGATGGCGGAAAGGCCATCGAGCTGTTCAAGACCCAATATGGGTCGTGGTGGTGATCGCCGAAAGGATCACGAGTTACTTTGGTTAAGACCACAATGGTGGTGTGGTGGTGATCGCCAAAAGGATCACGAGTTACTCTGGTTAAGACCACGATGGTGGTGTGGTGGTGATCACCGTAAGGATCACAAGTTACTCTGGTTAAGACCACGATGGTGGTTTGTTTTGTGATCCGAGAATGATCACGGTTGGTAAGTTGGGCCCGAGGGACGTTTATCCCAAGAGCATGAGCACAACATTTTGGAACATTATTGCATTATTAATTGGTTAAATATCATGATATTGTGTGTCATTATGATTATGCCTATTGTGAGCTTGCAAGTACATTCAATGTACTAACCTGGCGTGTCATGCCAGATTTCAAGAAAGTCGTGTTGGAAAGGAGCGCTGCTTGAGTCTAGATCGTGTCCACATTGGTGTCCTTGTGCTATGGAGTTACCGCTACGGCGTTGTTCCACTGCCGCATAGTTGATATGATCGAGGCCCCATTATGTTCACTAAATAATGTACATATTGTTCAGCCGCACTGTCTGTGCTGCACGGCCTCGACATTTGTTGTAATATAAACTCCGACCCGCTAGCATCAATAAAGCGGTTGTTTTCTGTACCAAGATGTTGTGTGTTGCCAGAAGACATGGTCTCTGGGCTGGCAATGCAGGGTAAACCGGTCGCTCTGAGCTGGGGTGCCACATCCACCAAAGGAGGAGTAGGGTTTTACGCCTCGCGGCGGCCTGAACCTGGGTAAATTGCTTGTGTGCTATCTGCCATGCTGCCGCGCGCTTGTGTGCTCTTTCTGCAACGCGACGTCCCCCTGCCGAAACAGCAAGGGGCCTCCTGGTCCCATAGGTGGCCGTGGATATCCCATGACAGAACCGCACTGACTACAAGCAAAAAAATAAACAAGATAACAAGGAAATAAATAAGCAGGCAACTTATGCTAGGCTATGACGGCTATTACACATATTACATCCACTGGGTATCAAAGTTCGCCAACAGTGCAAATATAGGGAACAAAGCAGCATATCACATATACTAGTTGTCAAAGTTGGCGACCAGTGCAAATAAACTCCACAGCGAAACAAGTCCAAAATTGAAACCACTTCAAAAGAGCTCAAGAAAAATATCCTAGGTACCCATAATGCTGGCAAGATTCTTAGCAAGCTTATTAACTTTCTCTTATTTGGCGCTTAAATCCTCCAGCGATTGTTGTTGCACCAGAAAGTATGCATCTTAATTCTGCAGGGAATTCCTCGGTCCTTCGGCTTCTAGTCTTAGAACATCTGATCGGTATATTTCAACTTGACATTGAGAATCAAGAAGCCGAACTGATTCATGCAGCAAGTTCGAAGAGCTGGTGCCAGCAGTAGTGGCCAGTAGCTCGAACACTACATCAAGACATGACTTTGGGGTTGTCTCAATGTCTTCAATATAGTTTTTTATCATCTTTCTCGAAGACCAACAAGGATGGCTCACTATCTTGAACCTTATCTGCATTACTTCCTTTACCATTACATAACGGGGTACTCTTCTCCAATATTTATCCACATTCTAAAAGAAAAACAAATAGACACATCACAGGTTTACCATGTTGCATATGAAACTCATTTTGGTAAACCAGTTTAGTAGTAAGGTGGACAGGATAACAGCATGAAACAAACATATATCTATGTAGTATGGTCATTGTATGGTCTATATCATTCTAGTTTATGTTGCCAAACCAAGATAGACACAGTTCAACTCATATCTATTTAAGAAAAAGCAGCATAGACAGAATATAAGTGTGGGAAACTACACAGCAACAACAACACTTGTAATGTGCATGGCATGAGAACATAATTATTTATTCAAATGAAACTGAAATCAACATAGAGCAAGTTACAATAGTAAAAACGTTAAAGAAACAGGTTTAAAACAAACCTATTGCTCCATTGGAGTTTCAATTGCATCCTTCAAATTTGAAATTAGTTGGTATCAGTAAATACAGTGATACAAGAGCAAAGGAGTACGAACCATAGCTACAGAACCTGATCTGAGAACAATTCTTCTTCTGCTTTAAGCGTTGACTTCGGGTTCGGACTGGTGGTCCTCATGCTTTGGGCACTACAGTTGCCTTACTAACTGCTCGTGTTTGGGTGTTGTGTGGTGGAGACGGTGTTGTGTCAACTAGAACTAGGTTACTATCTGCTGGGGTTGGTGTCAGGACCCCGATCCTAAGTCACACCGATCTAGCATGTAACTCATCATATCACTTTGCGGCCTCACGCACGGTATCCACACGGGTGGGACATTACCTGGCCCGGGACCGTTTGTGCCTTTTGGTTCATGTATATGATAGCGCCGCTAGCATCCATATGATAGAGAACCCGAGCTGACATGACTAGTCATAAAGCCAAGGTGGCACAAACTTAAAAGGACAGGCATACATGACCCAGCAATGCATGTGTCGGTTAGCAGCGAGTGAAATCGGGCTGTAGCAAGATAGCAGGACTACTCTAAGCACAACGTGACATTTCCTCGTAGGGACAGAAATAGGAGCAAAGAAGGACACATGCCGATCATCCCATGTGTTCCGAAGCAGTTGCAAGCTACCATGGCTCAGTGGAAGCACTATGAGACATTTCCCCATAATAAAAAACTAGGTGTCGGATCCCACACATAGCAATACACGTTACGTGTACGCATAACATGCAAGTATGTGTTGTATAACATGGCAGCACAACATAACTCAACAACTCATTTAGATAAAGGCCCAGAAGAGCCACATAGCTTTTATTACAAACAGGGGTCACATGACCCAACATCCAGAGCATACAAGCAACGGAAGCATAACATGTCTGGGTATAGACAACAACAAATGAAAAAGGCTGAGAAGCCTAACTATCTACAAGACCCTCCCAAGGGCACAAGATCATAGCTGAGGTAACAAGCTAAACATCGAAGTCCACGCAAAACTACTAGTGAGACTGAAGTCTCCTCTGCAAAACATAAATTAAGCAAACGTGAGTACAAATGTACCCAGCAAGACTTACATCAGAATGAGCTACATATGCATCAGTATCAACAAAGGGGGGGTGGAGTTTAACTGCAGCAAACCAGCTTTGACTCAATGGCTATGATGTACTACAAATGCAAGTAACTCTTTTGAGGTGGCGCACACGAGTCCACAAATTCACCATATCAATACACCACCATGGATCCGCTCCCGTCTCCCTACGAGAAGGCCGTCCAAAGCACTCATGCTTATCTTGCGCATTTTAGAGTATCCACTTTCACTTGTCTATGAACAATGTAAGGAACCTAGTAGTCCATTACCGTGGACACGGCTATTCGAATAGATCATGTTAACCCTGCAGGGGTGTACTTCTTCATACATGCTCCCACCACTTATCGCCGCTTACACGACATGTACTCGGCAACCTTCAAGCGGAAGCCCAACGAGGGTGTCGGTCGTGACATGACTAACCATACAAGTCTCTAGTCCAGGTTTATCGCCTATTCGGTTTCAATCCGCAAGGATATCCGGCCAGGGTTTCCACTACGGCCCCAAAGGATGTGTAGGGTTCCCCAGCCCACCAAATGGGTTCCACTTGGTACACTGGGCCATGGTTCCTAGTCTTTCCCAAGCACACCTGGTCGGGTGCCAGTTGGTAGACTACTAACACAAACTACAAAAACCAGAAACTAGTTGCAACTCCTGGACAGAGACCGAGGTGGTTAATAAGTCGAGAGGGGCACTTAAGCATTCCAATGTGTGGTAGTAATTGTCTTGGATCACAAACACAGGACTCAGTTCCTGAGGAAGGTTTCAATGAGACAAGCCACCATATACTCCTACATGGCCTCTCACCGCTACCTTTACCAAATCATGTTCACACACTTAGCTCTCAACAATAGGACATGTTCACAGCATTCCAATACATCCCCGATGAATCAGGTCTGACACAACTCTAAACAATAGCAGGCATAAGAAGCAAGAATAAATGAGTAGGCACATCATGGATCAAACAACTCCTACTCATGCTAGTGGGTTTCAACTATTTACAGCGGCAATGAAAGTTCATGCAGAGGAAAGGGGTTCAACTACCACCGTATGTAATAGTTGAAGCATCGTTATCCTAATGCAGTAAAAGAGAGCAAGAGCGAGAGAGTGGGATTGTATCCGAGTGATCAAGGGGGGGTGCTTGCCTAGCACTTTTGAAGCTAGTGTAGCTCTTCATCGGTGTCATCGATCTCATTGCCGGAACAACATCTACTGAGAGGGGACAAACACCGACAAACAAGAGGGAACACAATCAATGCAATGCAATAGTATGATGCATGATCATGACATGGCAATATGATATGATTTAAGATAATGTAGCTAGCAGTAGTTTAAACGAAGTTGGTTTGAACCAGAGGTTCAAATTCAAACTCCATATGTGATTATTTAAATGCCAAACATTTGATTTGCCCTATTCAGCAGCTATAAGTTGTTGCAACATGCATGAAAATTCCATAAACAGATTCTTTGGAGTTTTCTGATAATTTTTCATATATAAATCTTTTCCATCTGAGCTGTAGATTATTTTCTATGAATTTTTGAAGTTTAAACTAATTTCTGGAATTTCCTGATTTATTTTAAATCCAGAAAGTCAAAAACTGCATCAGCACTGCGTCATGCTTGCATCAGCAAGTCAACATCGCTGACTGGAGTCAAACCTGATGTGTGGATTCCACACATCAGTGACACGGTTAGTTAGCAGTGTTAAATAACACTAAGTATAATCCTAAACTATAATTAGTTAGAGCTGGACCATACCTGTCGTTGATCCAGAGGGGGTCAAATCTGGTTAGCGTGGGTGTCAAACTTGCTGGCGATTAGCCACGGGCGACGCCCGAGACGGCGGCGCAGCTTGGAAACGCAGCACACGCGAGAAAACCAGTGGCGGTTTGGCTTGGTGTGAAGCTCGTGCTCTTACGCATCCAGCAGAGCCACTAGCTCGTGCCGGAGTGGACCATAACGATGGCGGCGAAGGCTAGTGCGGCGGCTGGAGCTAAGAAAAGCTCGGGCGCAGGGTTGTAGCTCGCGTTTTCAAGCGAATGGAGAGCATAAGCGGTAGCTATGAGGCAGTAGTAGCTCGACCACGTGCTCAGACGTGACGTTGGCCCATCATAACAACAACGGTGACAAACATGGTGGCCGGAGCTTGCGGGCAGGACAACGAGGTCAGTTAGCAGATGAGCGCGGCCAGGGGTGATGTAGGGTGGAACCCTAGATGGACAATCTTTCATGAAAGGAGTGGATCCCATAAAGAACACGAGGGAATCACGAGGGTAGACCTGCTTGATGCACTAGCTCGATGAGGTTCGAGTATGGTTGGAAGTCGGCGATCTTCTTGATGGGATGATTAAGTCCATTCAAGAAACGTGCCATAGTTTGTTCATCATCTTCCGTGACATTGGCTCGTATCATTGCAATCTCCATTTTCTTGTAGTACTTTTCAACACTCTTGGTTCCTTGCTTGAGGAGTTGGAGTTTCATGAAGAGGTCGTGGTTGTAGTAGGTTGGCATGAAGCGTGCTCTCATGACATCCTTCATTTGTGCCTAAGTAGTGATGGGTGGTTCACCTTTTGCCTCTCGCCGCTCAATGACTTGTTCCCACCAAATGAGCACATAGTCTTGGAACTCAAGGGATGCCATCGCGATCTTCTTCTCTTCTTCATAGTTGTGCAAGTGGAAGATTTTGTCGACCTTCAATGCCCATGAAAGGTACTCTTCGGGGTCATTGCTTCCATTGAACTTGGGCATGGTGAACTTTAGCTTGCCGTAGCGTTGCTCTTCATTGTGTTCGAGTCGAGGATGATGATGTCCTTGACGAGGAGGATCGCCTCTCACAACTTGCTCTTGCCGTGGGGGATTTCCATTGTCTTCTTGCTCTTGTTGAACTTCATGCTCTTGGCGAGCATGTCGAGCTTGACGATGCACGCAAGCTTTGTATATTTGTTCTTGAACTTCTTCGTGAAGTGCTTCTGGATGTTCAGGAGCTTGTTGGCCTCGGTTGGCTACGGATCAACTTGATTCTCGGAGGGCTTCTTGCGCCTCAAGTGCTTGAGCTTCTCGCAATTGTTGCTCTTGATGTTGTGCCTCGGCATCTTGTGCTTCTTGGTGTAGACAAGCTCGCTCTTCCTCTTCGTATTGGCGTTGTCGTTGCCGTTCTCGTTCTTGAGCAAAGGTATCTTGGTTTTGACGATCTCGTTGTTCTTGAGAGTTGTTGTCATGTAGAGGGTTGCAGTTGGCTTGACGATCTTGGCACGCAGCACGTCAAAGAGTATTCGTTGTCGGTGTAGTTGAGCTAGCGATGGTGTAGTCAGATTGTCGACTTGAGCGGCTCCATCTTGATGAGGACAAAGTGGAAGTAGAGTGGTTGAGCAACAAAGCACAAAGCTTGTCCATTCTTGCATCATTCTCTTGCTTGTGGTTGTCGAGCTTGTGCGTTGCTCTGAAAGTTGCAAGACGGTGGCGAGGTTGTCGATGTGTTAAATCATTGCTTGTTGCTCTTGATGCAAAGCACGTTGTGCACCAAAGAGGTGGCTCTTTGTGATGTAGGAGTTCATGTCGTCATCTTTCCCGATGAAGAGTGTGTTCGTAGAAGTACTTGGCCTATCCATCATTCCAAGGGAAATATGTGAGTAGTAGAAAGAGAAGAACTTATATGAAATGTACCTTGATTGATGTTGAAGGTGGATCAAAGATCACTCCAATGTGGAACAAGGAAATAGCACAATTGGTACCAATTCTTGTCGGTTTCTCACACCTACACAAGTAAAAGCTTATGGTGGATCTTGGTTAGATTGGTGGCACAAAATTTGATGCAATTGTTAGTGAGCTTCAATAATGTTGGATAAGATTCGCAAGTTTGCAATGCAACAAGTAGACCAAGCAAAATATGGTACACGGAAACACACACGCAAAGAGATAAGTGGGGTCGTGCAACCAAGGATGAGCCAAAATGTGGAATCCACGAAAATGCTCTTGTTGCACAACACTAGAGAGACGCTAGTACGATTGCACAATAGGAGGATACGAAGACTTGTGCACAACCTACTAAGTAAAAATGCAATGACTTCTATCCCAAGTATGCTCTATGTATGGTGTTTCAATGATATGATCCAAGATGATCTAGTATGACAATCTTAATGTTGTATGATGCTATGGTTGTTGCTTAAAAGCTCTTTGCTTATCTTTACCTTTTTGCTTAAAAGCTTGTTTGGCTCTTTGTGTTTGAGCTCTTTTGTCATGCAATGCTTCACGAACCAAGATAGCAATTGAGTATGCGATGACAACTTTGAGACACAAGAGATGATACCAAGATATGCACCAATGATATGTATGTATGATATGGGAAGTATGATCACTAATGTGCATAAGTCACGTTGCCGGCAATACTCAAAGGCTAGTCTCGATGGGTAAGCAACACAAAAGGTAAGGCTATGATGGCTATCAATGTAATGGCAAGAATGATGTATCACTATACCAAGATGAGTTTACGGCTCTTGCTTACGGTATGGTGTCAACATGGTGTAGTGGTTGTTGTCGATGACGCGTCCGTGGTGAAGATGAGCGGCGGTGATGTTGATGTCGAACCATACCTAAATAGCCGAAACACAATAGGACACAGAACCGCAACTCAAATCCACAAAGCACAAAGTGGCAAAACGTATCCGAGTGCGAAACGAGTAAGCAATGGTGGTTGCGGAATGTGGTGGAGGTATGGGGATGTGTATGCGGAAGTGGGGCGGTTGCTACAATTTTCG